>NW_025334016.1:2774698-3339698 GCF_019186645.2 Phyllostomus hastatus | reverse complement strand
AAAGCTATTTTCTGATACAGATCATAAGTTCTTCAGACAGAGGGACAAAAAGGGCTATTTGTCTCAGGAATCCCACTTCTAGGAATCTACACTAAGGAAACACTTGCAATACAAAAGTGCATGTGCACAGGATTGTTCATTGTAAAACTGTTTGCAATTACAAAATATTGGAAACAATCTAAATGCCAATATACAGGATGGTGCTTATATAAACTATGGTAAAGCCATGCAACAGACTGTTATACAGATCTCTATGAAGTGATATGTGTTGCAGAAAAAAAAGTAAAGTGTAAAAATGTATCTATGGTATGCTGTATTTCATGCAAGAAAAAAGGGAATATAATAAAACACTCATAAATCTCATTTTGCAAAAGAAATACTGCAAGGGTAAACCAGAAACTAAAGAAGTTGGTTATCTAAGGGGATGGATCAGAAGGGACGGGGCAATGGGAATGGATAGTCGGGATGAGGAGGGAGTGATACTTATTAGTATACTTTTTTGTAGAGTCCTGACTCTGAGAACTATAGTAATGTTTAACATACCAAAAATGTAAATAAATAATCAAAGCCAATCAGAATGGGTGTGTTTTAGGGAAAAAGGGTAACTGGAATATAAACACTAACAAAGGAACTCGACTGTATCACAAATAAATAAAATAGCCACACTGAAGGAGGTGGGGAAGAAAAGAACTAGCTTTGTGACCACAAAAACAGTATTTTGATGGAATAGTATTGTAAGTTAAGACAAACAGTAAATGAATGTGTTTCTCACAAAGGAATCAGTTAGCAATTTTGAAGCTGTTTTTGTGTATACTAAAATTAAATAAATTAGTTAATGTATTTACTTATAGTATCAATACTGAGAGCTAGATTTCTCACCATCAGAGAAAGAAGTCTATTGTTGTACTAAAATCAAAGGTATCAGTATGAACTCCTGATTGTGATTGATAGATAGACAGAAGATGGAAAGGAAGAAAGAAGGAAGGATAGGGAGAAACAGAGAGAGGCAGGAGGGAGACGGGGAGAGAGGAAAGAGATAAAACACATGTGTTTGCATGGTTAGTATATTTACATATATGTCCTAACCACTGAAAGGGCCTAGAAGTAATGATACTCCTGCATCAAATTACCACAACAGACCCTAATTTCTAAATACCATTCTGTAATAAAAAGAACCAAGAAAGGGCGAGGACATAAAAAAGATCTGTAGAAACACTGGCCAGAATTTCCCAAAGTTTCCACAAACAATAAGCTCTTTATTGGAAAAGGAGAATCTTTTCAACAAATGGTATTGGAATGACTGGATATCAATATGAAAAATAAATAAATAAATAAACTCTGATCTATACTCTGTGCCGTATACAAAACCCAACCAAAATGGATTATAGACCTAAAGGTAGAACAAAAATGTATAAAACATCTAGGAGAAAATATTTATGACCTTCAGTTAGGCAAAGATTTCTTAGATATGAAAGCAAAAGCATGACCTTAGAGGAATAAATTGATAAATGTAAGTTTACCAAGATGAAAAAATTTAGCTTTTCTAAAGACACTACTAAAAGAATGAAAAGTAAGTGGCAGACTAGGAGAAAATATTTGTGATTCATATATCTAATAAAGGGCTTGTATCCAAAACATATTAAGAACTGTCAACAATCAATTGTAAGAAAATAGAGACAACTGTATTTGAACAACAAAAAAATAAAAATATTGCTACATTAAAAAAAGAAAATAACCATCTAAAGATAATGGGCAAAATATTTGAAGACACTTCACCAAAGAATGTATGTAGATGCAAAGAAACACATGAAAAAATGTTCAACATCTTTAAACATTAAAGAAATACAAAATAAAACTGCAAAGAGATACCACTACACACCTATTAAAATAAATAAAGTTTCAATGCTTACCATACCTAGTGCTGGTGAGGATATGGAGAAACCAGAACTGTAGGTGTAAATGTAAAATAGTACAACCACTTTGGAGAATAGTTTGGTAGTTTCTGGAAAACTTAAATACCTACCATATGATCCAACCATTACACTGCTAGGTATTTACACAAGAAAAATGAAAGCCTATGTCTATAATAATATTTGTATATAAACGTACATAGTAACGTTATTGCTAATTGACAAAAATTGGAAAAAACACAAATGTCCATCAACAGATGGACATAAACAAATGAAGATACATCCATTTAATGAAAAACTACTCAGGAATAAAAATGAATCAATTTGAAATGAAATTAAAGTGAAAATGAAGCGAAATAAATATATATTGCAATATGGGTTTATCTCAAAATAAATGTGTGAAGTGAAAAATGTCAGACAGAAAATATCAATATACATTGAATGATTCTATGTGTACAAGTTTCTGGAAAATGCAAACAATAGGGGTAGAAAGCAAACCAGTGGTTGCCTAGGAATGGGGAATGGGAAGCAGCATGATGATAGATTACAAAGGGCACAGGAGCATTTCAGCATGATAAATACACTCGCTTTCTTTTCTTTTTTTTTTAAAGATTTTATTTTTTTTTTTTTAGAGAGGGAAGGGAGGGAGACAGAGAGAAAGAAACATCAATGTGCGGTTGCTGGGGGCCGTAGCCTGCAACCCAGGCATGTGCCCTGGCTGGGAATAGAACCTGCAACACTTTGGTTCACAGCCCGCACTCAATCCACTGAGCTACACCAGCCAGGTACACTCGCTTTCTTAATCATGGTGATAGTTTTCCCAGTATACATGTATGCCCAAACTTAAACTGTACACTTTAAATAGGTTCAGTTTACTGTATGTCAATTATACCTCAATAAAGTTTTTAAAACAATTAAGGAAGCAAACAAATATGTGTGGCAAAATCCTACCTTTTATTTCTACATTTATAGCATGCCTTCCACCATAGGAATACAACCTCCCTGAGGACAACATCTATCTTACACATTCATGGCCAGGCAAACAGACATGAAGCATTCCCAGTAAAACACACCCATGACATTGCAAAATTAAGGAGAAGACTTAAAACACATTCTTTATTAGGAAATTTTGATCAAGGACTTAAGTAGCAAGACTAACAACTTTCTGCCATTAGCAGTGATGATGTTAATACAATTAAGTAACATTTCAACCCAGTTCATGAGTTTGACGGCAGTTAGAATAAAAGGGGCGAAACAGTCACAAAAGTGGTAGAGAAAAGCTGAATCCAGACAAGACCAGAAATTCTCAAAATAATGTTTTAGGATTATGTCCATTTAGGTCCTTATGGAGAAGTAAATGGACATTAATGCCAACCTACTTTATACCAATACAGCTATATATGAATTCAATTTTTATTTTATCAAATCTATAACTTATATGACTCTTACCTCATAAATTACAAGCAAACTGAAATATTAGGTAATCTGCAACAAAAAATGGATTGGTAGCTTTACTCTACACACACTTGTAAAACAATAAAATACCACTACCAGTAAAATAGCCATTGTAAAGGAACAGACAATTCATAAAATAAAAACAGATTTTAAAGTTTTACTTTACAATTAAATATACATATAATTTGCCATTTTAGCCCTGGCTGGTATAGCTCAGTGGATTGAGCACCAGCCTGGGAACCAAAGAGTCGCTAGTTTGATTGCCAGTCAGGGCACATGCCTGGGTTGCAGGCCAGGTCCCTAGTGGGGGACACACAAGAGGCAACCACACACTGATGTTTCTCTCCCTCTCTTTCTCCCTCCTTTCTCTGAAAATAAAATAAACATCTTTAAAAAATAATTTGCCATTTTAAATCTATGAATTCTAAAGTTTAAAAAATCTTTGTAAATGGCAAGAATGTGCTGTCATTCATATTTTCTTATATATTACCAGGGGGGTATTGGTAAACATACTTTCTGAAAGCACTTGTAGCAAAAGTTTTCAATATTTAAAAACATTCACACTATTCTGCCAGGAACTTAGCTTAAGCAAATAATGAAATGTGAAGCCAAAGATTTAAGTGCAAGGCTGTTAATCACAAACTTCTATTAGTGAAAAACTAAAAATAGCCTAATATGTAACAACGGGAAAACTGTTAAGTAAGTGACCCTCAAGATGGAAAAATACATGACAATTTCATGCTATTTTGAAAGAATTTATAAAGGCAGGAAAATTCTGGTTGAATCAAAACTATCAGATCACCAATCTGTTTAAGACAGCATGATTCCAAATCTATCTCATTCCTCCAGATTTTTAAAGTTTTGCACTGCTCTTTAAGTGCATTCACTAACTTGTGACCTATTAGTTTCTCATTGCCAATCATGTGGCTAACCAACTAAGGGCTTGAGCACCACCAAACAGAAATTCTGAACTCAGAATATCCAAGCCATTATTCTAATGCTAACCTGGTCTTGGCTTGGGGGCTAAATAACTACAAATTGATTAGCAAAACATCCTCCATGTCAAGACGGACAGTGAAAGTAAATGATAGAGAAGAGTAAGTAGTGATGAAAAATAGGGACAGATAGAGACTTAAGTGTCTAAGATTTTTGTCCCTGTTCTAGCCCATTATCAATAAACTGGGGTCATTCTATTTATTAATGCCTTCTTGTACACAAAGATAAGGCCATTTCAAAATATCACTTCTTCAGGACAAGACACTTAGTCTTGGAACTTGATTGCCAGTGGGTAAGATGATACCTTGGGCTAAGAGGCCAAGGAAGAAGGGACTGAGAACAAACACCCCCACAAGAAAATCTTTTCTTAGCATTTGAAATGTGCTGAAAGAGTACTGATTTTTTTAGATTGGAAGACTGCTTTCATCATGAGTGTTCTGAAATATTAAGGTTACCATGAGGGAGGACACAAAAGATCCCAAGATTATATAGTAGAATTGGCAGAATAGTTTAACATTACTTTTTCAAACAATTTTTGATTGGTGCCTAAGGCCAAGAGAGGAAAACTGGCAAACATAGCATTTTAAATGTGTGGGTACATTTTTTCCCTTTTCACAGAGTATCATTTCAGTAATGTTGATATTGTTTGCCTAAAATAAACCCACAAATAAAGCCAGCAAGATTCTGTCCTGGCTGGGTGACTCAGTTGGTTAAAGCATTGTCTCATGCACCAAAAGGTTGTGGGTTTGATTCCCAGTCAGGAAACATACCTAGGTTGTGGGTTTGATCCTGGTCAGTTGAGGCACATAAGGGAGGCAATGGATCAATTCTTCTCTGTCACATAGATCCCTCTTTCCCCCCATCTCCCTTTCTCCTTCCTCTCCCTCTAAAATCAATAAAAACATATCCTTGTATGAGAATAAAAAATAAAAAATAAATAAACCAGCAAGATACCTATGGTGGTTCTGAGCCATAGCCCATAGCATTAAAATGTAGTTAAATACCTCTAAATGTTGCAATGCTCCATTTCTTACCTCATTCTTTTTGCCATTAAACAAGAATTGTTATATTCTCATTAGAGCACAATAATATGAACACAGGTCAAGAGTACTTGCTGCTGACTACTTTGCCCTCCAAGTTTTCTGGGTTTCAACTTGAGATATATTAAGAAACTCCCTATGAAACCCTGCATATAAATACCACCTTGACTGGAAAAGAAACTAAAGGGGATAAAAGAAAAACACCTGCCAAGCACTCAGACTCAATTACCAATCCAAGTCTCATCTCAAATAATCTCCCAAGTTCCAATTACAACAATCAGTGGTTAAGGCAAAGTTCCCCTACTCCCACCCGCTAAGAATGTGGTTCAGCAATGTAAGCAAGGATGTCCATTCACTTCACCACAGACAACTGCTACTACTTGCTGAAATTAAGCTCAATCGCCAAAATAGCCAACATTCTAGAAATTCTTTAGAAGAGACTAATATATTCTGTGTTTGCTATCAAGCACCCAGGTTTACTTTTACCTGAATAAACAAAAAATCTACAAAATGCAAAAGGAATCCAGAAGTTTGTGGACATACAACTCAGTACTATATAATCAAGGCTAATACAAATTTTCTATTTTAGAATGTACAATGATCCTCTAAGCCAATCATTCAGTGGTCTAAATGTGACCCTCCAACTGAAATAAAGCACCCACCAGATTAATATTATAATAGAGTAAAATTTAGAACCCAGCTCAAGGGCATTATCCTTCATGAATTACCATACATACCTATCAGTCACAAGCTACCCATCAGTATCTGAAATACTTTGTTTCCTTCTTTCCTGGAATATAATATCATTTAGTAAATGCATACTTGAAACTACAGAATTAAAATTTAAATATATTAAATGTGATTAAAATTTAAACATATTAAATGGGAGTAAAGGTCAGAAAACTATACTTGAACAATGATTAAAATAAAATTGGAAGAAGAAAAAATAAATGTGATTATAATGGTGGTTGCACAACTGTACACATTTGTCAAAATTCATCAAACCACATGCTTAAAATTGGCAAATTTTATTGCATATATGTGTTGTATATGTGTATATGTGTGTATAATCTCACCAACAAAGCTGATTAAACAATATTAATCATATGAGAACCCCATGGAACATGAATGTGAACTGATAATTCCCTCATAAAACATGGAAATAACAGTGACTGGGGAGGAAATAGAGGTAAAAGAAACTTGTTTATACCAGAGGAGCATTTCTCAACCTCAACACTACTAACATTTGGGGGCAGATACTTCTTTGTTGTGGGGGGTTGTCTTGAGGCTTGCAGGATGTTTAACAGCATTCTACCCACTGGATGCCAGCTATATCTTTTCTCCTCAGTTGTGACAACCAAAAATGTTTCCAGACATTGCCAAATGCCCTGAGGGCAGGGGGCAAAACTGCCCCAGGTTGAGAGCCTCTGTATTAGATCCTTAGAACCAGATCTATTATATAAATTAAGCTGATGTGGGTGGTGGTATAAATTAATAATCCCAGAAAAAGAAAAAAATATGCAGAATGTTGATGACTTTAGGGTAATTTAGGACACTTTCAAATATAGGCAATCAGTGTAACCAATGCCTTCCTCCATAGCCAATGAGGACAGGCAAATCTGGAAACATCTCAAGTATTATTTTTCTACGTGTCATTAAATTTAGGTGTGAGATTTCATAGCCATAAATCAGCATCATTGACCAACTCTCTCAATAACTTCATAAATTGGTCTTTTGGCCCAGTAAAACATAAGGGAATTAAATAATTGATTATATATATATATATATATATATATATATATATATATAGAGAGAGAGAGAGAGAGAGAGAGAGAGAGAGAGGGAGGGAGAGAGAGAGAGAGAGAGAGAGAGAGGACAAGATGTAAAAAATTATTTTTCAAGAAATTGACTTTTTAAAACCCAGGTCCCTAAGTTCAACATTTAGTCAACTTAAAAGAAAAAATCTATACTACTACAAATTAAACTAACAAAATGCATATTAAATAAAGCTGTATGTGAAAGACACTTGGTAAATAGATAATTTGATCTAGTTCATCTCCTAACCTATGAGATACCAGGTTAAAAGAAATAAACTGTTTAATAATTCCACACTTGAAAATGTATTCCAAAGAAATTAACCTCCAAAATAAATTAGATAAAATATTCCAGACATTCCTGATATCAAATATTGCATAACTCCCAATTCTGTAACTGAGGCAAAGGAACAGACACAATGCATTATCAGACACATAGATGGCAGTTGAAACCTGAATTTCTATTCCAATGCCTGGTCTCCAAACCACTAAGTGGACCTGGAAGTAGTAAAGAGGACCCACTGAGCATTTCCAGAACTCTCTTTTTTTTTAAAAGACAACAATTGTTACACTGGATTATTTATTTATTTATTATTATTTTTTAAAGATTTTATTTATTTATTTTTAAAGAGGGAAAGGGAGGGAGAAAGAGAGAGAGAGAAACATCAACGTGTGGTTGCCTCTCACATGGCCTCCACTGGGGACCTGGCCTGCAACCCAGGCATGTGCCCTGACTGGGAATCGAAACTGCGATGCTTTGGTTCACAGCCTGCGCTCAATCCACTGAGCTACTCCAGCCAGGGGCCCAGAACTCTTTTTAAAAGTGCACACATCAAGGTTACAGGTAATGATGCTAAGCTGCATGGTTCAGAAAAACAAAGAAACAAGCAGAGTCAGATAAATAAATTACATGATTAACAATTACTATTTTGTATTGTATACAAATTACTATTTATATGCAAATATTGTATACAAATATATTCTATACAAATATAAGAAGCTACATTCATAAACATTCTTAAAATGGAATTTATTAATAAAAAATCTTTCAAATCATAGAGATTAGGGAAAAAATTAGATGGTTTTTTATGGAGAAATGAAATATTGCCCCCCAAATTGATATAAGAAATGGGCAAAACATGAAAATATACATCTCCGCATTATTAACCTAGGAACACAGTTTAAAAGAACCATAGTACTATTAAATATCCAACAGATTGGAAAAATATTGAGAAATTTAGCAAGATAAAGTGCTGGAGAAGATATGAAACAACTAGAATTCTTCCCAATCTACAATCACTTTAAAAAACAGTTTGGCTGTATATTTTAAGTTAAAGATGCACCTACAGCTTCACAAATGTTCAACAGGAAATAAAAGAATGTTCATAGCAGCATTATTCATAAAGGCAAACTGAGGATCACCCAAATGTCCAGTAACAGAATGGATAATTTATGGTATAGTCATACAATGAAATACCATAGTAATCAAAAGGAACAAATGTGGCCCCAAGAAGCAACATGGATAGATCTCATATAACATTAAGTGAAAGAAGTCACAGAATACACAGAGTATTATTCTACTTACATAATGTTCAAAAATAGACAAAAACAAAATAAAGAACTAGACCAGTGCACTCATAGGTGGTACAGCTATAAGAAAACAAGGGAGTGGTAAATAAATCTTCATAGAGTTTCCCTACAGAGTAAAGAAGAGAGAGAGGAGGATATGATAGAGGGTCATTCAGGTGACTTCTGAGGGTACTGAAAATGTTTTGTTTCCTAACCTGGGAGGTTAGGTATATGACTATTTGCATTTTAATTATTTTTACACTACACATAAATATTTTCACGGTTGTTTATGTTTCTCCCACAACATAAGGGCTCAATTTTCCAAACACAAAGCAATATACACAACCATTTTGACACATGCAAGTCCACACCTGAATAACATTAGCTGGAAAAACTAGAACTCAGTGTGTTCAGGATTATAATTGCATAGATATGAAGGTACAATGACAAAGACCACAGGTTAATTGGAAATGATACGATGAAGTCATGCTCATCAGGGACTTTTTCTTGTAGGAGTGCCTAGGTTCATAATTTCAAAACTATTTGATGAATGTCACACAACAAATTAAACCCAAAGCTGGTGGTATCAAAACACTCAATATAAAAAAAGAGGTCCAATTGACAATGGATTTAGAATGACTGCAAGTCTCTGAATTCATGTTTAATAGGCATTTTCAGAAGGCAAATATACACGATGGATTTGAGAGACTTAAGATTGTGTACACAAGTCTAGACGTGGACTGATTCTACAACTAATATTTATCAGCCACAGAAAATTTTAACTTGACAATTATATTTAATGGTAAAAAGGTTTTATTGCCATTATAAAGCAGGATACTACATTTTTAAAAATTAGTAGTATAATCATAAAAGGAAAAGAGTATATGTGTGAATAACCCATGAAGACACATCAGTTTGGATAAGAGAAATAAATGGAGAAATTTTCAAGGTTAGATATAAGTTTTAGAAAAGGGCAGAATGGCCCATCCTATTTTCATTAGCTCAACCCAATCATAATTATATTTAACAACAAAGTTCTTTATATCATGGCCAAATATTAATTGCCCATGTGCTGGTTAACCAAGACAGTCTTTTTCCATTTCTACTGTACTGTTTATATACCTCCCTTAAAAATAAACAAACAATAAAAACTCAGGTTTGTGTTTTTTTCATGCTAAAAGAACTGATAATTAGGAAGACAAACCTGGTGTTGCTGCCAATGGCAGGGGAGAGGTGGGGTGACAGCAATCCAAACCAGTAAACTGACTTCTAAGTTATCTGCTTCAGCACAGATAACTGGAATGATCAAGTTAACAATGATCAGCAAATAGTAAATAACACATTGATTTCTGCATCATCTGGATTCTAAACTATGGATCCTCCTTATTCTTCAGGTCTCAGCTCCAGTGTCAACTCCTCAGGAAGGCTTTCTGTGGTTACTCTCAAGTAGGCCTCTACACCACCATCTTAAGAACTCTTCCCTTCAGAGCACCTATCACTGCTGGAAATTATCATATTTCTTTTCTTTTTATTGTTTATTTTCCTCCTTTCCTAATAAATCATCTTGTTCATCCAGTTCACATTAAATCTCAGAAACTGGCATATAACAAGCACTTGATGTTCCCACAATATTCCTTGAGTAAATGCAATGAATAAATAAGGAAGGCTGACAGGTAAGAAAATTAATTATTATTATATGAGTACTAAAAGGGATGGGCAAAGTTTAAAGAGGGCAGAGAGGAAAAGACTAACTCTAGACTGGCAGGAAGAGAAAGGCTGTCAAGAAAGACAAGGCTTCCTGGGGAATTTGACATTGGAATTAAGCCTTGAAGACAAGTGATATTCTCCACGCAGAGAACCTGGAGCTGGTGACCAGAAGGAAGCTAAAATGGTGGTATTTGGGTGCACTGAGGATCATAAAGTGTCTTTTATCAGCACACAAAAAATTTGAACTTAGTCTTATAGGCAATGAGAAACAACTACCATTTTTATCACATTGTTTTATTTCAGAGAAATTATTTCAACAGAATTGATGGGATGAAATGAGGAGGCTGAGGTAGGGAACACAGGAAAATGCTGTAATGATCCAAGTAAGATAAAAGATAGTGGCCATGAGATGGAGAAAAGAAAAGCCATGGGAGAGCTATTTAAGAATTACAATTGCTCTGGCTGGTGTAGCTCAGTGGATTGAGTACTGTACTGCAAACCAAAGGGTTACTGGTTCAATTCCCAGTCAAGACACATGCCTGGGTTGCAGGCCAGGTCCCAAGTTGGGGGCATGCAAGAGGCAACCACACATTGATATTTCTCTCCCTCTCTTTCTCCATCCTTTCCACTCTCTCTAAAAACAAATAAATAAAATCTAAAAAAAAAAAGAATCACAATCAACAGGGTTTGGTGATGGGATTAGTGAGGTTGAGACCAAGCAAATATCTAGCATTTATACCTTACACAACTGAATACAACAAATACATATATAAAGAAAGGAGTTTAGGGAAGGTAGGAATGAAGAAAAAACACTCCGTTCATGAATTGCTAGAGGAGGTGTTGGGGGTCTACCTTACATCAAAAAGACAACATAATTTTGCACATTCTGTTCAACTTAGACTTAACCTGAATGCAGCCTTTTCTGTCTCTCTGGCCAATGCCCTCATCTACAAATAAATATTTTTAACCCACCAAAATTCTTATCAGTCAAACCTTACAATTACAGGGGCTTGATGAAGGGAAGTCAGAGGACCCAGAGCAGAGTTAGAAAAAATGGTGCCATGGCCACACAGGAATACTTGATTTAAGCCAGGTCTGTTGAAGCTAGGGCCCGAGGTGCAAATCACTTGCTTCAACCATCTGATAGATCTTGGACAGGAGAACACTATCCCAGTTGGGTTGATGGTAGAAGTAAAACATGTGTGCACTAATTAAGGGATAACATGTTAAAAAGCTTTGTATCTATAATATATGATGAATTATTGTCACTGCTATTGGCATATGATTGGTCTTAGTAGCAGAAAAAGAGACTCATCTACAGGGAATGATTTTAGCAACCTAGAAGTGATTTCCTTTTTAAAACTAAACCTCCTCTAATGAACTCGAGTGCCTTAAGTTCTTATCATCAGAGCTAATATAGCTAGTTACAATGACTTGGTCAAGAATTTCTCTTGCTCCCTGGCTGGTGTGGTTTAGTGGACTGAGGGACAGCCGAGAACAAGAGGGTTGCCAGTTTGATTGCCAGTCAGGGCACATGCCTGGGTTACTGACCAGGTCCCCTGTAGGGGGCACACAAGGGGCAATCACACATTGATGTTTCTCTCCCTCTCTTTCTCCCTCCCTTCCACTGTCTGAAAAATAAATAAATAAAATCTTAAAAAATGAAGAATTCCTCTTGCCATTCATAGGAGGTATAAATGATTGGTCAGATTATTGCCTACAAGCAAGCTCAGGGGAGAAAATATGTTCACCCCAGCTAAAAAACTTATACTTGGCAATTATGCCAATGAATGAGATTTATCTGTGTGTCTGTGTGTGGATTATATAACTGTATTTAAGCTAGTATTTACTTTTACCTGCATAAACAAAAAAAAAATCTACAAAATGCAAAAGGAATCCAGAAATTTGTGGACATACAATTCAGTACTATATAATCAAGGCTAATACAAATTTTCTATTTTTTTTCTAATACAATTTTTCTATAAGCTCTACAGGAAAGTGCCTGATGATTCCTGCTGCTTTCCACTTTGTTTCTTTAAAGCAAAGAAAAACTGCATCTCTAGCAGCTTTTAATGCCTTGCCTTCTGTCTTGTTTAAAGTGGTTGGGAGCTTATAGCCATAGGAGGCAAGTTCATATCCTTACCATATTTCATAGCAGCAGGAAAAATAATTCCAATGCAGTTTGAACCAGCAATTTGGGGTCTCTTAGGCATAAGAATTTTTTAGATGACAGAGTGGAAAGATGATCTATCTCCATGAAAGTTTTCAGGAATACCTAGACCAGCCACAAACTGAAGAGGGAAAAAGACATATACAGATCCAAACTTTTGAAAGTGAAAGGGTCGCTGCCCTATTGTTCAGGAAGAGCACTAAGCCTGATAATACAAGTCCTTAGACAGTCTTCAACCTCCACTATCTGTGAAGCAATAAAACTCTCACTCGGGAAACTGAAGTTCTGAGCTGAAACAACAGGGTATAAATGTTAAAAGATGGTTATTGCCTTGGTTTTCTACAAAGGAACCATGTGGGATAATTATTCCCACTGAATTTATAAACACTGACCGTCCTGGAAAAGAGAGACTTCTCCTTTGTGCATGAAGCCTTAAGTTCTTTTCATCAGAGCTAATAGGAGCCAAAGCTGGAACTGAGGAGGACTTGTACTTCAGAGCAGTGTGGATTCTCAAAGAATATCCTCTATCCCATCTACAAAGATTCACCGCGAAGAACTGTTCCTCTGGAAATCAAGTACCAGGCCCAGTGTGAATGGAGAGGTCCAAATCAGAGCCTCACTTAAACATGATCTTTGGCCAAACTCTGGACCTCAGATTCCTCTTCTCAAAATTAGGAATAGTAGTTACTATCAGCATGTTGTTATGAGGATAAATAAGATCATGAAAATGAAGTTTTTAATACTATCCTTGCCTTTTAGTAAATGTTCAATAACTACAGTAACTGCTATTAAAGATAATAATATCAATGTCATCATAAGTTAATACAGTTAACTGCATACAGAGAGTACTTTCTTGTTGCTGAGAGGACCATTCATAACTCTCACTTTGCTCCATATGGACCACTCAGCTTTTTTCTCTCTTCCAGCAATAAATAACCATCTTGAGAAAAACCATCTAAATCAAGAGTAAAAACAATTTCTCTATCTCAGACCACTAAACAAATACCTAGAAGCTAACAGGGCCCATATCTGCCTTGGATTTTTTTTTTGCTAAATATGAAAAACATGACCAAAATATATAAAAAGCCTAATTGTTTCATGATCAATATGTTACACTAGTAACTCTCTCATGTAGTATGAAGAAAAAAAAGTGTGTGTGTGTGTGTGTGCGTGTGTGTGTATATATATATATATATATATATATATATATATATATATATATAGTTACCAATGTTCACCAAAGCATCACTTCTTTACAAATAAACAGGAAATCAGGAAATAAGTGTCTATGGACAGGAAAATGGACAACTGGTGATATATCCATACAAAGTATAAACTAGGTCAAACATTGGCAAACTTTTTCTGTAAAGGACAGATAGTAAATATTTTAGGCTTTCCATTCTATATAGTGTCTGGTGCAACTACTCAACTCTGCTGTTGTGGGGTAAATGTGGCCATAGACAATATATAAAGTTTATTTACAAAAAGAGGTGGCTGGCTAGATTTGGCCCATGGGCCACAGTTTTTCAACCCCTAAACTTGAACCACATCTATGAACACAAACATGTTAAATAATGCCTTAAAACTGTAAGTTTCAAAACAATATGTAAGGCATGATTTATTTATATAAAATTTAAAAATCTAAAAGCAATACTTTATAAAATTATACATATGTACATTTTAGTAACTGTTTAAGAATAGACTCAACTGATAAACTCTGAATTTATGAGAAAAAGGAGATATAGGGGCATGAACTGTAAATTTTTCATATTTCTTTGAAGAAAAAGGAAAAAAGACTCATGGACATAGACAACAGTGTGGTGATTGCAGGGCATGATTTATAAGGGGACTAAATGGTAATGGAAAAAATACAATAAAACAAAAAAACTAAATGGCCAAAGCAAATAACGTATAATGCCAAGATCTGATAAAGCTGGGTGCTAGGTACAGAGGTAATTATCATATTATTCTCCGTCTTAGTATTATTTTTGAAATATATCATGAAGACTTTCTTTAAATGCTTAATAGGAACAGGCATTTTCCTTTATTTTGGCTTAAAAATGCAAGTTAAATGTGGTTTTGTTCTGTATTAATTTAATCCAGTTGCTAAAATGGATAAGGCCAAAGAACTGCTGGATTATAAATGAAATAATGTGGTGAAAACAGGTACTCTATCTTAGAGAAACAAAAGAAAACTATATGCTAGAAAATATCCATAAAAACTTTGGCTTTTAAAAGAGCATTTACTGTTTTCTTAATTACAAAAGTAATTCATGCTATATGTAGGGGGAGAAAATAAAACATTGGGAAATAAAGAAAAGTACAAAGAAAAAAGTATCCCATGAATTATCTTATCACCCCACTATAACCATTAACATTTTGATGTGGGTCTCCCTCCAGGATTTGTTACATGCATTTTTTTCTTTACAAAAATGATATACTATTTATACATATTGTTTTGTAGACAGCTTATTTGAACCGCTTTCTAATATTAGAATATCCATTTATATACTTTTAAAAAAGATTTTATTTATTTATTATTAGAGAGAGGGTAAGGGAGGGAGAAAGAGAAGGAGGGAAACATCAATGTGTGGTCATTTCTCATGTGGCCCACACCGGGCACCTGGTCTGCAACCCAGGCATGTGTCCTGTCTGGGGATTGAACCAGCAACCCTTTTTTTCACAGCCCACACTTGATCCACTGAGCTACACCAGCCAGGGCATTTATATACTTTTCTTGTATTTTATCTCAAAATAATTATCATGCCAAATACACAGAGTTCACTCCTGACATCTTAGTTTAAAAGACTTTGATCCCACTTTCTGATGAAGGGGAGAACTGCATTTCCCCTCCATTTGTTATCCAGATGAAGTCAAAGCCCCCCAAAACACTCATGGAGCCACTACTCAGAGACCTGCCTATTCTAAGACATTTATAAAAACTGTCAGGCTAGCTACCACCTCTGTATACCATGACTATTTTATAAAGAATACAACATACAGAGCAATTACTTGTTTGTCCTCAAAATATCTCTGAAGGATACAAACTAAAACAACTGTCAGCCTCACTTAGCCAATAGAACAGCTGGTGTTGAGATTAATAAGTAACTTGCTCAAATAACATGCCCCTACCCTGTAGCAGAACCTTCATCCCTTAAACAAGACTTACTGGAAACTCAGGCTTCAATTAGTGCTGCTAGCTGGATGCTTTGCTATACCTATTACACCTATTATCATCAAACAATTTAGCATCAACTGCATTTAACTCCAGGCTCACTGTGCAGTTGAAAAGAATACTGTTTATGATCTCATGCCTCTTACAGGGACAAATGGCCTTTTCCCAACTTGTATCTTCACACCAACCTCCTCTTTTAATTCCAAATCTGCCTTTCCAGCAGTTTCCAACATCCAAATAATTAATCACCCTTCTTGATTATCAAAGGAGTGTTACTGTTAGGAAAAAGAATGGGCTGCTGTAGAGCTGTCTATGAGCCTATACAATCTAGTGTCTTAGGAGTCCACTGTTCCCACTTAGCTGTTCACCACTCTCATAACCTAGGTTTTCCCTGTTCCTGCGACTTCCACCAGTGTTTCATTCTCCTTCTGCCCCTACACCAGCTGTCTCTCTTGTATCTCAAGTTCAGATGCCTAAAAAAAGAACTGTTCCATTCAGATCTTGCAAGCCTGATCATTTCAAGTTCCACTGACTAGCCTACAAGCAAATATCCCAGGGTTAAGGCCTCTTCCCAGTCAATTAACTATGACCATGGTGGAGGATGGGAAGGGTCAGGAAGTACAGAGATGGACAAAAGTAAAGAATTGCCCAAGACCACTTTTGTCAGAACCCCGCCCCTCACAACTGTGCAAGCTTCTGAGAGGTAGCCTATCTTTTAAATCTATTGTTATCTCAAACTACACACATGCAAAATGGTACATATCATGTTAGCCTCAAACCAGATTCTTCTGAGGTCTGTCTGCATTTCTATGAGGGCATCGCCATGAAGGTTCTTCAAGCACATAACTCTGGGGTTCTCACTCACTCACAAATATCCTTGCCACAATACAAAGTGGCTTTCCACTGTCTTCTGTTCTTCATTCCCAGTGTCACCCACATTAGACCTTTGTTCTCTGCTAGTTAAATTGGTTTACCACTTCTTGTCATTTTTTATTCCAATCTTACTGTTTCTAGATTAGTTTCATAAATATTTTCCAAAGTTACTATTCACTGCTCCAAAATATGGCTTGGAACCCACCTCACATCCACTCCTCTCCCTACCAGCCAAAATAGGTCCAAAGCCCTAACCCATGAGGCCAATCCACAGTAAGCCTTATGCCTACTTACTTGGACTTGTCACATGCTTTGTCTCTTATTACAGCTAAATTTACTCGTGTCTGAAACACAGAAACCATACTGCTTCCTCTAAACCTCTACATAGGCCACTTCCTTCATCCAATAGCTATCATTATCATCCCAAAGCACCACTTGTCAAAATCCCATCAATCTCTAAGTTTGATTCTGTCCACATGACCTTTCTAAATTCCCCAGCTAGATGAGCCCTCCCTTCCTCTCACAGCACTTAATTTAAACTTCTAGTACTTCTAATCCAGTGCTGTCCAATGGAGATATAACTTTAAATTTTCTAATAGACATATGCACACTAAAAGAAACAGGTGAAATTAATTTTAACAATGTTTTATTTAATTCAATATGTGCAAATATTGCCAGTTTAACATGTAATATATATAAAAGTTGAGGTGCTTTACATTGTTTTCATATTAAGTCTTCAAAATCTGATGTGTATTTTACACTTAGAGCACATCTCAATTTGGACTATCCATATCTGAAGTGCTCAAGTGGCTGCCTTAATGGGTAGTGCATGACTAGCTCTTTCAAGCTAAAAATTGTGAGGTATGCTTTATTCCCACTCCTATAGGCCCGAATAAAACTTCAATTCTTGAGGCTAGAGATTATAGATTCCTTATGTTAGTATGCCCTAAAGAAGCTGTCGGCAAACTACAAGTTATAGGTCAAATCTGGCTAGCCACCTCTTTTTGTAAATAAAGTTTTATTTGAATATAGCTTTGCTTATTCATTGACATTTGTCTACACTGTTTTCACACAACAATGGCAGAGCTGAGCATTTGCAACAGAAACTATATGGCCCACAAAGCCTAAAATGTTTACTATCTGGCTCTTTCCAGAAACAGTTTGCCAAACCCTTCCCTAGAGCAGTAATTCCTAAACTGTGGTCAGTGGGCCAGTGCTGGTCAGCAAATTCTTGTCAGTCCAAAATGAGAAGGAGCGTACATCAGAATGCAATTTTTTACTAACAAGACTTTTTAAGTGAAGAAAGCAGTAAATTAGTTAACAGTCTAGCATTAGCTCCTTATCTTACCATGCTGTTTAATTGACTTTACCATAGCTTTTGCCATGTGATTTATAAAATTATGAGCAAATACATTGATTTTTAATTTAATTGCTTCCGAGTCTCCAGTAAGGTTAAAGCAGTCTCTCCAACTTCTGTATTATACATACAATTTCTATATTTTCTTGCATGGTTTTGTTTTATTTTTATATTTAAACCAAATAGAAGTTTTTACATACTAATTTGAGGACTCCAACTTTATTTTCTTCCATATACCCCATAGTATAAGCACCATTAAACCCTAGAATCAATTGGATTTCTTAGTATATAACAACCACATCTATGAAAAGATAATTTTATCACTTTTTCCAACATTAAGTTATTGTGATCTTCTTGCACTTACTAGTTAAATAAAATCATAAACAATAGCAAGCGAGAATCCCTGTCCAGTTCCCAACTGACTCAAATGGTTTTAGTATTTTACTATTTGTTCAAGCAAATATTTACTGTTGGTTTTAATATTTTTAAATGGAAATCTTCTTTGTTAATTAACATAATAATGGTAGATACTCTACCCTCAAGGAAATGAGGCATGATTCCCCACTCCCTCAGTGTGAGCTAGGCATAGTGACTTTCTTCCGAAGAATACAGTACAGAAAGGGAGAAAGAATAACATTACAGAGAAAAACCCTAATCAACTATTTCAGTCAGATGGTCAAGATCAATATTAGCACTGTTAAGTCATGTTGATAGGATGTCTAATCATGAGAAAAACATCAAATAAATCCCAACCGAGGGGTGTTGTACAAAGTACATGATCTGTACTCTTCAAAACTGTCAAAGTCATCATTAAAAATGGATCTGAGAAATTGTTACAGCCAAAAGAAGACTAAGGAGACATGACTTTGTAACATATGTCTAAGGAGACATAAATGTAATGTGGTAGCCTGAATGGGATATTAAATAAACACTCAGAAAATCTTAATGAAGTATGGACTTTAGTTAATATTAATAATGTATCAATTTTGATTCATTAACTGTGACAAATACACCATACTAATGTAAGATGTTACTGATAGGAGAACTGGTTGTATGGTATATGGGAACTCTATGCACTATTGCAATGATTTTTCTGTAAATTTAAAACTTATAAAATTAAAAGCTTAATTTAAAAAGTAAGGGAAGTCAATCCCTCATTTAATTTTAAGTGACAGGTTTATATTTATTTATCCTAGATGGGAAAACCCTTTTCCCAACGACAGGGCTTAACTCAGCAACCTAAATTTATTATATTTTTGGTTCCCATTTAAACCCTTCTGGAATTCCAGCTCTCTTTGGTTACAAACTATAAAATCCAAAAAGCTAATCATCCTTAATTTCCAGGATAGAAAGTGTTATGATCAATTTATATGATTAACAAATACTGACATAGTACCTCCCATGTGCAAGAAATGAAGAAAAAAGGCAACACTCTATACCATAAGGAATAATGTCAGTAAAACGTGTATCAAACTTTGCAAAGCATTTGAAAGTCATTTCACCTTCAACACTTGACAGTGGTGTGTAACCACATATATTCTCAATTCTGAAGTGGAAACTAAGACTCAGAGAGGCTATGTGCCTTGCCTAAGTTGACCTGGCAAATGTTGAAGCCAAGATACCACATAGGACAAATTTCAAATCCCCTGCAATAGAAAGCAAGAGTTAAAATACCAAGTGAGTGATACACTTTAGAATATGAAACAGAAATTGGGAGAACAAATCTTCAAGAGCTTGATCAGAAATAGAAATTGAGCCCTGGTAGGTGTGGCTCAGTGCATTGAGTGTCAGGCTGTGAATCAAAGGGTCGCTGATTGGATTCCCAGTCAGGGCACATGCCTAGATTGTGGGCCAGGTCCCCAGTAAGGGGCGTGTGAGAGGCAACCACACTTTGATGTTTCTCTCCCTCTCTTTCTCCCTCCCTTCCCCTCTCTCCAAACATAAATAAATAAAATCTTTTTTTAAGAAACCTACCCTTTATTTTTAAAAAAGAAATAGAAATTGAACACAAGTAAAGACAAGAATGTGAAAGGAATGTTTAGGAACAGTTACCACCCAGCCTCATTATTAAACTTTGGGTTCCTTTTCAACCCGAAGGGGTTGTGGAAATTCCTGATATAATTCCTGGAAATCATAAACTCTCATTAGTGTCTGTGGAATGATCAGAACAATAAACTGACTGAGGAATTCTATACATCACCATGATGATGTTTGAAGAATGGTAATTGAGCTGCACAAGCTACCTTATTTCACTGAGAAGCAAGAATTGGTAATCTGAGGCAAGAATAAGTGTTTCTATACACTTGGGGTGGGGGAAGAAAATATTGATTATTCAATAGGCATGATAAATAGTAATCACTAGCACCCACTTTTATACCTATTTAATCAATGATAATTCACCTAAATCTAACTCTCAATGGCAACTTAACCAGCTTCAGGGAACATACTTCTGGAAGCCAATTACTATTAGTGTCTCATAAAATTCAAGGTTAACCAATCAGCAGCAGATGCACTGCAGTAAATATGTGGCTTAAAGTCAATCAACAACATTCTCACCCAAATAGCCATGATTCTAAGGCCAAGGTCAACCTCATATGCCTCTGTAACCAAAGCAACCCCCAAATACCAGCACAGTTTCTAAAGAGTTCAGCAATCTTCTTTACTCATAAACTGTGCTTGACTAGCAAAATGTTCTCTTACTCTGTTAAGTAATCAATTCAGCTTTGTGTTTTATATATTGGACAATAGTCTCATCTTTTGACAGAGGGTGAACTAAGATGCTTAACTTCTCAGCACAGAGATGAACAGAAATAGATTCCCCCTAAGGAATGGAAACTACCTCAAAACCCAAGAGTTCAGTTGGAGACCATTGCCAGACACCAGTTCAGTGAGTGAGAAAAATACTAGATTGGCTTCATCTTGCTTGTGGAAACCTCTCCTCAGAGTAGCTTTATGGTATCATAGATCAAGGCACAGGAAAGCATTCATATGGATTTTATCTATGACAAACTGTTTCGTGAACCATAAAGTCACCTTCTAGGAACTGAAATCACCTTGGGGATAGTTTTCAAAATTACATACCTAGGCCACTCACCAGATAAATTAAAATTGAAACTTCATAAGATAAGACCAAACATCTCTCTTAAAAAACCCCTTAGTGTTTCTGATGAGCACTCCTTTAGTTAGGAACAACTAGGAAGGTCTCCTAAAAGTGACAGAGCCATTTTGGTTTACTAAGGGATGCTGGAGACCTAGTTAAGACTTTTATGCAAAGCAGACAAAGCCAAGACCAATGCTAGATAATCCTTAGCTGTATCCAGATCCAGGAGATTTCCAGATGAACCAAGTCTGCTATTACTCTGAGTTGTCTCTGAATCAGTGGTTTTCAATCCTACTTGCAAAGCCAAATCTCAAGGGAGATTATTTTAAATATACCAATGCTGGTACTGACTTCAGACCAACTGAATCAGAATCTCCTAGGGTAAGTCTAAGCATATATTTTAGGGCTCCTAAGGCAATCCGGATAGGCATACAGGATTAGGAATCACTGATCTAAATTGCTCAACCAGTATCTAGTACCTGTGCCTGACCCACCTCATCTTCTAATATTAGGCACTTGCAATTTCTCTTAAAACAGATAATGAAAAAGCCCACCATGTACTATAGAAAGCTCTAAAGAAAATCTTCCACAGTGGAATTGTGATCCTCAATTCTATCACCAAACTAGGTAACATGCTTACATGTTCAACTGACCAAATAACTAAAAGGGAAAACAAAACAAAGAAAAAATAATCTCTTATCTCTTTCCCCTACATCCTTTTTTTTTTATGAATATAGGGGCCCTACACAAAAGATGACAAATTTTTCCAGCCAACAATGAAAAGCATTCTGTCATGGCAAGGGGGATGACAGCTCCTCCCCGCCAAAAAAAAAATTGAGAGCAGTAATCCAACAATCTGCTTGCCATGAGGAGACAACTCAAATTGGAAGCTGCTGTAATGGGACCAAAGAAAAAAGAGATATAAGAATGTACATTGTATTTTCTTTTTTAAAACTTTTAAATTTTATTTTTCAATTACAAGTTATAGTCAATATTATCTTGTATTGGTTTCAGATGTACAGCACAGTGATTAGACAATCATATACTTTACAAAGTGGTCACTCCAATATTTCAAGTACCCACCTGGTACCGTACAAAATTATTACAATATTATTGACTATATTTCCTATGCTGTACTTTACATGCCCATGATTTTTTTATGACTACCAATTTGTGAAAGTATTAACAAGTAGAAATTGGTAGTCATAAGAATGTTTTTAGAATGTTTCAAATTGGTTTAGCAGTGCATTAGTCACCTATGTCAAGGGTTTAACATGTTTAAACAAAGAAATACAGTCACAGATGACTTTCAATTATCAGCACCCTCTGAGGTGCTTACTTAAAATAGTATATAATGCTCAACAGCCAATGAATCATAAATAATGTAGCTCAAGGTAAGGTCAAATCAAGAACTCTAGCTATAATTAAAAATGAAGAAATTATTTCATTCTATTTGGACAAAAATTGAGCTAGTTTCTAAGCAACTATTAAGTAGAAAAGACTTAATATTCCCTAAATGCTATTAAAGCTGGTGCACATAACATAACTGCATATTGCATATGGGAAGTAAAGTTAATTAAATAAGAAAAGAATGCTCAGATTATAATGTACAAGTCCTATAATAAACATGAAGGGTTATCATTGTAGTAACAGAAAAACAGCAGAGCAATAACCTATTTAACACTAAGCCCCCCCCACTCCCCACTATAATTTAAATTCTGCTGCTTCCACATTAAATTAATCCAGAAAGGTCTGAATTAGGCCAGAAGACACATAGGCCTTCACCTGGTGGGTAGAAATTAGAAAAGCAGAAAAAGCACAGTAACCTTCACAGCTTCATCACCACTTGTCAAACCCCAGTCCCTGATGACCAGATGATTTTAAAAGAGGACATGACTTACTATACCTGTTCCAGCCTAGAACACTCCTCTTGACATAAAAAGCTTTTTAAAAATGTAAAAGTAAATAACAATATCTACTAGAAGAGTCCAACTATTGCCATTTTATTTGCTTTATTCAATCACTCACAATCAACTACTTACTTAGTTAGGACCATATAATGTAGAGATAAAGATGTAAAGGACTTCCAGTTAAAGATGATGGACTGAACACATCTATTTACTTTGGCCAGCCACCAAAACTCCACTGAAATGACACCAAAAATGTTTTTTTAACCCACACTAACAAAAAGAATGGAAGAGGAGACAATCACAGTGATATTTTAGAAGCTGAGGAAGAGCCAAATCTTATGGCAGCTGTGAGAAAAGCCAATAATAACATTTGCACGCAAGTACCCTCAAAAGGCAGTTCCATGCACATCTAGAATTAGGGATGAAAGGGGTCTAAAATAAGGAGGATCTGGTAAAAACATTTTGAAAAGCAATTAGATTCCCTCCAACTTCCTGTCTCTGATCTATCTCATATTCCAGCATAGATTCAGATATTTATTTTCCAGGGAGGGTGAAACAGAGGGTCTTTGGATCTGGAGAACAAAAGTGCAGTGGATATGGATTCTCTACTTGAAACAGTAGATTAAACAAAGGTTTATATACTACATGTGGAAACAGACAACCATATCACTAATCTTCTTCATCCAGAGAAAAGATTGGAAGATTCTTCTATAGGAAATATTGTTGGACCAAGATAAATATACCTAAAGATATTGACCTTGTTTCCAAAACTCAATTGCCTAGCCAAATCATCCAACTTACAATCAACAAACTCCCACTTCATGCTAGGAGCTTCCAATCAGCTTTTCAGTGTTCTACTTTTAATATGTACAGAACAGAGACCAAATGATAACCAGAAATTTGAGGTAAGTCTTTAATATGCCAGGAAACAAAGAAGTTTGGAAGAAACTATGCAGAAAAAGGCAAACCTTAAAAAAAAATCCCACTAACATTGTCAGAGGGATTTTAAAAAGTTATTACACTTATGAAACAAGAGCAAGATGCTAGATAAAGGAACATTCAGACCTCAAAAAGGAGCTGGTAGAAATCAACACATAAAACTAATGAAAAATGCAACTGCAAAAATTAGAGGATCCATCTAGGAGTTCCCACA
This sequence comes from Phyllostomus hastatus, assembly GCF_019186645.2. Lineage (NCBI taxonomy): Eukaryota > Metazoa > Chordata > Mammalia > Chiroptera > Phyllostomidae > Phyllostomus > Phyllostomus hastatus. The sequence continues at coordinate 3,315,469 of NW_025334016.1, read as the reverse complement.
TCGAAAGAGAGAGAACAGGGAAAGAATTTTTTTTTAAACTCAAGAAAATTTCCCCAAACTGTAGGACCTGGGTTTCCAGATGGAAACATTGCACAGGAAAGAGATGAAAATAAACATACAACAAGGCATATTATTGTAAAATTTCAGAGCATTGAGAACAATTTTCCAAAAGCTTTCATAGAAGAAATAAGAATTTTAGAAAAGTCTGAAATAACATAACATTTTGATAACAAAACAGCAAGAAGACCAGGGGTTTGGACAGAGGGATACAGAAACATTCTGAGGGTAAATGATTTACAAACTAGAATTCTATACTTAGCTAAACTATCTTACTAAGTACAAGAACAAAATAAGGTTTTCACTCCTGAAAGGCCTCAAAAATATAACCTCCCATGCACTCTTTTTCAGAAAGTTACTAGTCATATGAATGTAATCACTGACTGCTGCTCTACTCAAATGATATACAACAATGATAAAATGATAAATGATATATTAGGGTCTGCCCAAATATAGGAAATATTTTAATGTAGAGGAAAGGGGTAGGAGAGCTAAATATTAATGTTCCATAATGGGAAGATAATATATAATACCTAACACTGGAAAGTCAAAAAGTAGTAGAATAAGTAAATTACTTAGAAATTAAGGTAAAATGCTGAAAGCAGCAGCTAGTAAAAATTGATAAGCATTCTTTTGTAATACCTGGCATATAAAAGACATTCAGTGAGTGTTTGTTGAAGTACACTGACATGCAAAATAATAAGTATAAGCTTTAATATATACCCAAATTCAAACACTTTATAAAATATTAGGGACTGCTTTTTAAGATTTGGTTCCCTCTTTTTAACCCAACTACCTAAACTTTCTTGATGACAAAATAAAATTGGCTATTATTTTTAGAAATATTCTCCAAACAAGACTAGTGATGGTTCTCAAATGAAAAAAACAATCACTCATATTTTACCACAAGATATTTTGATAGCACTATTGATAGCTAATTACCTCCTTGGATAACCAAAGAAGAAATCAAATCCAGTATACACTGGAATGAAGCATTTCTTTTCATAATATTATTTAGTGGACTTAGCTACAGTGGATTTAAATCTTAGCTTAAAATACAGATGAATGTTTAAAACATATTAAAAACTTACAAATCAAAACAGAATTTACTTTTTTAAAAGCTTTTATTTATTTACCTTTAGAGAAAGGGGAAGAGAGGGAGAAAGAAAGGGAGAGAAACATGGATGTGTGGTTGCCTCTCACATCCATGTGAGAGGCCCCTCTGGGGACCTGGCCTGCAACCCAGGCATGTGCCCTGAATGGGAATCGAACCAGCAACCCTTGGTTCTCAGGCTGGCACTCAATGCCCTGAGCCACTACACCTAGGGCCAGAATTTACTTTTTAAGCATTATATTTATAAAGTTTTCTTGCCTGTTGTTGAAAAAATTGTATTTGTCATAAAGAAGGGATGTTTTGTTTTGTATTAAGACAGGAGAGATAGATACCTTTTTTATTCAGGCTTAACAAATTAAATTTCAATAAAAATTTTAGATAACCAATATGTATGGGAAATTAGCTGATCATAAAAGTATAATTGTTGAACTATCATTAAGATAAGCAAGTCTTTATAAAGTCCTCTTTCCCATGTTTCCATGCATCAGTTTCATGAACACATTTAAATTACCACAATAAAACTGGAAATATTGTTTTAAAAAAACCTCCCAGTTGAGGCGAGTAGAAATAAATAAATGAGCCTGAGAGTAGTCAATACAATTTCATTTATTCATCCATTCATTAAGTAAATATTTCCTCAGTAAACCTCCTATGTGCAAGGCATTGTTTGCTAGTCTTTAAAGCACAGGGTAACTTACTCCTAGGTGTGTTTTTCCTTTCTCTTCTATACACCTGAAAATAAAACATAAATCAAGGAAAATCAAGGATCCATTTACATAGAATTCCTACTAGGGTGGGCTAGAATTAAAAAGTTGGATGACAAATGTTAACAAGGATGTGGAGAAATCAGAACCTTCATACATTGGTTGAGGGAATGCAAAATGGGGTAGTCACTTTGGAAAACAGTCTGGCAGTTCTTCAAATGATTAAACATCAAGTTACCATATGATCCAGTGATTCCCAGCGAAGAGAACTGAAAACACATTCATACAAAAATTTATATATGAATGTGTATAGCACCATTATTCATAACAGCCAAAAGAGGGGAAAAAACCCAAATGTCCATCAATGGACAAATGGATGAATAAAATGTGATGCAGTCTTGCAGTGGAGTATTATTTGATCATAAAAAAGAATGAACATCAATGAATCTTGTAAACATTATGTTAAGTAAAAGAAGCCATTCACAAAAGGCCACATATTATATAATTTCACTTACATGAAATATACAGAATATGGAAATCTATATGTGGAGAGTAGATGAATGATTGCTTAGGGCAAGGAGGGGTGGGAATTGAGGGGAAAAGGGAGATGATAGCTAAAGGGTATGGGGTTTGTTTTTCAGGTAATGGAACTGTTCTAAAATTGATTGAGGTGATGGTTGCACCTATCTGTAAATATACTAAGAACCACCTAATTTTACACTTTAAAAAGGGTGAATTATATATCCATAAGGCTGTTTTAAAAATGAGAAAATATTTCCATTGAATCTCCTTTAAGATACAATGGAAAACACAGCATTTGAACCATGGTTTATTAAGGTGGTATTTAAATACTCTCATATCTGAAGAGATCTCATTTGTTTGGCTGGGTAGTAGAAAATGATTACTGAGTGCTATGTAAACTATTGAAAATGTTCCAGGTAAACATTTCATTTAAGACTATAAAAATATTGGACGTAGGAAAAAAATTAAAATGCAGGCATCAAGGAACTTAATACATTTTAGGGACATTAAGCATTTAGATTCTCTGGGGTGATATAGGGAGGAGTAAGGTAAGCAAGAAGAATTAAAGACCTCACATGAAAAGCCTCATGTCTAAACAACTCTTTCCTTTACCAGCCTGCAGTGATGCTGAAAGAACAACACTCCTTTGTATACACTGTAAACCTTATTTTTCAGGAAGCTAAAAATAATCACACATATGATTTACTCCAGTAACAAATAGGAATTCAAGTAAATACTAAGGGCCAAACACAAAGAGATTTAAGGAAAGAAAGAAAAAGCTTAAACAGTTTCCAATAATGGTTATCGGGGAAGTTTCAGCAAGCAGCATGCATTATTGCTTTTTCCAGGCTAGACATAAAATGATCTGTGCATAGCTCACAATTTCACTTCTGAATATTTTCAACCTGTGTCATTTTCAGTCCAAATAAAGTGCGTTTCTGTGTTTGCCTTGTGCCATACACCAGTTAACCTATTCTGTCTCATTGCAGAGCTCTTGGCATGCCTGGTTCCCAGGGCTCAGTTTACCTGACCTCAGGAATCACCAATGCCAGTGACAAGGAAATGCCCACAGGGGTGAGGGTAGCCTTAGGTATTTTTTTATCCTTATTAAATTTCAGCTCCTTCCTTGATCATTAGAAATAGCCTGCCTCATTCACCATCAAGCCAAGCCTGGTACCTTATAGAGCACTGTGCCCAGTTTCAAACCAAAATTAGGGCTATTTGGGGGGTGGGGGAGGGTGGTGGCAAGGAGGAAAACAACCAAAGGCAGGACTGGCTTTTTCTACAGAGCCTCAGCTTTCAAAATGACTGCCTTGGAAGCTGAAATGACCCAGATTATTGGGGAAAGTGTGGGGGTGGGGGAAATGACAGACATTTATTCTTCAGCAGGGTGGCTGTGTCTTGGTGTGGGAATGGGGAACTTGAGGAAAGAGGGGCCCTCCACATGGAAAGAGAAATAAAGGGGAATGTTCTTTAGGTACCACCCACCCTTCCAAGTGAATCACTGCTGTGTCAGCCCAGCACTGATTCCACGAATTGCCAAACAGGATGAGGTAAGGCACAGCCTCGAGCCCCCTCTTCTTCCTCCCCCACCCGCTTGCGCTCAGCAGAGCGCATCTCTCTTCGAGGTGTACCACGCAGCACCCCCTCCCAGACCTAGGCTGAGGGACTGACGTCACCTTTCTGCATTGAGCTTCAAGGGCCAGTAGCAGCACCATTTAGATGGGGAGTTGGGGCGCTATTCCTGTCATCAAGTGGTGGCGATCCTCCCCCAGGACTCTGCAGATTGAGCTCACGCATTGAGAGAAAGATCAAATGAAAAGTGTAAGGGTGAAGGGGAGTGGGAAAGGGTCCCAAGACCCATCTCCTGAGTCGCCAAGAAAGCTCAGAGATGCCTCTGGTTTATATAAGAACCTCTCCCTTCCGTGCGTTTTCACGCAGAGGCGGTGGCACCCCCACTTCCATCAGTGAGCTTAAGGGGCTCTGGTCACCCTTGCCCTGCCAGGCAGGCACAAGGCTCCTGGAGCCTCCCTCTCGCGCAGCCCCGCGGGGTTAGGAATAACCAGGAATCTGGGATCAAACCCTGTGCTCCTGAGCCCGTTCCCAGCTGGCCAACGGTTAGCTCCAATGGGCACTATGAACAGACTGTTAAGGGAGGTTGAGGGTGGGGGGGTGACCAGAGAGGAGAATAGAGGAATAAACCCACAACTTTCCCCAGAAACTAACCCTATCCAGAAAGCTTAAAAAAATAAATCAATGCATTAAAAATTTTGTGGAAAGGTCGACAACCTGCAGTCACCGCCACAACGCAGCCTCTTGCAGCCTGCCGCTGGGCAAGGTCCAGCGTTCAAGCATCCCCAATACACCCCGCCATCCTGCAGCCCTGGCCCAGGACCCTGCGCCTTTCTCCTCAAAGAAGGGGTCGAGATTGGATTTTGGGTTTGGATTTTTTCCTTCCCCTTCCTTTCTTAGAGCATCACTGCACGAACTGATCCACGACGGCCCCGGCCACCGGGCTGGCGTGGCCACTCACCCAGAAGACGAAGGAGTAGATGATGAGGAGGGTTTTGAGACAGGTTATCACAGGTTTGGTCTCCATTCTCCTCGATGCCATACTACAGAGCTCCAGCGGCGGCGGCAGTGGCAGGCGGCGGGCGTGCGGGGGAGGGGGGAAGGAGGCGGGGCAGGGCGGGGTGGGGCGGGGCGGGGGCGCGTGCGGCGAGCGGCCCTGCGCGCACGCAGGCAGGGCCGTACTCTAGCGTGAGCGCGCACAGCTCCGGGGACCAACCGAAGGAGCTGGGGTGAAGCCTTGGCTATGCTAGGGAGCAGGCTTCCCGCAAGGTTAAGATCGAGCAGGCTCAGACCCCCAGACGACGAAGGGCACCCAGCAGCTGGGAGGGATGGGAGAGCCTGGAGGCCTGGTTGGAGGTCAGGGTTACATCTTCCAGGGTGCTTTTGCAAGTAAGTTTCTGCTTTGTACTTAGTAGGGCTTTACATTTGCCGGGCTCTCTGCACCTGGCCCACGAAGTTAATTAGTATCCCGGAAAAGCAGTCTTGTTTCTGCACTTGGATGCCCCACCAAGCCTTCTCAGATGGAAGTGGCCCAGTCATCATGTCCTTGGAACAAGCAGGCCTTGTCTGTGCCAGGAACAGACCATGGCAGGTGGCTGGAAATACAGCTGAAGGGATGGTCAGGAACACGAGCTCAGACAGACGCTTCAAATCCTCAACACCATTTTTTCCCCACATTTTGAAATGATTAAACTGAATGACAAGTTTCTCTATGAAGGTACCATTCTTCGTGCACATAAAATGTTTAAGGGGTAACAGAAAAAATTATCAAAATACCTCAGAATCATTTTCCCCACACTAACAAGTACAGATTAGGAACACCAGGAAAGAGCTGTTATCAAGGTCAAAAAATAATGTTCAAAAACAATTAGGAGGTTACTCAAAAAGATAAGCATAGAGTTACCATATGACCCAGCAATTCCACTCGTAAATCTATACCCAAGAGAAATGAAAACATATTTTCACACAAAAGCTTGTACATGAATGTTCATAACAGCATCATTTCATAGCCAAAAAGCAGTAATAACCCCAATGTCCATCAATTGTGAATGGATAAACACAATGTAGTGTATACATACAATGAACAATTATTTGGCCACAAAAAGGAATGAAGTACTGATACAACACGTATGAACCTTGAAAATATGCTAAGTGAAAGCAGCTAGACACAACACATATTGAATGATCCATTTTTAGGCGATCTCCAGAACAGACAGATCCACAGAGACAGAAATAGATTAGTGGTTGCAGGGGGGCAGCAGGAATGAGTGACTGTTAATGAGTAGGGAGCTTCTTTGTGGAGTGACAAAAATTATCTGGAATTAGTGGTGATGGATGCACAATTTTGCAAATAACCATTGAAATATACACTTTACAAGGGTGACTTTTATGGCATGTGAATTATATTTTAAAAATAGCATACACTCCACCCAGATTTCCTGTGGTTCCTTTGTTATGGAACACACTACAGATTCTGTGGTCGATTTAGCCTGATTCCTGAGCAATTCTGCAAAGTAGTGACACTATCACAAGCTAACTCAATCATGGATGATGTTAAAGATATTTCTTGTGAAAGAGTAAAAGCAGTCAATATGGCTTGAGGAAAGCCTGCCAAGGTCAGTTGTTGCAGGAGTAATTATTACCTCCAATGAGTTGTACATGGTCCCAGGTCAGTGAGGTCATTGTATAAACAGTACACAAATATGAGGTAGAGGAGAACCTGCTTAAAGAAATGACCAATCATAACACAATATTATGTGGGTTTAGAGGGCTATGAAAAAGAGTATGAGTGCTGGTGAAAAAAGATTAGGAAAAGATTTTCAAAGTTTCTGCTATAAAGGAAGACCCTGAATAATGATTCCCAATCCTGATTGCTCATTTGTATCATCTAGAGAGCTGTGAAATTAAAAAAAAAAAAAAACTATGACTGCCTGTGCCCAATCCCAGGTAGCCTGAGTCATTTGGTCTGGCTGTAGGCTCAGTGATTTTTAAAGTTCTTTATGTGATCCTAATAGGAATCACGTTAAGGGACACTATCCCAGGTGCAACGAGCTTAAACCCAACTTCAGAAAGGAGTTTCCCCTCTACTTTTACTGTTTCCAGGCAGCATCAGGAAAGGGAAATCTAAGACTGCAAATCCAGTGGTTGCCCTTAGCTTCAGAAAGTCTTGCCGAATCATAATTACTCTGTAAAGAGGTCAGAAATCTCAATTTTCAGCCCAACAGGGACATTACTGAGCATCATAGATAATTTTGTGAGTTAATGTATGATATTCATAGATGGTGCCCATCAGCTGAACTAATACATCATTTCACAGTTTTTCTGGAAATTCTTTAGGATACCTATTTATGTTCAGATTCTTGAAAACCTGAATTTTCCTAGCAAAAATAAATTGTTTAAATGTAAAGATAAATATGAATATTCAGTAATATAATTAATGGATAAATTAACATAGCTGGTGGCTAGATACTTGCTCCTAAAATTGTGTCTGGTGATATAATAGGGTGACAAACCATCCCAGTTTTCCCAAGACTGAGGGGTTTCCTTGCACTCTGGATTTTCCTTGAGAAAACTGGGAAGGAACTGGGCAAGCCAGAACAAGTTGATCACCCTATCCCTGAATTAGCAGCATTGGCATCTGCTGGGAGAGCTTGTTGAAAATGTGGAACCTGAGGCCCCATCCCATGCCCATGTTTACAAAATCCCCTGGGAATTCAGATGCACAGTAATGTCTGTCAGTCTGTCATTAACTGAATTGTGCCCCATAAAAACACAAGTTGAAGTCCTAACCCCAGTGCCTCAGAATGTGACCTTACCTGGAAATAGGGTTGTTGCAGATATAATTATTTAAGTTAAGATGAAGTCATCTGGAGTAGGGCAGATCCTTAATACAGTATGACTTGTGTCCTTGAAAGAAGAGACACATGAGAGGGTCATGTGAAGACACAGCGACACACAGGGAGCATACCATGTGACTGATTGGAACGAGGCAGCTGCAACTCAAGAAATGTCAAGGATTCAAGGTCACCACCAGAAAACAGGAAGAAGCAAGGAATGATTCTACCCAACCTCAGAGGGACCATAGTCCTACAGACACTTTGATTTCAGATTTCTGGCCTCTAGAACTGTAAGAGAATAAATTTCTGTTGTTTTAAGCCACACATTTTGTGGTACTAATACATGTCTAAGACTCACTGATCTCCAGATCTTCAAACATAACCACAGCTACCATATCACCCAGCAATTCCACTGCTAGTTATAGACCCAAAAGAATTGAAAACAGGTGTTCAAACAAAAACTTGTACATGAATATTCAAAGCAGCACTAATCAAAATAATTTAAAGGTAGAAACAACTTAAACAAATGTCTGTCAGCTGAGGAATGGATAAAGCAAAATGTGATATATCCACACAACAGAACACTATTCAGTCATAAAAATGAATGAAGTACTGATACATGTTTATATGGATGAACCTTGGAAACATTATACTGAGTGAAAGAAGCCAGACACGAAGACTACATACTGCATTACTGCATTTGTATAAACTATCATTCAAAATCCAGAGACAGAAAGCAGATTAATGTTGCCTGGGGCTGAGGTAAAGGGGAATGGGAAGTGGCTTCTTAATAGGTAAGTTCCTCATGAGGTAATAGAGAAATTCTGGAGCTAGGGAGTGGTGATGATTGTACAACATTGTGAATGTACTTAATGCCACTGAATTATATACTTTAGAATGCTTTGCCCCCAAACTCTGAATGGTTGTTCCCAGTATAGATGTATCCTCCTCAGAAAGGCCATTTCAGATGAAAATAGCTGTTCAGTAACTATATGTTCTCATCCTCTGCATCACACTTATCTGATATTTTTTTATTTGCCATCTTATTTTCTTGTCTGCCTCTCCCAATAAGCTCTATGCAGGAAGGTCTTTTTTTCTCATTTGTTCTCTGTTGTATCCCCAGCAACTACATATGGTAGCAATTCAAAAAATGTTGAACAAATAGATGATACATAGTAGACATGTGATAGATGATCATTGACTGTTTGAACAAGGGTATGATATTTGAAATGGATCTTGAAGTATGAATAAGATAATGGTGACCTTTGAGGAATAGCAAAAGAGGTCATTATAGGCTAGGGAACAGGAAAAGCAAAAGCCAAAAGCTTACTCAGAAGAGTGGTGAGCAACACTAAAGGACCTAATGTAGGAAAGGATGCAAAAATGTAGTCTGGGCAGTTGTGGAGAGGGTCTTGTATAGGCCAAGTTAGACTTTCTTGTGCAGGCAGTTGGGAGCAGTGAAGGGTCTCTAAGTAGGGGAATGACATGATCTAATCTGTGTTTTAGAAAATGGTTTGATTCCCAGTTGGGTCTCATGCCTGGGTTGCAGGCCAAGTCCTCAGTAGGGGGTCTGTGAGAGGCAACCACACATTAATGTTTCTCTCCCTCTCTTTCTCCCTTCCTTCTCCTTTCTAAAAATAAATAAAATCTTTAAAAATTGCATGATCCCAATATATAATACATCTAAACAATTGACTACTTTACACTTACTAGAACATATGTATGTGAGGAAACTTTTTAGTCACAAAGGGAAGTTTTTGTTATAATATTAAGAAATTTACAACTAAAAATATATACATAATGGTCTCAACTATGTAAGAACATATATAAAAGAAATTGGAAGAAAAAGCATATAAAAATTTCACACTGGTAACTGAGTAGTATAGGGTTACAGGCAACTTTTTATATTTACTCTATTTCCCCAAATTTCTAAACAATCATATATAACATTTATAAAAGAAAAGAGAATATTTTATAAAGAAAGCCCTCTGCCACCAAAATTAAAATACTAAAATTTTAGGACTTAAAGGATAAAACTTGAACTATTTTGAGAAACTGCTTGGATGAAATTTGAGCATATATCCATTCATCTTATTGATATATCTGTGTATTTCCAGTGTCCCTGCTTGAGCACCCAAATGACTTTTACCCTGGGATTCAGAAATGTCTGCAGGACTGATTGAACATGCCGAGATGGTGTTTGCAATAGCTAATACACACCTTTATTCTTTTTTATAACTTTTTAAATAACTTCTTTAGCACTTTATATAACTTTGTAGCAAATTACTAGCATTAAGTCCATTTCTGCATTAAATGTGTAGATTGGTTTTCATTTGCCTGACTGGATTCTAACTGTCACAAATGCTATGACAATAGAATGGAATTCTATACAACCATCAAATTAATGTTGAAGTAAAACTCTTTGATGCAGGGAAATTCCCACAGTATGTTTTTAAGTAAAAAAAAATCAAATTATAAATAGTAAGTGTAGTATTATGCCAATTTGGAGCTACACACACAAATGGTGGTAATTATTACCTTATGATCTGATAACATTTTGTGATTTTTTTCTTTTATTCTTTGCCTTTTTTGCATTCACTAAATGTTTTGTAAAACACATATTTCTTTTATAATTAGAAAACATTTTATTTTAATTTGTTAAATATTCAGGACATCTAGATTGATATTTGGTTTGGTTAGCCATGATACTTTCTGTAGCTTCCATCTTTTCCAATACATTCAAAATGACTTTCTCTTTTTCAAAAAATAGGTGACGAGAGAATAACATCTTACCTCTGCTAGCAGTGTTCCAGGCTAGGTTATGATCCCTGTTGTTGCCCTGCAATTCATAATTATACAGCAGCATCTGAAGTAGGACACAAACCATTTTTTTCCTTTCTATCATCTTTCTTAAAAATCCAGGTCACCTTACTACATAGCAGCTACTGAAACATTTTCCTTATATGTATCCTCTACATGTGTCCAACTCTAGATAATTTACTCAGCATGTATATGAGTCTTTGATTACTGATATCTTTTATTAAAAGGATGTTATGCTTTTATACTAACTTCAATACCTGTGATAAATAGTATATTCTTGTGACATAAAAGATATAATTGATAGGGGCTTGGTTTAGAAGAACTCAGCCAAAAAGATGATGGTACCAGGTATCCAGGTCCTCTTTAATTTTTTTTTACCATTTTAGACATTTATATCATACTTTTAATTGACTCTATTTTTGAAATCCAAAGATTAATTACTGTTCTCTGACTTCAGTAAGAATATTCTCTACATAATGGTGAACAATCTATTTTAGTTAAATTAATTTACTAGAGAAATATCTTTGCACTATAATAAACCAATACATAAAAATTAGTATGTTGAAATTCCTTCTATCTAGTTACAGTGAAATGTATTTACTCAAGCATGCTGATGTTATATAACCCAGCTCATAACACCATCTTACTTAAATGCATAAGTGGTTAAATTTAAGGTGAAGACTGGGCCAGCATGGCTAAAGCAGAGCAGAATAGTGAGCTGATAATCAGTTAGTTAACCCCTGAATTTAGTTGGCATCCATGACCCTGGCCCCAAACTTCCTTTTGTTAGAGTTATCCCTATCAGTGAGCTGATGGCTTCTAATAATTGAGTTACATAATGATCATAATTAGAAACACTTACTAGTCAACTGTTGGCATCAGAATTTGAACCCAATCTGATATAGGAACCTGCACTCTTGACAGCAGCTTTTAGAGTGAGACTGCCTGGGTTCCCCCTGGCCTCTGCCACTTATCAGTCTTCACATCTTTAAATGGGGATGTTAATAGTATCTACCTTATTGTCTTTACATGAGGCAATATATGTGAAGTGTTTCAAACAGTTCTGGCATAGTGTGCTCAGTAAATGCTAATTGTCATTGTAATACCACTGTGCCATCTCCTAATTACAAAAATTTAGATCTAAAAGGGACCTCAAAGGTAGTTAAGTTCACTGTTTTTCAACTGCAGGTCACAACCTGTTAGTGAATTGTGAAATCAATTTAAGAGCCCACTTCCAGCATTTAACAAAGCAAATAAGAATATAATCAAATAGAAGTTATCAATGTGCATTGCATATAATAAGAGTAAATACTATTTCATGAAACATTTGTTTTAGAAGGATCACAGACATTATGGATGCTCTGCCTGCATCACCTCAGATCTCCTTTACTAATTGTAGACATCCCCCACTGTTTGTGTTTCTCTCCTAAAGAATCTTCCCTGTAGTTCTTTAGAAAACTACCCTTTAGCTACTGGAGACACACTAGCCTAATGTATTTGTATTATTTATCTATTACTGCATAATGGATTTTTAAAAAATCTAGTGACTTAAAGTGACAAAACCTTTATTATCTTACACAGTTTCTGAGAGTCATGAATCCAGGAGCAACTTGGCTGGGAGATTCTGACTCAGGGTATCTCATGAGATTTTAGTAAAGCTGTTAGCTGGGGCTGTAATCATCTCAAGGCTTGTTTGGGGCCGGAGGAGCTGCCTTCACACTCATTCATGTGGCAGGCCTCAGTTCCTTGTTATGAGAGTCCATGTCATGGGACCCTTCATAGGACAACACATAAAATGAGACCTTCGTTCTCCCAGAGGCAGTGATCCAAGAAAGAAAGAAACAATCCAAGATGAAAGTCACAGTCTTTTATATTTTAATCCCAGAAGTGTCATACCATCACTTCTGCTGTATTGCACTGGTTACACAGACCAACCATAGAACAGTTTGGTAGGGGACTATACAAAGGTATGAATACTACAAGGCAGGGATCACTGAGGGCCCCCTTTGGGGACTAACTACCACAATGCTGAAATGCCTCAGAGGTTACAACCTGCTGGGGTGGCCTGTAACCAGTGATTGATTAAGGATGGAATATGAAAGTCCAGCTCCCTTGCCTCAAAGCGAGTCAAACTCTGGTTTATTTTATGCTCCCAAGCTCCCTATCAGATCAGGCTGAGTCTGAGACTTCATATGAAATCTTATCTTTGGTTGATTTCAACCCTTTTTTGCTCTGCCTTTTCTACTCCCATACTAGTTTCTTCTGAGAACACATTCTTTACAAATCACTTTCACTTGAATCCTTATTTTGAAGTCTGCCTCTGGGAAACCAATGTAGGACAAAGGTGTGTGTGTGTGTGCATCTGCTGGGTCAATGTAAAACATTTCTTAATGTAGTTTATGGTATAAAACATTGAATTAAAAAAAACTTCTGATTTATATCCATCCCTTCATTTTACAACAAAGTAAAACTGAAGCCCAGACAGGTAAAGTGATTAGCCCAAGATTACCCACCCTTTAATGGTTAGATGAGCCCTTGGTTTTATGTTGACTTCCTATACTTAGCTTCTGGTTGTAAAATCACTTCCACTGGATTGAACTCAAGCTATGCTACTTGATAGTTGTGTGACTTAAGTGAAATCGGACCTTCTGGGCCTTAGTCCTTGATCTGTATAACCTGGAGATAATAGCTTCGTGGAGTACAAAGAAAGGGTCAGGTAGAAATGAAATAAAGTTCAGTCTTCACCTTTTACTGTTTCTTTTCCTTCCATTTTTATTGTGATAAAATTTACCATCTTAACCATTTTTAAGTATACAGTCCAGGGGTATTAGGTACATTCATATTGCTGTGCAGCTATTACCACCATTAATCTTGCACTCTTTTCATCTTGACAAACTAAAACTCTGTGCCCATTAAATAATAACTCCATATTCCCATCTTCCCCAAGCTCTGGCAACCAGAATTCTACTGCATATCTGTATGATTTGCCATTCACTGATTTTAGACCTGAAGCAAATAATACATTTTCATTCCCCTCATCTAGGGGGAATATAGATGAATACTTTCTAGTGTATAGTTTATCAAAATACCTGGTGTATACAACCAATGGCAGCTGAAATTACTGTCATATACATGGAAGTGATTTTTAAACTATGAAGCACCATAAAATGTAAGTTATTGTAGTTCTAGTTATAATACTACATCTAAATAGGACCCCAAATTCTGCTTATTCATATGGGATTCCATATATTGATCAACCTCATGTCATTATTTAAAAGCAAGCTATGTTAATAGTATCTCCAAGCTTGTTCTCATGTTTTTCCTCATGGAAAAATTATCTAAAAAGTACTTTTCCAAATGAGTGATTTTATATTTTAAGTAATTTTATTTATGTGAGAAAACATAAAAAATAAATTATAAATATGTGAGGGCTTTTAGTTCTTTGTATCTCATAAATGGTGATGTTTCTGACAGACAGGTAGAATTTGATTCTCTTTAGCCTCAAAGGACCCTTCTTTTTGAGTAAAGAAGTGGAATGATTTTGTAGTATGTATTAACATGAGCCAATCTCTCAATTTGAAGCTACCACCACTCTCTCCTGATGGTTCAAATATTTCAAAATTTTAAAAAGAAATAGTTAAAAGGAAATGTATCATGTAAACTAAAATTTTAGCAAAAACCAGAAGGAAAGATGTTTAGAAATGTAATAACTATGTTTAGAAAAAGAGGCCTATGTTTAGAAAAGAACTTATTTGCATTTGACTTAGTGTGTCTACAAATTATAAGAATGAATTTGCCTACACAGGGAAAAAAATAAAGCCTAATTCTGGCTAAGGGACTATAAAAAGTAGTTTTTTGTTTTATTGTTTTCAGTTAAATACAAATGAGTTCATTGAAAACTATGGCCCTCTATGTAAAGAAACAAGCACCCATAAACATTTCTGGTGGAAAATAGTATATCTCTTATGAAAGGTAATTTGGCAATATTCAGTAAAATTACACATGCAGTTTGGACCCAGGAATTCTACTTCTGGATACACATGTCACTTGTTCTTTCAAGTGCCTCTTTCATAGCTGAGTAGAGTATATAGATTAAAAATAGGGTCTCTAAGCAGCTGGGGAGATTTGGAAACATCTTACATGCATCAAAATGGACACTTATCTACCACACATGCATACACACATATAAGAAAATATATATGCAAAGTTGTTCATTATAGCTTTTTTAGTTTGGCAATAGTTAAAAGTTTGGAAACCACCCAATATCCATCAATTTATGTTTGTTTTATAAAATTATAATGCATCCACACAGTAAAATGTGCAAATGTAAGATGATTAAGGATGTATTTTATGTGCTGATAAGCTACAAATTCTAAAATGTATTATTAAGTAGAAATGGCAAGTACAGTGCATATGCTAACTTTTATGTAAAAAAAGGAGGACATTTGAATATTTATATGTTAAATACTAGTAGAATAAACAAACAAGAAAACTAAATGCCCACTTTCTGAAAACTGGAAGTAAAATAGTAAAATTTACATGTTCAATCCACCCCAATGTATAAAGAAATATACTATTAATTGAAAAAAAAAAAGTTTCCCAACATTTGAACTTGTCTCTGAGAATGTCAGACATCAGTCTCCCAAACCCAGAGGCTTATGTGCAGCTAAACCTCTCCCTTAAAGCCAATTATATATCTTTAAGATAGATGATGTGCTAAGGATTGGAAAACAATACTTTTGCTCCATCCTCTTTTCAGTCCTTGGGTGCATTAATGTATTTGGAATTTTCTGGGTTTTTTCCTCAACTGGGGACTAATCCAAAATCAAAGCAAAAATAGTGTTATTCTTGTATCCTTTTATACAGTTTTACTCTTCACTTAGCAGAATACAGAATTAAGCTTATCAGTAGCAACTCATACAATTTTCTGCACCTATCACCACTTAGGTTATTGGTTACCTCATTTAGGAAACCACAATTGAGCAATTATTCTCATCCCTATATTCCCTTCATACCTAGCACAAGGCCTCATTTAACACATGCGCAATAAATGTTTGCTGAATTGAACCACCTGCTTTACTGTACATTGAAAAAAATTGGACAGACTCAGATAAAAATGTTAAAATGATTTACATTTCAGTTGTGAAATTAGAATCTAGAACTACCACTTTCCTTTTGGAATAAGAAATGCTTATGTCAAAATACCCTTAGTTTTTTATTTTGGAAAATACATTTTTTTATTGTTGTTTCCATTTTCCCCCTACAACTCCCCCCTGCCCCACCCATCCCCATCTCCCATCCTCGATCCTACCCCCTTTGGCTTTGTCCATGTGTCTTTTATATATGTTCCTTGACAACCCTTCCTCTATTTTCCCCCATTATCCCTCTCCCCCTCCCCTCTGGTTACTGTCAGTTTGTTCTTTATTTCAATGTCTCTGGTTATACTTTGCTTGCTTGTTTGTTTTGTTGATTATGTTCCACTTATCAGTGAGATCATATGATATTTGTCTTTCACTGCCTCGCTTATTTCACTTATCCTAATGCTCTCTAGATCCATCCATACTATTGCAAAGGGTAAGAACTCCTTCTTTCTTTCTGCTGTATAGTACTCCACTGTGTAAATATACCACATTTTTTATTCACTTACTTACTGATGGGCACTTAGGTTGCTTCCAGTACTTGGCTATTGTAAATTGTGCTGCTATGAACATTGGGGTGTATATGTTCTTTAGAATTAATGTTTCAGAATTCTTAGGGTATAAATAATCCCAGCAGTGGAATTGCTGGGTCAAAAGGCAGCTCCATTTTTAGTTTTCTGAGGAAATTTCAAACTGTTTTTCACAGTGGCTGCGCCAGTCTGCATTCCCACCAACAGTGTACTAGGGTTCATGATACTTAGGACAAGGGTTTGATCTCCAAAATATATAAAGAACTCATATGACTCCACTCCAGGAAGACAAACAACCCAATTAAAAAATGGGCAAAGGACCTGAACAGACACTTCTCCAAGGAGGACACACAGAGGGCCCAGAGACTTGTGAAAGAATGCTCAGTATCAGCAGCCATCAGAGATGCTAATTAAGAGATACCACTTCACACCAGTCAGAATGGCCATCATAACCAAATCAAGAAACAAGTGCTGATGAGGTTGTGGAAAATAAATTCTTATGTTTGGATTTCCAATCCCTAGATAATCAAGGCAAAACAATTTTCAATGCCACTAGAATTTAAACCAGTGGTAGAGAATGTATAAGGTATTGCTTTGGTTTTTCAGGATGTATTTGGTCATCTTGTACATAGTTTCTTTATTTTTTCTCCTGATGCAGATTGGTGGCCAATACATACTTTTACAAGCTTTTTAATGTAAGTAAATTGTTACCACCTACTGGGAAATCACAATTATCTTTTTAATTTCAAAGTTTGGAAAACAGTTTTACCAAGGCATGCCTTCTCATTTATTCAAATTTGCTTCAAATTTGGTGCATTCCATGAACAAAGTCAAATAAATTGTGATCATTGTACTATTTAAAGCATAAAATCTAGGTTCTAGACTGAGGTAAATGTTATAGACTACAAGAAAATATCCACAAATTATGTATCTGATAAAAGTCGTGTATCCAGAGTATATAAATAACTCTTACAACTCAGTAACAAGACAAATAATTCAAATAAAAATGAGGAAAAGATTTGAATAGATATTTTTCCAAAGAATACATACAACTGACTGATAAGTATATGAAAAGATGCTCAGTATCATTAGCCATTAGGGAAATGCAAATTAAAAAAAGTGAGGTACCATCTTATACCCACAGGATTGGCTACAATCAGAAAGACAAATATTAAAACCTGTTAAGGAAGATATGGAGAAATAGGAACCTAATATATCGGGGGTGGGCATATAAAATTGTGCAGCAATGTTGGAGAGAGTTTGGTAACATTTTATTTTGTTTTAGAGATAGAGGGAAAGAGAGAAAGAGAGAAAGATCAATTTGTTGTTCCACATATTTATGCATTCATTGGTTGCTTTTTGTATGTGCCCTGACCTGAAGTCAAACCTGCAACCTTGGTGTATGTGGCTCATGCTCTAACCAAATGAGCTACCCTGCCAGGGCCCATAGTATTCAGAAAAGGTAAACATGTATTTACCTTATGCCCCAGCAATTCTATTCCTTGTTACCTACCCAAGAAAAATGAAAATGACATGATGTATGCAATATGTGAATGTTTATAGCAGCATTATTATAATAGTCAAAAACTGGAAAAAATCCACATGACAATGAACTAGAGAGTAACTAAACAAATTTTGGCATATCTGTATAATGGAATTTTGTTCAGCAATAAAAAGGAACAAAAGACTGATACATACTACAACATGTGATGGTTTTAAAACCTATCTGAAAATTCTTGATTCGCCCCATCAAAAGGCAGAGTCTAACCCCCTTTTTCATGAACTTGGTGAGCATTTGTAGTTACCTTGGTGACTTGAATGTGGCAGAAATGATGCTGTGTGACTTCTGACCCTAGGTTGCAAAAGGCTATACCACTTATGCAGAGTTCTGTCTTTTGGGATGCTCATCCTTGAAATGTAATCATAATTTTGTAAAGAAGTCCAGACCCCATTATGTCAAATGCTAGCTTCCCAAATGTCACCAGACCAACACATTAATAAGACAAAGCTGAGTATATTGCTTAAAGCACTACTTCATAGAGTCTAAGATAATCTCAGAGAGGGAAGATAATTTATCTAGTGATGATATTGAGAGTTGGGAGGTTGATTTAAAGTGGATCATTCAATATAGGTATTTGATTAGCTTTGGGTAAGGATTTTAGGATTGATGGACACAAGGTGAGCATTTTGAGGCTAAAACCTCAGAAAAATCTTGGTATATAAACTCTTCTATTAAAGAGCGATAATTCTTTCAGGAATTTTATTTACAAATTTTATCTTCCTGGGCAACTTCCTGGGCTGCTGGAATACTAATGTTATGCAAAAAATAGCAATGGAATAGTAAAGCCAAGTTAATGTAGAAAATAAGCTGTGTATAGGGAGTTTTGTTCTTTATGGAGAGGACACAGGTCTGGCCAATAGTCCCAGGGCAATTCATAGGCTGAAAGTCATTATCAGTCACTGGGCCTGTGAGTGACAGTCAGATGATTCTAGCCCCCAGTTACATTGAGCCAAATAGAACCTTGCCCAAATTGCAGATTTGTAAGCAAAATATATGTTGTTGCTTTAAGCCACTAAATTTTTAGATGGTTTATTACACATCAATAGGTAACCGGAACAATGACATTTCTATATCTGAGTCCAACTTCAGCAACATAGGAGTAAAAACTCAACTTCACAGCCCTACTTGCATCTACAGTCCCCGACCTTTTTGGCACCAGGAACTGGTTTTGTGGAAGATACTTTTTCCAAAGACCTGGATGGGTAATGGTTTCAGGATGATTCAAATGCATTATATTCAAGTTCATCTCCTGTTGTGAGGCCATGTTCCTAACAGTCCTGGGCTGGTACATATCTGTGGCCCAGGAGTTGGGGACCTCTGGTCTAGTGTGAAGAGATGTGACCTAACTCCTGTCAATTACTTGCACCCATGTGACCCCAGTTTAGAAGTAAACAACCTGTGATGCTTCTGTTTCTTCCAGAGATATGTTTAGCCTTCTTGTGGTGGCAATGATAGCAGTCCCCTGCTGATTGCAAAGTTGAGTTCCTGCCATAGATCTGGAATCAGAATAGCAGCGATGAGGGCTTCCTGTAGTGATCAAAGGCAGTACTTTAACATCTGTTTTGAGGTAATGTTTTGGGTTCTGTTCCTGGAAGTTTAGCTTCAAGCCCAATTCTTGAGTCTTCTGACCCATAGCGAGAACTATTAATGAGTGACTTTTCTGCTTAATAATTAACCTAATCAAGAAAATGGTACCAGAAGTGATAGGCAGTGGATCCTCAGGAAAATAGAGGTAAATCTCAGGTTGATTATCTCTTAATTAAATTATTATCTGTGCTTACTAGGAATAGCATGCTTGTTTTGAGTAAGGTTCTGAGGGATATAGGGGCAATTAGAATATATTGGGTTAGCCAAAATGTCTGTTTAGTTTTTTCCATAAAATAAATGACACATTTTCATTTTCACCAATAACTTTATTGATTTGGATATTTTGAGTATGTTGGCTATCTCTTGCTATTGCTTTCTAGTAGGTTAGAGGCCAGGGGTGCTGCTAAATATCATCTGATGCATAAGACAGACCCACAGGAAAGAATTATTTGGCCAAAATGTCGATAGTACCAAGAAACTTCACAAACCACTTCTGACACATTCAATTGGTCACAGCACCTTCTCCATACACTGCAAAAATCTCTTTTGCATTTCAGTTGTGTTTTCACTTTTCTTGAAATAATAAAGCATAACAATGCCATAAATGTTATATATCTTCTTCCATCTTCAATATTAAAATGGCTGAACAAAAATTCACCAATTTGGTAAGTTTCGTTAAACACAAGCTATTATGACAGGTGTCACAATACAATCTAACAAAATTGTTTTGAATGAAGTTAAAAGACAACTAACCACTACTAGAGCCATTGTATAAAAACTCTAAACAAACCCTTTGGCCAACTCAAAATAATAGAATATTAAAGGCTTAAAGAGTTTAAAATTTACAGTATATGTTACTTGCTTCTAATTGAACTTGACAGTTTAAAGAGAAGAGCTTGTATCAAGGCAAAAGCAGAAAGCTGTGTCATTTCTATGATTTTATTCAGATTCATCTCTTGCAGCCACTGACCTGAGATAGCCAAAACAAAACTTAAATTCTGACTCTTAGACTATTATATAAAAACACTGATTTACCAAATGGTTTACATAAAAGTTATATTTGGATTGGGATGGAGGGGGATTCCAAGAATTGAAATAGAGACTTGTAGGACTCAGATAACTCAGTACCTCAAACTCCATAGTCTTTCTTCCTATCCTGGTTAATGGGGCTGTTCATTACTTGAAGATTCTGTAACAACCTTGCTGAGTGTATTACCTTAAAAAGGAGAGATGATTTCACCTGACTTCTTAGTCCACTACTTCTGATCATTGTCACACCTAAAGTAAAAGCGAGTTATGTCAGGCCCCAGTTGAAAAATTACAAATTTACTAATGTATATTAACAAAAATCAGAATCGCTTCAGTAAGTGTTATACCAAGGAAAGCAGAACAAAACACTAGATCAGGCTAAATTTATTATTTGGGGAGAATGAGGAGATTTCATTGTATTAGCTTAAGATGATAGGAGTAATTCCAAAGGTTTATTCAATTGGACTCAATAAGGAGGCCAGAGTAAAGGAAGTAGAGATGCTAAAAGTTTCTTGGTATGATATTGGTCAAGGAATCAGAAGACAGGAAGATAGAAAGTTTGTAGTGGATTTATTATTCATTACCTATTCATCCATTTAGCTAGCATGGATTGGTTCTTTATACTTAGAGCTCCTGCTCTAAGAGCTCCTTTCATAATTTTCTTAGCACTGTGTGAGATACATAGGCAGTGAACTAAGTTATCAATTTATAACATGTAGTTAAATCTGAAAAATTATTATCAATAACCCAGTACTCATTTCCTGACCCTTTCTAGACACAAAGTAACTAAATACACTCTTTCCAAGGACAAAATGCAGGGCACCCAGTGTCTGGATGAAGTATACTGCATTAGTGACTAGAGATAGCTAATGTCCACTGGCCTTGGAAAGTGGTGGGAAAATTATCAACACTGCTTTGTGGCCAGCCACTTGGAGTACCAGCCAGTTGTGATATGTTATTAATTAAGCCACAGCCTGAAAGTTACATGAAACTGCCAGGTCCCAATAAGTGGGGTCAGTGGGAAATTATATGTTAGGCCAGTGATTATCAACCAGGGGTGACTTTGCCCACCAGAGGATATTGGCAATGTCTATAGACATTTTTGGTTTTTGCATGTGGAAAAATTTATACTGTCACCCAAAAAGTAAAGGCCAGGGATGCTGTAAAACATCCCAAAATGCATAGAATAGCCTCCTTTTTCCCAAAAAAGAATTATAGACCTCTAAATATTAATATTCCCAAGATTGATAAACCCTGTTAGGTATATATAAAATATGTACTGGAAATAGAGACTGACCAGCTCTGCCATGTTGTATGTAGAGTGAAGGCAGTCATACATTGTCTTTAAAGGGCCAGGTAGTAAATATTTGGGGCTTTGTGGATCATATGATCTTTGTTTCAAGCATAGAAAATACATAAAGGAAAGAGAATCTGTGTTCCAGTAAAACTTTGTTTACACAAATAGGTCATGGGCTGCATTTGTTCATAGGCAGTACTTGGCAAACCCCAGATATAGAGATTAGCCCAAATATCATTGCTATAGTGATATTGTCATTTATTGTATGATGCTTATTGACAACTACTTTATTGTTTTATAATGTTTTTTATTTTGCAATAAACCCTTTCAGTTACAATGAGCTAAAAATTATGTGATTATTAATAACAAATGAACTACTGAATTTCCACTTCTCATAAAAGTTGATCATGACCATGTAGTTTGCACAAAGTTTTTGAAGACATTTACCATCCACCCTGGGAACCAAAACAATGTAAGTGACTATGTAAAATCCAGAGACATATATCTGTTAGGGATACATAAATATCTATTTTGAAACATAGTAATTTGTATAAGAAGCCTGAGCCTGAGGTTTTAACATATGCATCTTCAGAAGGTATATTTATATATCACTCTGTAAAGTGTGACTTTTCATTTAGATCAAATACTTGTTTTACTAAATTAATGTCATAATTTTAATTCTAAATTTCCATGTGCAAACATTAAAAATGAAATGGTATATGGTATTCTGTTAGCTCTGTTAATGGAGGAACTGTAAAAAGAATTAAATGAGGTCAGTTTTATATCAGTGGTACTGAAAACTTCAAATGGAAAAATATGTGAATCTCGATGGGTCAATTTTATTTTCACACAATTCATGGAATCAAAGTAAAGTTTTGCAAGTTCATTCTGTCAAAAGGAAAATATGGTCTTTTTACTAATTCAGTTGAAAAATCAGTTTAAAAGTTTGTCATCAAAGACATAGTTGTTTAGTGATATAACATGAAAATAATATTTTGTGAATCTTGGTGCCTTATAAAAACAAGGTTTTTACTAAGTGGAGATATATAAAGAGCAAAAGTGTACTTGGAACTGGTTAACATGCACACATGATTCACAATTGAATCCAAAAAGCTGTGATATTATAAAAACCAAAATGTAAAAGGCAGTCATCAACAAGTACTATTACTGAAGTAAAACAAATACACATTACTGAAATAAAACTTTTGTGATAAAGTGGACATAGAATACAAAAATATTTTAACATGGCAGTACATGGTTTCTGTCAGGCCTAGGAAAATACCTATAGGAAAGACAGGAAATTTTTTAAATCAAAATATGTTAGGTATATTACAATTTTTAAAGATTTTATTTATTTATTTTTAGAGAGGGAAGGGAGGGAGAAAGAGAGAGAAAGAGAAACATCAATGTGTGGTTGCTGGGGACCATGGCCTGCAACCCAGGCATGTGCCCTGACTGGGAATTGAACCTATGATATTTTGGTTCTCAGCCCATTCTCAATCCACTGAGCTACGCCAGCCAGGGCAGTATATTACAATTTTTAAATTTAAATTTTGGCCTTCTTCTTCCCTTAGGGGCATAGTGGGCAACACCAAAGTAATACCTCTATGAAAGCAAAATATTTATTTTGCAATATTTATAAGAATGAAAATTAAATTTTTTGATAACTACTTTGTATATCTTGCTAGTACAGTTGCTTTCCTCTGATTTGTACAAGAAGCCACCAATGTCTTTTAACTTTTATATATGTAAAATGCCACAAAATGACATTTTTTGATATTTGTTCTAGGCTTCTTGCTGACCTCTACAGAAAGCACTTGGACTCTTAAGGAATACAATGAAATACAGAACAGTTCACTAATGAGGAGTTAAACTGATGGTCTCTCTCTGCTGTTCTGAGATATTGTTGAGATGAATTTAATAATGGTATCACTGAAGAGGCTATTAAGCTTCAACTACAGTCAATTAAGGACCTGCAGAGAAGGGGGAAAGGGACTTTTCTGCTCTTCTGCTACTCTAACCTGTGTTCCCTCTGGTAGACATTTGTTGTTTCCAACTGTCTGACATACACTGCATCTTCCCAAGAGTTTCCCAATTTTCTTTTGGAGAAGTAGTTCTCCCTCACTAGGGTTGTCTTGTTGTGATGTAATTCTAGGTTTCTGCTTCAATCTTTAGAAGACAGAGCCATTCAGTCCTTCCTTGCCTTGTCTACTTCAAGAGCTAGGATGGAGAAGTTGACTTGAGCTTGGCTAATAAAATGCTCTCTCCTGAGACTGAATCTTGAGCATCTGATGCACAGAAGCAATTGGAAGTCATACACTAATTAGTCACTTCATGCTTTGAGTTGGTGGCTATGGATTCCATGGCCTAGGCATATTAGAGTGACCTTAATTTCTTCAGACTCCCAAGTTTGACTTTCCAACCTTCTGCCTTTAATTCAGCAGAGCTTGTTTCACTTACTTGTAAACGGTGAACCCTAACTGACACATTCTTCTTTAGCAGTGCTTTCCCCTACATCCACCCCAAATAAATTACTCTATAATCTGTCCACCCTGCTTTTCTCTGAGGATGTCATTTCTTGCTAAAGGTAATTTGCATTAAGGTGTTAAGGACTTAGTGTATTATTCTTCCTAACAGCATTAAAATAGTGAAAGGATCATTAGGGAGAAGACAGAGCACAAGCCTTGAAGGGTAGAAGTTTAGACAATTGGTTCCCATAAGAACATAGAGTGAAATGCTGCCATTTATTGAATACTTTGCTTCATGTATGTCATAGTGCTAGGTAAGCACTTTATATATAATCTCCATGACAATGCTTTGAAGAAGTTATTATTATGCCCATTTTATAGATGTAAAATAAGAGGCTTAGAACAGTAAAAGAATCTGTTAAAAGTCACCCAGCAAATATTTGACTCAAAAGTCATTTTAATAACCACTATCATGGAGTGCCTTTCTGTATGATGGGAATCTTCCTGGGAAAGAAAGATATTCTCTTTCAGTTGCTCTGTTAGTATGCTTTACCATGTCTGTTTAGAACTGGCCAGCACATGCAATCAAGTATAATATGCTAACATGGAGGCTGACATTTATTTTCTGTATGAAGATACATTGGTTAGTTGGGCCAGGTGAGCAGTGCCCTTGTCTAGTTGTTCCTGTTGAGACTCAGCTATTATTTTAGTACATTACTGAGGTATAATTTACATACAGCAAAATGCACAGATATGTATACAGTCTGAAAAATTTTAGCACAGTTATACATCATGTTACCATCACCCAGCTCAAGATACAAACATTTCCATCTCCCAGAACTATCCTTTATTCTTCTCCTTTCTAGTTAATTCCTGCACCCCCAAGAACAACCAGTTTTTACTTTTTTTATCCTCACCCAAATACATTTTATTCATTGCTTTTAGAGAGAGGGGAAGGGAGAGGGAGAGAGAAAGAGAGAGAGACATCAATTGGTTGCCTCCCATATGTACCCTGACTGGGGATCAAATCTGCAACCTAGGTATGTGCCCTGACCAGCAATTGAACTCATGATTTTTTGTCCATGGGACAATGCTCCAAACAACTGAACCAGATTGGTCAAGGCCAGTTTTTAAATTAAAATAAGTTTTGCTTGTTCTTAAAAGTCATATAAATGTAATCATATAATATTTACTCTTTGTGTAAGGCTTCTTTCACACAAACTAATGTTTTTGAGATTAATCCATATTTTTGGATGTATCCTAATTTTAGGTTTTTATTATTCATACATTGTATATATATACCAAAAGGATTTTCATTAATCCATTTTCCTATTGATGGACATTTGGGAGATTTTCAGTTAATGGTTAGTCTGAATAAAGCTGTTCTGAACATTCTTGTAACAAGTCTTTGTATGTGTATATGTATTCATTTCTTTTGGTTAACATTTATTTATAAGTGGAATTGCTGTATCATGAGGAAGGAATATATTGCATTTCATTAGAAACAAGGATGTACAATTTTACATTCCTATCAGCAATGTTTGAGAGTTCCAGCCATTCCACATCTTTACCCACAGTTGGTGTTTTTGATATTTTCCATTCTGGTGGGTATATAGGTTTATCTCAATGTGGTTTTAATTTTTATTTCTGTAATGACTAATGATGTTGACCACTTTTTAATATGCTGATTGGCAATTTGGATATCGTTTGTGAAGTGCCTATTCAAGTCTCTTGTTCACTTTTTAAATTATTGTTGTCTGACTGTGAAAGCATGTGACACCATACTTGACCCACCACACAATCTGCATTCTGTACACATATCAGAGAACATACCACCAACTCAGATGCATTCAATATTTACCCAAAGCTGAGCTTTGGCAATGAGAAAGGAGCACAGATTAATGGTTGCCAAGGATTGGGAGTAGTGATGGTGGTGGGAGGGAGGTGGCTATAGCTATGAAGATCCTTGTGATGGAATTGTTCTATATCTTGACTATTTTGGTTGTCACATGAAGCCATACATGTGATAAAATTGTATAAAACTAAATAAACACACTCAGATGACTGTATAAAACTGGTGAAACCTGAATAAAATTGGTGAATTGTATCAATGTCAATTTCCTAGTTGTAATATTGTACTGTAGTTAGGCGAGATGTTATCACCATTGGGGGAAACTAGGTTAAGAGTACATGTGATCTCTCTATACTATTTTTTATAGTTGCATGCAAGTCTGCAATTCGTTCATGATAAAAAGTTTAAAGCATACCATTATTTATATAAAAGTATTGATAAAAAAAACTTAGTTTCAAGCCAATGGATCTAATATTACCACAAAAGGATTTAGGTAATTATATATGATTCCGTATAATAATGCATATCAGTCATTATATCCCCTATCAGTATAACAAAGAGCTGTTTCACTTACTATGACTGTGTAACAAATTACTCCAAAACTTGGTGGCTAGAAATAATGACAAAGTATATTTGGCTCACAAATCTGTAATTTGAGCAAGACTCAGTAAGGATAGCTATCCCTCTTCTCATTTTGGCATCAATTGTGGGGGTGATACTTCAAGACTGAGGACAGAAATAATTTGAAAACTCATTCACATATTTGGTAATTGATGCTAGCTGGTTGATACTGAGATCTTAGCTAGAGATGCCAACTAAAACATGTATGCATGTACTCCGAGGGGCAGCTTCCTCATAACAGGGATTGAGTTAATGATGAGAATCTCCAGAGAGATAGAGTGACTGATAGAAATTCAATAACCTTTATGACCTAACCTCAGAAGCCATTCAGTGTCATATCCACCATAGTCACAGTCCTGCTCAGATTTAAGGAGAGTGAACATAGACCACATCTCTTGATTTGGACTTTCAACATTACAGTGTAAGATGAACATACTGGAAGGAATATATTGGTGTTGCTGTCTTTGGAAAATACAATTTAGTACAAGGACTGAGTAAATCCTCAATACACATTTTTAATGAATGAAGGGAGGGCAACTAACCAAATATATACCTTCTTACCTCTCCTTGCAGCACCCTTGCCCTTTTCTTTGCCCTACTGAGCAAAAATCTTCAGTCCTGTTTTGTTGTGTTTTTTTTTTTGAGACTCAGAAGTCTCTTAGCATCTCCCTGAGTATAGTGACTGGCATGGTGGCTTTGCAATGTGTTAAGTTTGCAAGGCTGACCTATATATCCCAGAAACCCCTTTCCTATTTGCTTCTTGATATGGTGGGCCACAAGAGAGATTCTTATGTGAAATTTAGGAGGAAGAAGAGAACAGCAGCCATTTTGTAGCTCACATACATTGTCACTAAACTGCTAACTCAGCTCATTAGAATGAGACAGCTTCATTCTAGAACTAGAATGAACTAGGCTCTCAACAGCTTCACCGCGTCTTGGCTCTTTTTTCAGCTGCTTCTATTCCTGAACTGGGTGTGTGGGTTTAGCTCTGTGATGAAGGGTCCCCAGCTTCCACATGACCACCATCCTAGTAAGGTTAGCAGCAACAAAAACTGATACAGGTACCACACCATCCTGTGGTATTCAGCTTGTGCTTGTGGATTCCAATTCATTCTTCCTCTTACTTCATATCCATCTTCCCTTCCCCCACTGCCTTCTCTGTGGACTTTAAGCTCCAGCCTCAGACGCTAAGACAACAATCTTACAGAGACTGCTTAACTAGCTGCCACTATTGTGTAAGGTCAGATCCCTGTGATAAATCCCTTTTGTGTATGCACGAGTGTGTGTGTAGTGGTTTTACTTCTCTTATTGAACACCTATGATACAAAATTTGACATCTAAAGGCCCCAGCTCAAGTATGCAAGTTCCTATAAATTAATTTTTAAACAGATTATTGAGAAATAATTGGCATACATATTGATCAATTTTTCATTCATCCAACATTCAATAAATATTACATCCAAACTCTTCTATACCTCTATTCATTGTTTTTTATATTCAATAAACTATTTCTTTAAAAAGTATGACTAAGTGTGATTTAACTTTTGATATTTTTAAGAACTGTTAAATAAATAAATGATAGAATAAATGTTTATGAGAACCGAGATCCCATTTTTCTGTGGGGTGAAAACATTACCAGAGATATAATGAATAATGGATTATCAGGAATATTTTCTTTTATTTGAGGTCTCTTAAAGACAGAATGGAATGTTGGGCATTCAAGCTATAGAAAATATATTTGAGTCTTAGGTATTGTTGGAGGAAGTGCATTTCTGTACACCCTATTGTTTGGCTTTCATGTGTGCTGTGTATAATGTAGTGGTACCTCCTGAGGAGCTGGAGACAGGAAAACAGATTAAGAGGAAAAGAACCTCTTCATTCACACACCCCCCATACTCATCTTCCTGGGGTTGGGTATTCGTTACTTTTCTGCTCTGAGGAAGGGGAATTAAGTAAATTAGCTAATTTGTACAAACTGATTTCCATCAGCCAATCTTGTGATAGCCTTACCTACAAGGGCTACTGAGCTGTTTCTACACTGCATAAATTAGAATTTAAAATCTGTTGTACAAAGAGAAGCATTACTGTGACTCATTTTTATCCTTGATGACAGATAAGCATCAGCTCATGCATTTTTAGAGAGTTCATATTTCTGTGTAGATGTGTCTGTTTTGCAATTTAAATATTTCATTTTAATGACTGATATTAAAAGGCTGTAGTATTCCAATACCGCTAGATGTATGAGACCCCCTAGACTTTCATTAATTATGTGTAATATTCAGAGTACCTGGAAGTTATTTTCATGATGCCTAAATTTTGAAAAATTTAAAGCATATTTATCACTTTGCCAGAGACCCTTTCTGAGTCTTCACACATCAGAGCATTCCAATGAACAAAAATATATATATACCTTAGTTTAATCTAAATTAGACCAAAGAATTATATAGACACAAAGGCTATACAACTGGGACACACTTGGATGACTGTCAAAAGTATTAATATACTGAAATATTTCCATATTGGTTAGTGAAGAGATGCTGCACTGAGCTCAAGAAGCCCCCTTACTCACCACTTCAGGCCCTACTCTGTTCCCCAGAACCCCCAAATCCCACATTCCATGCCTTGATCCACCAAATAAACAGCTATTGTCCACCACAACAAGATACCTTCAGGACCCAACACAAATGAAATATATGTGGCTGGCATGGAATTTGGGAGACTGAAGTTGGAGCCCTTGTTTAACCTAACCAGGCTTCAGTTTACTCCATTTGTGAAATGGGGTAAAGATTATATCTAATGATCCTTTCAGTTCTATCTTGGGATTCCATGATTTGGAAAGATCTGAACATTTCCCATATTTCATCTTGGAGGTTTTTGGTGTCTTGTGGAAGGAAGAAAAGTGTCTAAAGGATAGCTTGTTCCGAAATGCTGTACAAGCAGTGGGATTTGTCAAGAAAGAAGACACTAAACAAAACAGGGAACACTGTATAAAATCCCTGCACAACCTTGCTGAGAGGACCATTTGAAATTCTGATTCTGAAACCTGGAAAAATTCATTATGGAGTTGGAAAGTGTCCAGGAAGGGGCAACTGAAATGACTGGAAAGACACCCTGGAAAGACAGGGTGTCTCTCTATTTGAAGGCAGATGTAAAGATTTCTTATTATTCTGCCTGAAAGGCAAAGTTACAGAGGAGATAGAGTCGAAGACTATACGATACATTTGAAAGCTATGGAGGGATGATCACCAACTTATCCATCAAAACTTATAAACAGCTCTTCAAGATTAAAAAGACTACATTTAGAGGACTCTTGCCTCTGTGCCCCTGATAGGGTGATGAGCTTACAAAACTTGTTACTCCAAAGATGTACTATGAGCTATTTATATAGATTCAAATAAGAAAGATATTATTTCATAGTAATAAATTGATGACTCCTAAAGAAACACTGATGTTCAGGGCACATAAGGGAAGGTGATTCTGAACTCTTCTAACCCAGTATGGCCAATGTAGAAGAGAGAATACAGGCCCAATGACACCTAGACATGCCTCCAGAAGGATAATTCACTTGTATCTTTTTTCTTTATTTTGTTATTATTATTTTATAGAAATAATGAATGGTAACTTCCAGAAAGAAAATTTAGACAGTTCAGAACACTATGAAATTAAAAGTAAAATTTTCCTGTGAATATCCTTCTCTCCAGTGGTAACCACATGAATAGGTGCCTGTTCATTTCTACTTGTAAAAAAAAATACATAGGATAGTATGTATATAGTTTACTTAATAAAATATCTTAGGTACCTCTGTATATCAGTACATATAAATGTACTTAATTCTTTTTAGTGACTATATAATATTCCATTGAGAGAATAATCCATAATTTCTTTAACCTACTAATAAATATTTAATATGGTTCCAGTGTTTTGCCACATTTGCACTGTTACCATGAATATTTTTGTATCTGACATTTATTTTATACCTCGTTTCACTTGTTTGTTAGGGTGCTTCCATATGATAACTTTCTGGAAAAAGTACTACTACATTAAATCATATCACATGATACATTTTGATGAAATGGTCAATTTGTCTTCCAAATTATATTCTAACCAACTGTTTATGAGTGTTCCATGTTCCCTACACTACTACAATATGACAATTGTTACATTCCCATATTTTTAATGTTGCTTCTCCAAGCTAAAAAGAATATTCAGTTAAACATATTCTCACTCTCCTAAGAGAACAGATGTTATGAGGATAGAAAAGTGATATGAATAAACTTGGGGACTTGGAGAAATGCTATAAAACAATCTTTCTACTAGTCAAATGGATAAAATCAAAGGATTGTCTGATGAATTTCATTTCCAGGTTCCTAAACAAGGTATTTAATTTGAACCCTATTTTAATGTGTTTTATTATATACATTTCATTCATAGAAAAGAATATACCTTAAAATATGAAGAATGAACACCTGCATAGAATATTCTTTCTTTATGGCAATGAGAGATGGGGTTGAGCAGAATAATGGCCGTTTTCATATCCATTGACCTGATTATTATCGAGAGCACACAGTCTTCCCTTTTTTTAAATATATTTTATTGATTATGCTATTACAGTTGTCCCATTTCCCCCTTCTCTCCCCTCCACCCTGTACCCCCTCCCCCCACCCACGTTCCCCCCCGTTAGTTCATGTCCATGTGTCATACTTATGAGTTCTTTAGCTTCTACATTTCCCTGTACTATTCTTGTCCTCCCCCTATCTATTTTCAACCTACATTTTATGCTACTTATTCTCTATACCTTTTCCCCCCTCTCCTCCTCCCACCCCCCTGCTGCTAGCCCTCCATGTGCCCTCCATTTCTGTGGTTCTGTTCCTATTCTAGTTGTTTACTTAGTTTCTTTTGGTTTTGCTTTAGGTGTGGTTGTTCATAATTGTGAGTTTGCTGTCCTTTTACTATACATGTCT
The DNA here is from genome assembly GCF_019186645.2 of Phyllostomus hastatus. Classification (NCBI taxonomy): domain Eukaryota; kingdom Metazoa; phylum Chordata; class Mammalia; order Chiroptera; family Phyllostomidae; genus Phyllostomus; species Phyllostomus hastatus. Next base: position 3,283,800 of record NW_025334016.1, on the reverse strand, counting down.
TTTCTTTATCTTCTTTTCTTAGATAAGTCCCTTTAGCATTTCATAAAATAAGGGCTTGGTGATGATGAACTCCTTTAACTTGACCTTATCTGAAAAGCACTTTATCTTCCCTTCCATTCTAAATGAGAGCTTTGCTGGATAGAGTAATCTGGGATGTAGGTCCTTGTCTTTCATGACTTGGAATATTTCTTTCCAGCCCCTTCTTGCCTGTAAGGTCTCTTTGGAGAAATCAGCTGACAGTCTGATGGGAACTCCTTTGTAGGTGACTGTCCCCTTATCTCTTGCTGCTTCTAGGATTCTCTCCTTCGTTTTTACCTTGGCTAATGTAATTATGATGTGCCTTGGTGTGTTTCTTCTTGGGTCCAACTTCTTTGGGGCTCTCTGAGCTTCCTGGATTTCTTGGAAGACTGTTCCCTTCACCAGATTGGGGAAGTTCTCCTTTATTATTTGTTCAAATACGTGCTCAATTTGTTGCTTTTCCCCTTCCCATTCTGGTACCCATATAATTCGGATGTTGGAACGTTTAAAGGTGTCCTGGATGCTCTTAAGCTTTTCCTCGATTTTTTGAATTCTTATTTCATCATGCTTTCCTGCTTGGTTGATTCTATCTTCCTTCTGGTCCACTGTATTGTTTTGAGACTCAGATTCCTTCCTTTCACTATTGGCTCTCCTCCGCGTATCTTCCTGCATCTCTTTTATGGTAACCTGCATCCTTTCATCTAAATTGCGCCCAAAATCAACCAATTCCGTGAGCTTTCTGATCACCAGTGTTTTGAACTGTGCATCTGATAGATTGGCTATTTCTTAGTTGCTCAAAAGGATGAGTCCTGGGGGACTGATCTGTTCTGCTGGAAACATGTCTTATGTCTTTCCCTGTCTCTCCTTTTTTTTTTTTTTTTTTCGGTCTGGTCGCACTTGTTAAGGTGGGGGGGCGGAGCCTTAGGTGTTCACCGGGGCTGGGCACCCCAGTTGCTAGATTGTGACGTTATATGTGGGGGTGGGGGCGGGGACAGGAGGGAACAATGGCGGTAGTTCCGTTCTCCTGGGCTCAGACCCTTCTCAGGGACCCTGTGCTGCGAGCTCTGCCCTGGTCCACAATCGCTGCCTCACTGGGTCCGCTAGCCGCAGCTTGCGTACTCAGGGATCACCACTGTGTTCTTGCGCCCCGGATGGCTGTCGCGCCGATTTCGTGCCAAATTTTCCCTGACCTCCGCGCGCTGCCGACCCGCGCACACCCGGCTCGTGGTCTCCTACCAGTCTGGATGTACGGGTCTACTTCAACTTCTTGGCTGTCCAACTTCCATTCAAATAAATCCTCTATCAGTTCTGAGTGTTATTCTATCTGTAAATTATTGTTGTTCTAATCTTGGTTGTGCGAGGAGGTACGGTGCGTCCCCCTATTCCTCCATCTTGCCGGAAGTCCGAGTCTTCCCTTTTTATATCCTTTGCCTAACCCTCCCAAACCTGTATTCAGTAAAGCATGTGATTAATAGAGCTTATCCATTTTAATTTTGTGACTGTTTTGAAGGAGTTCATTTCAATGAACATTTTGGGTTTATTTCAATTCAAAAGGTAAAGGGTTGAAGTGTTATACATCCCAGGACTACATGCCTATTACAAAGAAACAAGGCCTTACATCCAAAGAATATATCACTAGTTGTGAAAAGAAACAAATGGGAATGTATTTGATAGAGTGGGCCTGGAGGGAAAACCTAGCTGAATGTATGTGTGTATTGGGAAGGTGGACAGTGGTCCATATGCTTCTGAAATAAAACTGCTGTTCCTGGTTATGCAAACTGATGAAAAATGGCAAATCTGGGAAGCTGGCTAATGGTAAGTAATAGTTCCTATTTTTCCTTCTGCAGTATATGACCCCAGATACTACTATAAACAGAAAGATAACATGGATGTCCCATACTCTAACCTACTTACATACTACTGCATTAGAGAATCACAGGCCTTCAGGTGTGTATCAAGAAAGTGGTGTTTTTCAAGGAGGAATGTTGAGTCTAGGGTAAACATTTCAGCTGGCTTATAGATCTGGGCATTGGTTTGCTACTCCTTGGCACTTTGGTTTTTATTACCATCAGTATACTTTGCACATCCTGTGACCATGGGCACTCACTGGCTTTATGTTGCTTTTATTTTTAAATTTGAACACCATACAACCTTTTTTAATCCCCAGTAGTCAGACACTTGTTTGCAGAACCTAATTAAATAAATAAATAAATAAATAAATAAATAAATAAATAAACAAATAAATAAATAAATAAATGCCAGTTCTCTTTTGCAAGGCTGTCAACTTGTTTTCTTCAAGGAGCAATTATGTCACTGCCAAAACCATGATGATAAATCATCTCCCTGTATTTGAATTTTAAAATGAAGCCCTCCAGAGTGTTGGGCTTGAAAAGAAGCAGTGATAGCTTACTTTACTGGACTCAACTCAATTTAAAATTCACATCTCAATATAGATAACTTTCTATTTTAAACTGAAAGAGAAATAATGATGAAAGGGAGTTAAGACTTACCTTAATAATTAGGAAGTCCCAATGGATTAGACTTGCTAATAGAAACCCAATTAAAACATATTTTTGAAGGACTTTGTTAGAACTTGTAAACACCCCAAAGCTAGTTCTAGAATGTCAGCTTTTATCATTTAAGTTTAGAATTATATTTCTTCTTTCTTTTTAAAAAATATTTTATTGTTCAATTACTGTTGTCTGCATTTTCCCCCCAGCACAACCCCCCAACCAAATCCAAACCTACCTCTTTCTCTTGCTTCAGCTCTTTCCCTTGGTTTTGTCCATCTCTCTTTCACAGTAGTTCCTGAAAACCCTTCCCCTCACTGTCCCCTTCCCCCTCCCCTCTGGCCATTGTTAGATTGTTCTTAATTTCAATGAGTCTGGTTATATTCTGTTTGCTTTTTTCTTTTGTTGATTATGTTCCAGTTAAAGGTGAGATCATATGATATTTGTCCCTCACTGCCTGGCTTATTTCACTTAGCATAATGCTCTCCAGTTCCATCCATGCTGTTGCAAAGGGTATAAACTCCTTCTTTCTCTCTGCTGCATAGAATTCCATTGTGTAAATGTGCCATTGTTTTTTGATCCACTCATTTGCCTATGGGCACTTAGGTTGCTTACAGTACTTGCCTGTTATAAATTGTGCTGCTATGAACATTGGGGTGCATAGGTTCTTTTGGATTGGTGTTTCAGGACTCTTAGGGTATAATCCCAGCAGTGGAATTGCTGGGTCAAAAGACAGTTCCATTTTTAGTTTTCTGAAGAAATTCCATACTGTTTTCCATACTGGCAGCACCAGTCTGCATTCCCACCAACAGTGCACTAGGGTTCCCTTTTCTCCCCATCCTCTCCAACACTTGTTTGTTGATTCATTTATGTTGGCCATTCTGACCAGTGTGAGGTTGTACCTCATTGTGGTTTTAATTTGCATCTCTCTGATGGCTAGTGATGCTGAGCATCTTTTCATGTGTCTCTGGGCCCTCTGTCCTCCTTGGAGAAGTGTCTGTTCAACTCCTTTGCCCATTTTTTAATTGGGTTGTTTGTCTTCCATGGAGTTGTGTGAGTTCTTTATATATTTTAGAGATCAAACCCTTTTCTGAGGTATCATTGGCAAATATGTTTTCCCATACAGTTGGTTCTCTTTTCATCTTAATGCTGTTTTCTTTAGCCATGCAGAAACTTTTTAATTTTATAAGGTCCCATTTGTTTATTCTTTCCTTTATGTCCCTTGCTTTAGGGGACATATCCGATAAGATGTTGCTCTGAGTAATGTCTGAGATTTTCCTGCTGATGTTTTCCTCCACGACTTTTACTGTGTTATGACTTATATATAAGTGTTTCATCTACTTTGAATTTATTTTTGTGTATGGTGTAAGTTGGTGATTGAGTTTCATTTTTTTTTTTATTTTGCATGTAGCTGTCCAGATCTCCCAACACCATTTGTCCGAAGAGGCTATTTTTGCTCCATTTTATGTTTTTTCCCCCTTTGTCAAATATTAATTGAGAATAAAGACTTGGGTTTATTTCTGGGCTCTCTGTTCCGTTCCATTGGTCTATGTGCCTGTTTTTATGCCAGTACCAGGCTGTTTTGATTACAGTGGCCTTGTAATCCAATTTGATACCAGGTATTGTGATCCCTTCTGCTTTATTCTTCTTTCTCAAAATTCCTATGGCTATTCGGGGTCATTTATGGTTCCATATAAATTTCTGAAATGTTTGTTCTATATCTGTGAAATATGTCGGGGGTATTTAGTAGGGATTGCACTAAATCTACAAATTGCTTTGGGTAGTATGGCCATTTTGATGATGTTAATTCTTCTAATCCACGAGCATGGTACATGCTTCCATTTGTTTGTGTCTTCCTTAATCGCCTTCTTCAGTGTTGTATAGTTTTCTGAGTACAGATCTTTTACCTCCTTGGTTAAGTTTATTCCTAGATACTTTATTTTTCTTGTTGTTATGTCAAATGGGATTTTTCCCTGATTTCTGTTTCTGATGTTTCATTGTTAGTGTACAAAAATGCCTTTGATTTCTGAGTATTGACTTTGTATCTGGCGGTTTTACCAAACTCATTTATTAGGTTGAGTAGTTTTTTAGTGGAGTCTGTAGAATTTTCTATGTACAATGTCATGTCATCTGCAAACAATGAAAGTTTTGTTTTCTCCTTTCCATTTGGATGCCTTTTATTTCTTTTTCTTGTCTGATTGCTGTGGCTAGGACTTCCAGTACTATATTGAATATGAGTGGTGAAAGTTCCTTGTCTTGTTCCTGATCTTAGTGGGAAAGCTCTAAGTTTTTGTCCATTGAGTATGATGTTGGCTGTGGGTCTCTCATATATGGCCTTTATTATGTTGAGGAATGCTCCCTCTATTCCTACTTTGCTGAGTGTTTCTATCATAAATGGGTGCTGTACCTTATCAAATGCTTTTCCACATCTATTGATATGATCATGTGATTTTTTCTTTCATTTTGTTTATGTGGTATATTATGTTTATTGATTTTCAAATATTGTACCATCCTTGCATCCTTGGGATGAATACCACTTGATCATGGTGTATGATCTTTTTAACCTATTGCTAGATGCAGATTGCCAATATTTTGTTGAGGATTTTAGTGTCTATGTTCATCAGTGATATTGGCCTGAAGTTTTCTTTCTTTGTTATATCTTTATCTGCTTTTGGGATTAGGATGATGTTGGCTTCATAAAAAAGAGTCTGGGAGTCTTCCATCTTCTTGAATTTTTTGAAATAATCTGTGGAAGATGGGGATTAGCTCTCCCTTAAATGCTTTGTAAAATTATCCTATGAAACCATCTGGTCCAGGGCTTTTTTGTGTCAGAAGCTTTATGATTACTGTTTCAATCTCATCAGGTGTAATTGGTCTGTTCATGTTTTCTGCTTCTTCTCCATTCAGTTTTGGAAGATTATATTTTTCTAGAAATTTGTCCATTTCATCTAGATTTTCAAATTTCTTGGCATATATTTCTTCGTAGTAATTTCTTACACTCCTTTGTATTTCTGTGATATGAGGTGTAATCTCTCCTCTTTCATTTCTGATTGTTTTTATTTTGCATCCTCTCTCTTTTTTTCTTGATGAGTCTGCTTACAAGCTTGTCGATTTTGTTTATCTTTTCCAAGAACCAGCTCCTGGATTTATGGATCCTCAGAATTGTGTTTTTAGTCTTTATGTCATTTAATTTTCTGCTCTGGTCTTGGTTATTTCCTTCCTTCTACTCGCTCTGAGCTGTGTTTGTTGTTGTTCCTTGAGTTCTTGTAGGTGTAGGGTTAGGTTGTTGTTTGAAATGGCTCTACCTTTTTTAGGTATGTCGGTATCATTATGAACTTCCCTCCCAGGACTTCTTTCACTGTGCCCCATAAGTTTTGGATTGTTGTGAGTTCATTTTTGTTTCCAGAAACTTTTTGATTTCTTCCCTAATATCATTCTTGACCCATTCATTGCTTAATAGCATGCTATTTAATCTCCATGATTTTGAGTGTTTTGGGATTTTTCCCTTGAGGTTGATTTCTAGTTTCAGTCCCTTGTGGTCAGAGAAACTGCTTGATATGATTTCAATTTTCTTGAATATGTTGAGGCTTGTTTTGTGTCCTATCATGTGGTCTATCTTTGAAAATGTTCCATGTGCATTTGAAAAGAATGTGTATTTCGCTACTTTGGGATGAAGGGCTCTGTATATATCAGTAAAGTCCATTTCATCTAGGGCATTATTCAATGCCACAATATCTTTGTTGTTATTTTGTTTGGAAGATCTGTCCATTTTTGACAGAGGGGTGTTAAAATCTCCTATTGTAATTGTGTTGCTGTCAACATCTTTCTTAAAGTCCTTCAAGATTTTCTCTATGTATTTGGGTGCTCCTATGTTGGGTGCATATATATTCACTATGTTTATGTATTCTTGATGGATTCTTCCTTTGAGTATTATGAAGTAACCTTCTGAGTTTCTTTTTAAGGCTCTTTTTTTTGAAGTCTATTTTGTCCGATATGAGTATTGCTACCCTGGCTTTTTTTCCCCTGTCCGTTTGCTTGGAATATTTGTTTCTGGCCTTTCACTTTCAGTCTGTGTAGGTCTTTTGTTCTGAGGTGGGTCTCCTGAAGGCAGCATATGTGTGGGTCATGTTTTCTTATCCATTCTGCTATTCTGTGTCTTTTGATTGGGGCATTTAATCCATTTACATTTAAGGTTATTATTGATAGGTACTTATTCCTTGTCATTTTTAATACCTGTATTCCTCTCTCTTTCACTGTTTTTCTTCCTGTTCTTAAAGTAAACCCTTTAGTATCTCCTGCAGAGCTGCTTTGGAGGAGATATATTCTTTGAGGCTTCTTTTGTCCAGGAAGCTCATTTGGCCTTCCATTTTAATTGAGAGCCTTGCTGGATAAAGTAGTCCTTATTGCAGGTCTCTGGTTTTCATTACTTGGAATATTTCTTGCCATTCCCTTCTGGCTTGGAGCATTTCCATTGGGAAGTCAGCTGCTAGTCTTATCAGGGCTCCCTTGTATGTTACTTCCTGTTTTTCCCTTGCTGACTTTAAGATTCTCTATCTTGAAATTTTGCCATTTTAATTATGATGTGTCTTGAGGTGGGCCTCTTTGGGTTACTCTTGACTGGGACTCTCTGTGTTTCCTGGATTTGTGTGACTTTTTTTCTCATCAAATTAGAGAAGTGTTCCATCATTACTTTTTCAAACACATTTTCTATCCCTTGCTCTTCTTCTTCTCCTTCTGGCATCCCTATTATACAGATATTATTATGTTTCATGTTGTCCTGCATTTCTCTTAATCCCTCTTCATTCTTTGTGAGCCTCCTTTCCTTTTCTTGCTCTTTCTGGGTGTTTTTTTCTACCTTGTCCTCCAGCTCACTGATCTGGTCTTCTGCTTCATTGATCCTGCTTGTGACTCCTTCTACTGTGTTCTTCAGTTCAGAAATTGTATTTTTCATTTCCTCTTGGCCCTTGTTAATAGTTTCTATTTATTTTTTCATGTTGATATAGTTTGCAGTTGTTTCATTGTAGTTTTCTTGTAGTTTTTGATAATTCTCTGTGAGTACCTTGAGCTTCCTCATAAGCATTGCTTTGAACTCAATATCTGATAGTTGATTTGCTTCTATTTCATTTAGCACTCTTTCTGAGGATTCCTCCATTCTATTCATTTTGGGGGTTGTTTCTTTGTCTTCCCATTGTTTGTGAGACTCTTCTTTTTAGCCCCTTCTTCTTAAATTGATCTGTTTGGACTCCCTAAGTTTATGGTGTCAACTTCTATGGTAGAATACCTGTGAGATTCAGTGGTATAGTCTCCTTGATCTCCTGAGCTCACTGGTCTTGGGTTGTCATTTATGTTGGCTCTGTGTATGTCTTTGGGTTTTGATTGTGGTTGGGTCTTTCTTTGGTGGGTCCTTCCCACCAGCTGGTTAACTGAGGTCACTCTGTTCACCACCTCTTGTATTCTGTTGTGCAGGTGTGGGTAGGTTGTGTTGAAGCTGGTTCTTTCATGTGTGCAAGGTTTTGAGGATTCTCTCTTGCTCTTGTTCAGTTTTTTGTTCTGGCTAATTTCTCCACCATTTAGTTGTATTTCCAGATAGGCCCTGAGTTGTGTTAGTGTGGTTACCACTCCCTCCTTCACCTTCTTCTGTAGTTATCTGTTGGTGTTTCCTTTGTTGGTGAGTTTCCTCTTCAAGCAGGTATCCTGGTGTTCACAGCTTCCATCTACTAAGTTCTCCAGAGTAGCAAAGTGAAATTTGTCTCATTGTCTCAGCTGTTGGCATGCCCCCTCTTTGGGTCCAACTCTGGTCTTTTCACAGTTCCAGGTTTTATTGTCTCACATCTGGTTTTTCAATGTCTTCTACAATTTTTGGTCTCCTATCTTCATATATGCTGGGGGACTGTTGGCTGTTAGTTCTGTTCCTCAGTAGATTGGCTGGGTGTTTCACCCATGTGCATGGGGGGAATGGAATCCACTCCTACCTATCTCACTGCCATCTTAGCTCCTAGAATTATATTTTTGTTCTATGTTGCATACCAAGTAGGACTAGAGGAAACCAGTCTATGTTAATCAATTTTTAAACAATTCACAAGTCCCTAGCACTTTAGAGCCAGATATGACTTCCTAATTTCCTTGTAGTTCACATGTCATGGCCTATCCTTTTATTAGAGAAGCAAAAATCTATATTGCCTTATTTGTGTCTGAAGATCTGAAAATGCTGTACTCAGTAAGTTTGCAGCCTCACTGCCAACAGGCAGGCACCTGACAGGTTGAGATGGTACAGCCATCTGGAACAGCATGGAACATGATGAGGAAAGCTATTTTCAATTTGTAAAGAAAGAAATTACTACATAAAATGAGTGAGGTATGATAAAAGAAATGAATGCCCTATCTATTCACCTGCTATTTTGGAACAAGAAATAATTTAGTCCTTTGGTTATTTTCAGGGAGCTTCGGGAAGCAAACCCATTTCATAAATCCCCATGGTTACAGAAATCATTGCATAGTTATCATCACACCCACTGCATGAATCCCTATGGACTGTTGTTACGTGGCTTGTTTGACTCTGACTCACCGACACTTGTTACTGTGGAGCACTTTCATGTCCTCACTGCTGATAAGCCCAGTAGGAAGGTTTGAGAGTAATGGATCCAAGATGAACTGGGTGCCTTGGGTACACTGCAGGTATTAATACTCTCAGTTTTACTTAGGTGCAAGTGAGAAGATTAAAATGGTAAAGATTATACATTTAACCTACTGCACTGTCAGAGAATATAATGAAAAGAGTCTTTTATTGAATCTACTCTTAAGATTCCAGGAGTCTTTCTGGGGGTCTTCATGATGCCAAAGTAACGAATGTTCAGTGATTAATCAGCCAAGCTGTGTGTCTTAGTTTTGCTAACCACCAAAGCAGACCTCAACACAAGTATTCAAATGCAAGTAGCTTATCTGAGAGGTGATTCTGGGGAACACCATTAGGTTAATGGGGGAGCAAGACAGGGAAGATAAAGGAAGTGACAAGGGATGAATTTTCCAGCAACATGCCACTGTGAAATCCCAAGGGAAACTTCAAAAGATAATGTAGAATGGGGCTTAGCAAACTACAACCCGTGGGCCAAGTCCAACCTGGTTTTATGGAGCTGGTGAGCTAAGAATGATTTTTATGTTTTTTAATGATTAAAAAATAAAAAGAAGTCTCATATTTTGTGACACATGAAAATTATATGAAATTTAAATTTCTATGTCCATAAAGTGTATTGAAACACCGCTATATTAATTCATTTATGAATTGTTTATGGTTGCCTTCACTCTACAACAGCAGAGTTGAATAATTGCAACAGTGTCTATGTGGCCTGCAGAGTCTAATATATTTACTATTTGGCCCTTTACAGAAATATTTTGCTGACTTGTGATGTAGACATGCACCTCAGAGTTATCCCACCTGAAAGGCTTGAAAGCTGGAGTCCTTATCCATCAATTCCCATCCATCAGTACACAAGGACTGTTTACAGAGGGCTTTAATTCCCCACCACTTACACCTGCTCTGCAGGATATCAGAATATCCGAGTATTCTGAATTCTCTCAAAATTCATTCTCAATCACATAATTTCATATTTTCCTAATTAAACATGAAAACACATTCTTAAGAAAACTCAGTTCTATTCTGAGGCCAGAAGCACAGAATTAGTTCAATATTTCTGTCCATGTGCCAATCATGGATTAAATTAAGTAATGTAACAAGTTATATAGAAGTGCATTAGGTTCAAAATACCCTGCCTCTGTGATATAAAGTATGTTTTCTCAAAGGCCAATGATCCATGATAATGGATAATTTGGAACTGAGAATGTCTTATAAGTCCAAGCAACTTCACCAGGTAGATAGTGAATTATTTCAGTTAGAATAATATCAAAACCTAAATAGATATTAAGTTACTTGTTTAATTGCATAATCAATGATATTTTTGTAAATAATTGAAATTGATGAAATATAAAATGCAGAAGCATTTTCTAAGTAATTGTAAACCAAAATTGCCATTTGCTAAGACAAAACTTGTTTCTGGTACAGGATTCTAGACACCATTCATTCCCAAGATTGTATATCCTATGCACAGGTGCTTTTTATTTTTATTTTAAAAAACATTTACTGAAGTATCATAGTCATATAGAAAAAGTGCACATATCATAAGTGATCATACCTGCAATATTAGTACCTAGGTCAAGAAATAAGATATGGCTAGTAGATCAGAAGCCCCATCAAGTTTACTTTTTAAATGAATCCTAAGCTTAACTAATTTTATACAACTCTGTGCACTAATTTACTTAAATGATCAAACACCACCAAACTCTTTCTTTAAAAGTCACAATAGCAGCATAGCTTCAAATCTAAAATGTTTTCATTCAGAGAAGATTAAGTTGAAAATGAAATCAAATTTTTAATTCATAAACTATTTCAAATTCATCTCTGCTCGCTAAAACTAAGCACCATTGTTTCCTCTGATAAATGTGTTAAAGGCTCCAGAGATTTAGATATTGTTTATCTCCCAACATGCCAATACAGTGTATATTGTTAAAGGGGAAAAGTTTATTTGTACAAGCCCATGTTAAAAATTAAAACAAACTGTATACATTAGTGATCTTCTGGATGACCTCCTTATTTTGTACCATACATGCTAGAGAACTCCCAGATTAATTGCTGTCAAATTTCATTATGCCTGTGTAAACTTCCCCCTGCTTACTTGAAGGTTAAACTTCCTGTCTTCGGATTTTCCCACCAATAGACAAGCCTCCTATGCAAAGCTATTCCAGTTTTCCTACCTTAGGAGGAGGATGACTGGTGATAGCAGGGTAGGAAAGAACTAATCTTTATCTGCAGTGACCTGCTTCCATTTTTCTGACTTGCTTTATCTGTTTTTCCAGAGCCAGCAGGCATTTTCTTCCCACTGTTTAAGGTGGTCCCTAAAATTTCACTTACTCATTCAATTATTTTATTAAGTTTATTAAGTTCAATTATTTTATTAAGTTTTACTAACTTGGCATTTCCATAAGTTAGGCAATATCCCTTCATATCCCCCTACCACAATTCACCCCCAATTATCCCCCCCGCCCCCACACACACACCTTTGACTCAGGTAAAGCAGATAGAAGACTGAAAGAATGTATGCCATTGTCCTGGGGCCTTCCACATTGCCAAAGCCACCAGAACCACATGACATAGCTCCACAACTTTTGATGGTAGAGTGGGAATGAGGGGACTGACTCATCTGAAAGAGCTCTTCAGGAAACTCAAGTGATATTACCAGCAAGATTTACCTTCTGGTCCCTGAAGGCTGTTAGGCAGCTGAGGAGGTTTGACCCTCAAAACAATCAAAGTTATTAAGCATTTGCAAGGGATTCGAAGTTCCAGCTAAGATTTAGGCTGTATAGTTTTGTTGTTAATGAGATGGCTCTAGAAATGGATAACATTTGCAGTTCAGCTCTATGCCTGTGAAATCAGTTTTGTAATCAGTATTAGGTCAAGTAGCATGGTATATGACCATAGCAATATCAGTTCTATTTCCTCTCTCTTTTAAATCTTACCTAAATGTTTTCCTTAGGGTTCCAACCTTAGGCTAGTGGATTTTCAAAGGAGTTTATGTATTCTTAATGCCCCAGTATTATCTCTTTTCTTCGTCTATTGGATCTTTTTCTTTTGAACAATAACTAATCCCTTATTTCTATATTCTTGGAAAGAGTCCTTTATACCATGCACCAAATCTCATTGATACCTGTGAGATCATATATACCTCAGAATATTAAAATATTAGTTTACCTTTTATTGCTTTTAATTATAAATACTTCTTATGTTGTTATGTAGCAGGAGTAGTAAGCACCTGGTAAACATGCACTGATCCCTCTTTCCTACACAAGGCTGACACTGCTAATCAGACACAGCTTTCTGAATGCAGCTCACAATATTTTTCAACACATAGTTCAGGAAACTCCTATCAAGTTAAGCCTATTTGTCATTCTTTCCATACTAGGCTATGAGTCCTCTTTTGGGGGTTAATATCAAGAAAATTACTTTTGAGGTAGATTTGAGCCAGTTTTTAATTTGAAAGGGATGAAAAGAAAGAAAGAACAAATGAAGCATTACTAGCACAAAGCAATGTTTTTTTTTCTGAGAATGTTTATCAGATTTAATTTCCATTCCAGTAGATGGATTCTGATGTTTAAACAGAATTTCTTTAGTTTAGAGAGATCTCTCATGGGTCATTTAGCTCATAGCTCAGCACTACCACAAGATAGAGCTCATTATTTTGCTTAAATCCTATCTTAAAAATGAACGAGTGTCTAATGAGTCTTTTAATAGTGATTTTATGCCCTGGCTGGCATAGCTCAGTGGATTGAGCGCAGGCTGCAAACCAAAGTATCACAGGTTCGATTCCCAGTCAGGGCATATGCCTGGGTTGCAGGCCATGACCCCCAGCAACCGCACATTGATGTTTCTCTCTCTCTCTTTCTCTCTCCCTTCCCGCTCTAAAAATAAATAAATAAAATCTTTTTTAAAAATAGTGATTTTACTACCTTCTCTGGCTGCATCTGTTGTAACCTCTGTATTCTAATATCTTCATAGCTTCTGTATTTTAATAGCTGCCAATTATTCTATAATATTTATTTAAAATTTCCCTAAAGCATCACTTGTCCATTGCTTCATCTTTTATACTCACCCCTGCTTTTAACGTTTTGTTTTTTATTTAATTTAATTAATTACTTAATTTATTTTTAGAGAGAGGGGAAGGGAAGGAGAAGAGAGGGAAATGTCAATGCGTGGTTGCCTCTTGTGCGCCCCCTACTGGGGACCTAGCCCACAACCCAGGCATGTGTCCTGATTGGGAATTGAACCAGCAACCATTTGGTTCACAGCCCGAGCTCAATCTACTAAGCTATACCAGCCAGGGCTGCTTTTAACCTTTTAAATCAATTCAGTGGGCAGTCACAGCTGGAAGCCACTGAATAAGAAACATGAGCCATGGTTGTTATAGTTAAACAGGTCAGTATGACCCCCTTTGGACTTAGAAGTTGTTCCTGACCAGATCTCATTTTGAACTTCACTTCACCAGACTCCAAAAGCTTGGAGAATGCTTGTCCATCATGCATTTGGCCCTTAGATTAAATACTGTTACTTTGGGTCTTGACTTTTCCCACTTGCTTATATTCTACTTGTTTGTACTTAGGGCTACTTTAGCCAGGAACTCCTGCAGTGCTACTCTCTGTTATTCAACCCTAACATTCACATGGGGGTAATTCAGGCAAATTATTCTAGAGCCTCATTTAGAATGTTGATATTAAAGTATGATTATGTCTAGACTGTGCATGCCTAGGTCTATTATTTAGCATCCTTATTACCCACAGATGGAGTGGGAAGTTATTTTTGTGGTATGAGTTAAGTGGGTAGCCTCTATTGTAAAAAATATCTTCCCTATTTAGATGTGCTAGAAATTTCTCACAGGAAAGCCTTTTTCTTGATTAATTATAATGCAATTGAATGACCTTGAAGGGGTAACCCATTAGCTCAAAAACTCTCCAGTACGAATTAGATAATTTTAGCCCACTTACTTCCCAAATAGATGATAGTTTAGCATAAGTAATATAATAGAGTCCTTGGAAGAAGTGATGTTGAAAGGGAAGAAAAGACAGCAAAGCTATGTTGGAAAAACACCAAAGAAATATTTAGTCTATTTCACTATATGGTCATGGGCTAAAGTCAAGTCTCACATCCACACAAGTAAGATTTTCTCATAATGTTTCCTTAAAGCTAGGTTCCAAATCAACGTCTCTCTTATTTATCAAGTGTTCTGTATTCATTTATCTTACCTGTGGCTTCCTGAGACTTCAAAGATTAGTTTCATGCCATGTTATTACCAGGACCCTAGAGGCCTTTATTATTTTTCACTGTCCATCAAATCTCAGCTTCCTCTCATGGCCGAGATTATTACATACATACCACAAAACCTTCTTTGAAACTTCACTGCTGACATGATATCTCCTTACTCTCAATTTCTTTAGCAAAAATTATTCTAGGGAATGAAAATGTAAAAAATGAAAACTCTGTTCATTGAGTATCCAGTATGTGCCAGGCAATATGCTAAACGTATTACATCTTTAATATTCATAACTACCATATCACATAAAAGTTGCTATCTCCATATATAGTGGAAACTGAAATGTTTCCAAATTTTAGAAAAAAAAAACAGGTCCAAATCCCTATCATTTTCTGCCTATCACTCCCATAGGAAGTTATCATACATAGTTTCTATTGATATTCTTTTATGAGTGGGGAAACTCCTGTATAATAATATTTAATGTTCTCTTTTACTTAAAAAATGAAGTATTGAAAAGGTAAAAAAAGGATTAAGTGAAATTAAGCTGAGATTTATAGAAACTCAAAAGAGAAACCCACAGGGATTGCTAAAGCAAGAACTTGGCATTTTATGCTAAAATACTTCCCATCATTCTGATTGCAGTTTTCCACAAATGGGTTACAGGTTTGCCAATGCAGTGGTTACCTATATATAGCCTTCAGGGCAGCTCAGCATAGCCTAGAAAAACTAAACCCCTCTATTTATCCAGAAGTACAAATATTATCACTTGCTATGTGTGCCATGATATAGAAAATGTAGAAAGTTATTCTTTTTAAAGAGATTTTATTTATTTATTATTTTTAGGGAGAGGGGAAGGGAAGGAATAAGGGAAGGAGAGAAACATCAATGTGTGGTTGTTGCCTCTCGCATGCCCCCTACTTGGGACCTGGCCTTCCACCTAGGCATGTGTCCTGACTGGGAATTAAACCGGCAACCCTCTGGTTCACAGGCTGGCCCTCAATCCACTGAGCCAAAGAGCCAGGGCAGAAAGTTATTCTTTAAAGAGCTATTCTTATAAAGAAGGGTTTCAGAGTAATAACTCCTTACCTGTGGTGGCCACGATTAACTTTTTTTTATTATCACCCCAGGACATGCTAATTGATTTAGAGAAAAAGGAACGGAGAGAGAAACAGAGGGAGAGATACATTGATGTGAGAAAGAAACATTGATCGGTTGCCTCTTATACATGCCCTGACTTGGGGACCCAACCCACAACCCAGGCATATGCCCTGACTGGGAATGAAACCTGCAACATTTCGGTTTGTGAGACAATGCCCAACCAACTGAGCCACACTGGCCAGGGTCAGATAACTTCTCTAATTGACAAATGAGACTCAAAGCAAGTGATGTTAGTTTTATAACCACTTAGTTTCCTTGTAGTTTTGAAGCATAAGGCTTTGTACTACAGACAGAGTAAAACGAAAACAGGGGGAAATAATTCTTGGTAAAGGAAACAGAGATCTGCCTGGAAAATTGCCCTGCATCTAACTGGGAAAGTTAAGGAGAAATATGTATGTATTGTGTTCTTACAGTAAGCCTTTAGATAAGAACACTCAGCAAGATTCTATCTAATTCCAAACCTGTGAACATTCACAAAAGCTAACGAGCTAGTGCAAGTTAGCTTTTTAGTATCTGGATGCCTGGAAGGTCTATGTGTAAGATAGAGTAAAACTCTCCAGAGAAAAGAATGTAAGTAATTTATTAAGGAATTATTAGTAAAAAGTAGTTTAGATTCAGTCACTTTTTTCATTGTCATAGTATCTGTTATTTTTTAATAATAACTCTAGCTTTCCTTTCATTAACATTTGCACAAAAGTATATCTCTTTTTACTTTTAATATACCCACATCATTAGATTTGAAGTGAGTTTCTTGTAAACAGCATATAGTTGGATCTTTTTTTAAATCCATTTTAACAATCTTTGACTTTTATATTTAATGTAACTATTGATATTTGGATTTTGATTTACTACTTTATTATTTGTTTTGTGATTGTTCCCTCTATTTTTCATTTATATGTTTCTTCTTTTCTACTTCCTTTTGGATTACTTGAACATATTTTAATATCCCATTTTATTTTTTTCTATTGTCTGTTTTACTGTCTGTATAGTACTTTTAAATAAAATCAGAAATGAAAGAGGAGAAACTACAGTGGATATCACAGATATACAAAGGCTCATAAGAGAATACTATGAACAATTATACACCAACAAATTGGACAGTCTAAAAGAAATGGATAAATTCCTAGAAATATGCAATATTCTAAGATTGATTCATGAAGAAACAAAAATCTAAATAGACCAATTATTAGTAACAAAATCAAATCAGTAACCAAAAACTCCTAATAAACAAAAGTCCAGGATAAGATGGCTTCATAGGTGAATTCTATCAAACATTTAAACAAGAGTTAATGCCTTATCAAAGTGTTCCAAAAACTTGAAGGGAAAGGAATACTTCCAAACTCATTTTACAATGTCAGCATTACCCTGATATCAAAACCAGACAAAGACACTACCAAAAAAAAATTACAGGTCAATATCCCTGATGAACATAGGTACAAAAATCCTTAACATAATGTTAGCAAATTGAGTTCAATAATACATTAAAAGTATCATACACTGTGATCAAGTGAGATTTGTTTCAGGGTTGTAAGGATGGTTTAATATTGACAAATCAAGTAATGTGATACATTACATGTTTTAAAAATGAAGGATAAACATCATATCATCTCAATAGATGCATAAAAAGCATTTGACAAAATTCAACGTCTAGTTTTGAAAAAATGTTCTTAACCAAGCAGATACAAAGGAAACATACCTCAACATTATGAAGGCTATATATGACAAACTCACAACTAACATCATACTCAACAGTTAAAAGCTGAAAGCTTTTGCTTTAAAATCAGGAACAAGAAACAGATGCCAATTTTCACCACTTTTATTCAACGTAGGATCAGAAGTTGTAGCCACAGCAATTAGGCAAGAAAAAGAAATAAAAGACATCCAAATTGGAGATGAAAAAGTGAAACTGTCATTATTTGCAAACAATATGACATTATATAGAGGGAACACTAAAAACTCCACCAAAAAATTACCAGAACTAATAAATGAATTCAGTAAAGCTGCATGATATGACATTAATACACAGAAATCTGTTGCGTTTCTATGTTTTTAACAAAATATCAGAAAACAAAATTGAGAAAACTATTCTACTTATAATTATATCAAAAAGAATAAAGTACCTAGGAATAAGTTTAACAAAGGAGGTCAAAGACCTGTACTCTGAAAACTGTAAGACATTGATGAATAAAATTGAAGAATATACAAGCAAATAGAGGGAGATATTGTGCTCAATGATTGGAAGAATTAATATAGTCAAAATGAATATATTACCCAAAGAAATCTACAAATTGAATGTAATCTCTATCAAAATACCAATGGAATTTTTTACAGAACTAGAAGCAATAATCCTAAAATCTGTAAGATTAACTAACAAACACAAATGACCCCAATGGCTGAATATGGAGAAAGAAAAACAAATACAACCAGAGACATTGAAATAAAGAACAAATTGACAGTAACCAGTGAGGAGGGGAGAGAAGAAGAATGGGGGATAATACAGCAAGGGCCATCAAGGAACAGGCATAAAGGTCACATGGACAAAGACAAAGGGGGTAGGTTCAAGGGTGGGATGTGAGGATCAGTGGGGTAGGGGGCACGTGGTGGGGTGAAAATGGAAACAACAGTACTTGAACAACAATAAAAAATAAAAATTAAAAAAACAGGAGGTATCATACTCCTAATTTTAAACTATAGTATAAAGCCATAGTAATTAATATAGTATGGTTACTGGCTCAGAAACAGATACACAGATGAATGGAATGGAAGACAGAGCCCCAAAATAAACCCACACATATATGGTCAACTAATCTATGACAAAGCAGGCAAGAATACACAATAAGAAAAAGACAGTCTCTTCAATAAATGGTGTTGGGAAAACTGGACAGATATATGCAAAAGAATGAAACTAGACCACTGTCTTACACTGTATACAAAACTAAACTCACAATGGATTAAAGACATTGATGTAAGGCCTGAAACTATAAAAATCCTAGAAGAACACATAAGCATTAAGAGTTTTGACATCAGTCTTTATAATATTTTTTGGATATGTGTCCTAAGACAAGGACAACAAAAGCAAGAATAAACAAACAGGATTACATC
The DNA here is from genome assembly GCF_019186645.2 of Phyllostomus hastatus. NCBI lineage: Eukaryota > Metazoa > Chordata > Mammalia > Chiroptera > Phyllostomidae > Phyllostomus > Phyllostomus hastatus. The sequence continues at coordinate 3,265,160 of NW_025334016.1, read as the reverse complement.
AGTTAAAAACCTTCTGCAAAACAAAAGAAACCATCAAAAATGAAAAGGCAACCTACTGAATAGGAGGAAATATTTGCAAGTGATTTATCTGAAAAAGTTTAATATCCAAAATTTATAAATAACTCACAACTAAATATGTAAAAACAAACAATCTGATTAAAAACAAGCAGAGGACATGAATAGACATTTTTCCACAGAAGATATGCAGGTGGCCAACAGGCGCATGAAGAGATGCTCAACATCACTAATCATTAGAAAAGTATAAATCAAAATGACAACAAGATATCACCTCACACCAGTCAGAATGATTATTATTTAAAAGACAAAAAGAAATAAGTGTTGGTGAGGAAGTGGAGAAAAATGAACCCTCATTCACTGTTGCTGGGAATATAAACTGGTACAGACACTATGAAAACAGTATGTTGGTTCCTCAAGAAATTAAAAATAGAGCTACCACATGATCCAGCAATTCCACTTCTGGGTGTATTAATCTGAAGAAAATGAAAACAGTGATTTGTGGGTTTTTTCTTATTTTTTAATTGTTGTTCAAGTACAATTGTCTCCATTTTTGCCCCACCACATGCCCCCCATCCCCACCTCCCACCCTAGAACCTATCCTCTTTGGTTTTGTCCCCATGTCCTTTTTGTCCCTTCTCCTATTATCCCCTATTATCCTTCTCCCCACTCCTCTCTGGTTACTGTCAATTTGTTCTTTTTTTCAATATCTCTGGTTGTATTTTGCTTGCTTGTTCATTGTGTTGATTAGGTTCCATTTATAGGTGAGATCATATGGTATTTGTCTTTCACCACCTGGCTTATTTCACTTAGCGTAATGCTCTCCAGTTCTATCCATGATGTCATGAAGGGTAGAAGTTCCTTCTTTCTTTCTGCTGTGTAGTATTCCATCATGTAAATGCACCACAGTTTTTTGATCCACTCCTTTACTGATGGGCACTTAGGTTGTTTCCAGCACTTGGCTCTTGTAAATTGTGCTACTATGAACATTGGGGTGCATAGGTTCTTTTGAATTGGTGTTTCAGGATCCTTAGGGTATAATCCCAGCAGTGGAATTACTAGGTCAAAAGGCAGTTACATTTTTAGTCAAAAATAGTAATTTAAAAAGACATATGCACCCTTATGTTTATTGCAGCATTATTTACAATAGCTAAGATATGGAAGAAACCTAAATATTCATGCATAAATGAATGAATAAAGAAGATGTAATATGTATATATGTATACACACAACACAATGGATTATTACTCAGCCATAAAAAGAGTGAAATCTTGCCATTTGTCACAGCATGGATGGATCTAGAGGGTATTATGCTAGTGAAATAAATCAGACAGAGAAAACAAGTATGGTACGATTTCTCTTATGTGTGGAATCTAAGAACAAAATTAATGACAAAAAGCAAAAGAGAAACAGACAGGTGGTTGCCAGAGGATATGAGTGCATGGGTGTGGAGATGGGCAGTGTGAAGGGGATTAAAGGGCACAAACTTACAGTTATAAAATAATAATTCATAAGGAAATAACAAATAGCATAGGGAATATAGTCAATAATACTGTAAAATGTAATAACTTTGGTGACAGAACATAACTAGACTTATCATGGTGATCACTTCATAATGTATATACCATATTTTGCTGTGTATAGTGAGCACTTTTTTCTCCAAATTTTTGAGGGAAAAATAACGATGTACATTACACATGGGTATAATGATTACATACCATGGGTATAATAATACTGTGTATAATGCACACAAAACATGAGTGCACATTATATACAGCAAAATGCAGTAAATATTAAATATAATATTGTACATTAATTATATTTCAGTAGAAATGAGTGTTCTCATTTACTTCTTGGAAAATTTTAATAATAGTTGCTTTAAAGTCTTTGATAATTTCAACATGTATCATTTTGGCATTGGTGTCTGTTGGTTGTCTTTTCCCATGCAAGCTGAGATTTTTCTTGGTTCTCCATATGCTGAGTGATATTAGATTTTAGCCTAGATATTTTGGGAGACTCTGGGTAATGATATTCTGGGTCTTATTTAAATCCTATGGGTAATGTAGATATTTTTAACAGGCAATCAAATTATTTGAGTTCAGGCTGCACATTCCAACCAGCCTTCTATGGTTTGTGGTTGTACTGTCAACTGAGTTTCAATTCAGTTCTGTCTTGTGTGTGTGTGCCACCCAGTGGTCAGTCTGGGACCTAGACTGTGTCTATCCCATAATTCAACTATCAACATTTTTTGTTGTTGTTGGTTAGGATCAGATCTACACATCCACAGCTAGGGAGTGAGTCTAGGAATTCATAGACAACTTGATAGGATTGTTTACCCAAGCTCTTTTATCTTCAACATTTTTCTTGGGGCTCTCCTTTCAATCTCTGAGCCTAGAAAGATGGGGTTTTAGATACTATGCTGTATACTTCCCACTATTGTACCCATGTCTGAGAGACATCAGGTGGGAAAGAAAGAGAAAACAGCAGTGGGGTTCACAACATCCTCTTGGGACACTGTCCTTCTGATCAGACATAATGGTTCTCCTCACTCAGAGTTTTGAGTTCTTGTAGGCCCCCATGATGGTGCTGTGTCTACTGCTGCTGCTGCTACTGATGGTTTCCTGGAGAACAGAGAAAAGGAAAAAAAAACATGAGACATTTCCTCCACACTGTCTAAGCATCAGAAGATCTCTTTCTTCCCCATCCAGGCAGGGGACTAGAGGGCTGCTTCTGGAGCATTCTTTTTCACTGCTCTAGTTCCACTTCTAGGTTTTGGGCTGCCTTGAACATTGGCCATGGATAACAGGAAAAATAATCAATTCACCACTAGTTTGGTAGTACTTTGGATTTTGGTCTTCTTTTTCCTCAGTCTTCATGCTACTGTTTACTTTTCAGAATCCTCAAATAGCTGTCCTATGCATTCTTTCCAGTTCTTATAGTTGCATTGAATGAGATAAATTAGGTAGAGTTACCCCATTTCACTTAGAACCAGAATTTCCTATTTCTTTTATATCTTGCCACAAACACATTTCTGTATTTATTCACAGAATCTCTTTTGTTATTTTTACAACTTTTTCCTTAGAAAAACCTCCTCAACTCCTGAATAATAAGAGTACCTTAAGTAGAGTAACCTAAAAGCAAAGAAGGAGACAGGGATTTCTTATTGAGGGAATGTTATCAGGAGAAACCACTAAGGAAGGTGGTGGAAGAAGCAAGAAAGTCAGGAGAAGAAGCTAAAAAAAGGGTGGTTTCAGTAGAACTCTAGCATCATCCTATTCCATGGAGAGCTCTACAGCAAAGATGGCACCACAGAGTTGTCTCTCTTGAGTCAAAGAAGTTGGTGTCTTGCTCTTTTATACAAGTCATTGGCTGTGTTGATGGCTATAAAACCTCCTAGGTATCTCTGGATGAGGTTGCTCCCATCAACTGAGAACAATTCTCCAGAAAAAAAAAATCCAGCTGTGAGCTGTTAGCAGCCAACCCTCACAGCTTCTAAATAGAAAATAAATAGAGGTGATCTTCATTCTGGGTAAGATGGAGTCAGCAGCTGGGGGATGGGTGCAACAGGCAAAGGAGCTCTGGGTGGGGCATTGATACCATCATTATGATGATTAATCACATATATGAGTGGTGATAGTTATAGAGTGCCACCATTTCCTTCCAAAACACAGAGAACCACTAACTAGCGATGGCATTGCAAGAACCATGCCCAGGGTGAAATAATCAGCCTCTAGGTGAGTGGTTCCCAATGTTTAGTGTGCATGAGAATTACTGGGGAGCTTGATAAAGGTTCAGATTTCAACACCAGTCCAGAGATTCTTATTAAAAATAGATCTGCGATGGGAACTGTATTTTAATAAGGACCTCCATGATTCACTTTTATATTATGTAAGTGGTCATACAACCCAACCTGTTTCATTGATGGCAAACATCACTGTTTTATTTTTATCTCCCCCAATAAATCTGAAACTCCTATGGGCATGTGTTAAACTGTAGTATTTTCCACTATAGGGATGTTCACAACCATAATTTTTTAATACTGAATGTTTTTTAAGAGCCCTTGTCAATTCACTGTTCTAACTGATTCAAGTAACTCCTTTATGGGGGGCCTGAAATAAGGTGGTTATAAGTATCTGGGGTACAAAAGTAAAATCTTAGAGCATGAGCCATAGGAGTTGTAGAATCTAAGGAGGTAATAAAGGCAGTTAGCCCCATCAGCAGTGAATCATAAGTTTTAAAAAAATAATCTTCAGATAATCCAGGGGTATCAGAGGCTGACTGACATAAAATGCCCATCTCTGTACCACAAATCAAAACATATGGCTGGGATGGGCCTGGGAGACTAGTTTGTGTTTTTACAGATGTAATGGTTCATATAGATTGGGGTCAGTATCAATCATAATGTCTTTCACTATAAAGGACAAAATATTGATCAGTATACATCCCTACCTAACAATAACCACTCCATTTTAGATATCTAGATAGAAGTTAATACCAAAAATGAAACAGTATTTCCAAAGGGACATAATAAAACAAAAACTAATATGAGAAACCAATAGAATGTCAAGTTTTCCTTTAATTACTTTGTAAGAATTAGGCTGCCTGCTATGAGAGCAAAGGGTTTACTTAGTAAGATCTACTTAATATAATAAACTATCTTCTTACAAAAAATCTTTAAAAATAAGTAATTATACTCTGCTGCATTTTATCCCTTATGATTTTATTAGCTTTTCAAATGTGCAGTACTGCACACTTAAACAGGGCAGTTATTTTACTCATCCTTGAGATCAAATGGAAACTATGTGGTTTGTCTAGTTGTAGTTTAGGAACTCTTACATGTAAGGAAACATATTAAGATATTACGAGCCATTAAAAATACAGATATTGTAATTATTACTCAGATCAAAATGTTGTTTATGGGCCCTGGTTGGGTAGCTCAGTTTGTTGGGGCAATTCATCCTGATACCCCAGGCTACCGGTTCAATCCATGGTTGCAGGTTCAATCCATGGTCAGGGCACATACATGAATCAACCAATGAAATCATAAATAAATGGAACAATAAACCAATGTTTCTCTCTCTTCCTTCTTCTCTCTCTATAAGTCAATAAATAAAAAAAATTAAATAAAAATGTAATTTATGGCCATAAAACATATGTATTTTGGGATTTGTTATTTCCAAAGTGGGTATCCTTAAGGCTGACCCTTGCTTGAGGGTGTCGTGGCCACTGACCAGCAGTGACCGCGAAATGCTGCAGATGGCTTGTCAAAACACAAGAAAAACTTACACAAAGACAACCGAGTCCTGTGGAGAAATAGGGACAAAACGGCCACCCTCCCTAGGGGAGAGCGCCTCATTCTCCTGCCTGAGCAGGCTTTTTATTGGGTTTGTTTGCATAAGGATTCAGGTAAAGCTCATTACTCATTGCCGGGAAGTAAGGATCAAATAACAAGGAACTCGGAGGGCCTATTTTGAGTCAGGGGTCAGATAGCTAAAGAGCTATAAAAAACTTGAAGGAACAAACTTACTTCTTCCTTGGACCCTTATCAGTTAATTGAGAGCATTCTAAACAAAGCAGGTTTCACAGGATTTTACATATTCTCTCTTAGGCCTGATCACCTGGGGAACCTGCCCTTTCCAGCACAGGGCTACACCACCCTGTCATTGTTTCAGACTTAGGTGGAGCAAGGGAAGTAAGGCAGCCAAGAGATTAGGAGATTTTCTCTCAGACAATGAGGACTCAGGCTATGTCAAAGCCGAGGGGCAAGGGTCCATCACCCCCTTTTGCTGTAGCCCCAAAGCCCTTTCTCAGGGGCCTCCCACGTGATCATGCCTGTCTTAAGTCGTTCCCCCTTTGGGGAATCTTACCCATCATTGACTAACCAACCAACCAAGCATTGGGGACCAGGCAGGGTGAAGTAAAAGGAGCAGAAGCGGTGCTCTTGCCAGGGAGATAAGCTTTTGTCTCCTTGCTGGCTTATGGTCCAAGGTCATTCCCTCAGCCTTAGCCTTGGCGGGGGTTACAGCTTTTGATACCAGGCAGGGCAGTTCCCAACATGAGGGCATGCTTATAAATATATCAGTTTCATGAAACAGGTGAAACTCTTAGTTGTTTATGTTCCCTTAATGACTGACTCTTTGTCTGCTTCTGTCATATAGCTAAATGAGCTTGTTGTTTGCTGATAAATCCTGCTAGAACTCAAGAGGTCAAAGCAAAGAACCAGTGTTATGTGGCAACCCATGATCATCTGTCTCATTTCCTTGAGGAAAGAGAAGCTCTGAGCTGAAGTGATGAACAGTAGGCAACAAATTGATTAATGGGCATCACAGAACATGATTTTTCTGGCTTTATTTATGTGCTTGTATAAGCAGTCAAGCTAGACTAGTCATACTTCTAAGAAAAGGTAAAAAATGATTGGGGATGAGTTGGGGAATTGATCAAGGAGTTCTAATCCTGGGAGGAATCCAGAGACCATGAAAATGAGTGTGAGTGAATAGGATTTGCCCTTGTATTATAGGCTACAGCGTCTGGGAAACTGAGTCTGAGACAGCATAAGAGGCAGGAATTTTATTAGGACATGCCCTTGGGTTCTATACCTGAGGAAATAAGGGGAAAGAAGCAACAGTGGGCAGAGGGAGAAGCAGAGCTGTGATGCAGTGTAGGAGACCGTTCTGCATGGCGTGGGCCCAGCTCCCACTGGGAGATGCACAGGACCCATGCCCACGGATAGGTTCTCCTGTGGGGAATCAAGCCTGTAATGTACCTAGGCCACTATGAGTCTTGCTTTTTGCTAAAACTCCCTCACCCTGAATTGAGGACATTTACTGCAAAGTAACTTCCTAAAATCCATGCTAAACCTGCCAAGGATGAGTGTAACCAGTTCAACCACTTTTGCCTTTTCATTTGCAAATATCCCTCTTCTGTGATGTGATTAGCAGCATCGGCCCCTTTGTTTTCTGTTAAAGGTAACCACCTAAAGCAGACCCGTGCATAGTAAATGAGGACCATAACGTAATGTGCTGGGAGATAGAAATAAAGGCCTGTCATGGCGGAGGCTGCAGCTTTTGCTCCCCTTGAGAGAAAAGCCATGCTGTTCCTTTTCCTCCACCAGACTTGGTAGTCCATGTGAATGTCTCATTTCATCCATAATGACACGGACCCCACAAGCCGGGGTCTGCATCAGCTGGCGTCCATGAACAGGGACCCAGGGCTACAAGCCATTGTCATTATGGACAACACACCAACTTGGTTGGAGTATGTGTGCAATTAGCCCAGGTAAGAGCTGACAACCCTGAGTGCTGTTCGGGAATGTTGTAAGGGTGTGTTGGATTTCAGAGGAAAAGGGTCTTTCTTCCTAGGTCGCTCTCTCTTGTGACCACTTTGAAAAAATTTCTTTAAAGGTTTCTGTGAATCCTCAACCATGAGGAACAGGCTCTCTAAAGAACAAGAGCAATGTTTTAAGCTAGTTCAGCAGTTATGGGGTTGTTGAATGTGTATGGAAGAGAAGGGACCGATGTATACTAGCTAGGCCCTTCTCATGGTTCTCGCCAGCTCCCACCAGTCTCACAGCCCATCCTGTGAGCTCCGTGCACTGGCAGCATGGCTGTAGCCGCTGGCACTTGCACCCTAGCAGTGAGTTGAGTGGGGGCTGGGTCTCTCTGCTGGTGACAGGCAGTGGTGCAGATTGGTTTCCCTCGCTTCCTTTTCTCCCTGGTGCACTCGGGGGAACACCATCCCTGTGCCTGGTACCGGGTGCAGTCCTGGACACACCAGTGCAGTTGCCACCAGCCAGGCACGGTGGTGCACACCTATAGTCCCAGCTACTTGGGAGGCTGAGGCAGGAGAATCGCTTGAGCCCAGGAGTTCTGGGCTGCAGTGAGCTATGCCAATTGGGTGTCTGCACTGAGTTCCGCATCAATATGGTGACCTCCCAGGAGCAGGAGGCCACCAGGTTGCCTAAGGAGGGGTGAACTGGCCCAGGTCGGAAATGGAGCAGGTCAAAACTCCAATTTTAAAAAAAGTAAATGTATTTGCCAGTAGAGAAAAAAACTATTTCTGAAAGTTGTCAATGTGTTCATAAATTTGTCAATCTAAAGCATGCTATAAGTGGGATAGGGGGTGTGACAAGTTAAAACAATATTAAGAATCCTCCTTGTTTGTGCCAAAGCCATGACCTTTATTGTAGAAATGAAATATAAGTATACTCTCTCCTGGGGGGAACTAGCCCTTCTCCATGGAAGACAAAGTACAATTTTTTTAACTTAGTACCTATAAACACTGATTGTTTCCTTGGGGAAGAACTGGCTATTCTCCCAGAGGGAGTGGTTAGTCAATCGAATCACAAAAGGCCTTTGGCGTGTAACCATTTTTGTCTAAAACATATTTTTTTTCAGAGCATCTCCCCTCCGCCAATCTTTCCCACTTTCCTTGAAAACTATGAACCTAAGAACTACCAGGTCCTGATAATAACAAGGGAATTGCTTCTTAAACTCATTGCAGCTTGCAGAAACAGCAGGGCCCTGTCTTTCCAAGCTAAGAAAATTATTAAAAAATGTTCTGATTGCCAAGCCCTTAGCAAGGCACCCCCATATACAGGAGTTAATCCTCAAGGACAAGGTTCTCAAATAATTTAGCAAACAGATGTCACTCATTACGCTCCCTTTGGGAAATTCAAATACGTTGATATTTCTATTGATACTTACTCTGATGCTCTATATGCATCTGCTTTAACAGGAGAATCTGCTAAAAATATACAAGCCCATTGGATTTAGGCCTTTAATTATTTAGGATGCCCTCAGCAAATTAAAAATGATAATAGCCCTGGATATCTTGCCTATTCTACTCAGGTTTTTCTTCAGTGTTGGAATATCCAACATAAAACAGGAATACCTTATAATCCAACCAATCAGGCAATTGTAGAACAGGTTCTTCATACTTTAAAAATCTTCTTAGAAGACAAAAAAGGGGGAGTCATGAGTCCTTCTCCCCAAATTTGATTTTATTAGCCATGTTTACCTATAATTTTCTAAATTGTGATGAATCACTTTGTACTCCAATTGAGAAACGTTTTCAGAAGAAAAAGCCAAAGTCATCTTATCCTCAGGTTTTATATAGAGATTCGCTGAGAAATGGCTCTTGGCAGGGCCCTGTAGACCTCTTAACTTGGGGAAGAGGGTATGCTTGTGTTTCCATCCCTACAGGTCCTGTCTGGCTACCAGCCAAAAGAGTAAAGCCTTATCATGAGCGGGACAGACACCAAGCTCTGCTACCTGGAGCCAAGAGCCAATCGACTGACAGACCAGATGGCCCAGCTGACCCTGAACAACCAGAAGGAAAACGGATACTCACACCCGTCACTCAAGGGCCTGAGTCCACTGACATAGGCCAAGGCTTAAGCACCTCCTGAAGAGGGCAACAACCCCTTGGTGCCCCATAATGTTCAGTGGTTGAACCCTAAAAACTGTTTCAGTGGACTGAATTTACAAGTTTGGGTCCTAGCAGCCAGTGGATGCCCCTTTGTCTTAATCCTTATTTGTGCTTTAAGATATATATATATAAAGATTGTATATATATAAAGATTGTTTCCTTGAGATTGCATTCAGGAACAGCAAATAGTAGGTTTCACAGGCTTAACAGCTGCAATAGCATTTACAAATGAAAAAGCGGGAAGATCAGATGTTGGGAACCACCCTGCGTGGTTTCAGGAGCTTTAACCCCCCATGACTAAGGCTGAATGAGAGACCTTGGGACCATAAGCCACTGAGGAGACAAAGCTTATCTCCCTGGCAGGAGTGCCGCTTCTGCTCATTTTACTTCACCCTGCCTGACCCCAATGCTTGATTGGTTAGCCAATGATGGGTAAGATTCCTCAAGGGAGGATTGATCTAAGACAGGCACGATCACGTGGGAAGGCCCTCAGGGAAGGACTTGGGGGGCTATTGAAAAAGGGGGTGATGGACTCCCACCTCTGGGCTTTAACATATCCTGAGTCCTCATTGTGTCTGCAAGAAGTCTCCTAACCTCTTCGCTGCCTTACTCCCTGCTCAACCTAAGCCTGAAACAATGTCGGAGGTGGGTGAGGTCCTGTGCTGGAAAGGGTAGGTTCCCTGGGGGAATCAGGCCTAAGAAAGAATGCATAAAATCCTATGAAACCTACTTTGATAGTACCCTCAATTTAAATGATAAGGGTCCAAACCTGAAATGGGTTTGTTTCTGCAAAGTTTTGTGGCACTTTAGCTATCTGACCCTGACTCAAAATAGGCCCTCAGACTTCTTTGAATGTTATCTATTTGATCATTACTGCCTGACAATGACTGATGGGCTTAATCTGAGAATGTGGATCTTTGGAACTACTGGTTGCTTACTGATTATAATAATGTTCTGTGTACTTCAACATGTTTGCAAATTATTTCCCCAGGGTTGTATGGGAGACCAGCAAGCAGTAAGCTTTGTGGGATCTATAGTGGTCCTAACTAAAAACAAGGAGGGGAGATGTAGGGGACTGTTCTACATGGCGTGGACATAATGATGCGGACACTGTGGGTTGGCATCTGCATCAATGCAGGCCCCAAAACAGTCTCTGGAAATCCACAGGAAGCTCTGGAGCTGTAATGGCCCTCAGAGTTGTCCTGAGTTTGACCAAATGTCTGGAATGTATGTGTTTTTGCACTGATCTGTCATTGTATATGGATGATCTCAGAAGGTGATCAAAGAAACTGCCTTTTTGGTCAAGGTGTCTCTCTGGAACTGAGGCAATCCTTGAAGGGACTGAGAACTCAGGGTTGTCTACCACCAGAACACCTATAGCCTGCAACAAAAAGAACTTCATTTCATCTGGTTCATGAAAGTGGCTACCACATATGGTCAACTTTGGGCTGTGGCTTATCAAGGTGATTATAACAAGTATTAGGAACCCCAAAGAACTGCAAGACTAGTTGTTAAAGGCAGGTCATGCCACCAGAAGTTTGTTGCTCCTGACTCTAGTAATTATTTTGTTTTGAGATCTAACAAGGAAGGGCAGAAGTAAAGAGTTGTGGACCTGGCCCTTGGTCTATCTAGAGGGGAGAGGCAAACTAAAGTGGAGTCAATGGTGGAGGTCCATGAGCATCAGAATGATCAGTGAGTATATTATCTAAGGATTTAAGCAAGAGTCAAGCAGTCAATATAAGGCATACAAAATGACACAAAAGTCAGGTGAAGGTAATATTTGGAAGTCCATATAGATGAATGCAAGCCACTAGGACAAAAATTATAACAACTACACTTCAGTAAGTGCTTGTGTGGATGAGGAATACTGCTAATCACTTTACATACTCATCTAATTTTGTTACAGGAGAAACTTGGTCCTTCTTGCCAATGCCATAAAAAAATTATAGATCAGCAAGTCTATTAGTATGCAAGCTGGGTTTATTGGTGATACATTCTCATGGAAGAGAATGGGCCTAGCTAAGGTGTGGGGGTGAAAGGCATAGGTTCAGGGCAGGGCAAGGTAAGGGTGGCAACAGCATCAGGTCCTTTGTCCTGAGGACTTATATAGTTGGTGGGGTAGGGGTGAGGGAGTTAAATATTGATTTGGTTGGTAAAGGTGGTGCCAGCTTCCCTGGAGGGATGTGACTACCCAAACGTAGGTATGTGTGGGTATCTCTTAGCCTGAATCCCTACCTTGTTCCAGACCCCATTTATTCATCTTGTTGTAAAACAGATATGTGACAGGAGGCAGTTAATTAAAGTTGGGACAGTTACCCAAAGTTATTTATGGGCTCTTTCTGTAAGTACTAGGCAGCCCCCTCATAAAACAGATAGTGACCAGAGGCAGGCAATTAACCAAAGTTGTTTTATGGGGTCCTTCTTTGAGTATGGTGGACCCCCTCCTCTTCTCTCTTTCAGGCCTTGGGATAAGTACACAATCTCAAAGGATTTCTTTACAGATAGTGGAAACAATATATACAGAACTTCAAGGGCTTCCCTCCTCCTGTGCTAGCAATGGTGTTACTTGTGGTGTTTGGAACACCTGTTGATCTTATTGGACTGGGTTCAGGACTGCTAAGTTAGTGGGTGAGGGGTGTCTCCTTCCTGCTTTGGTTTACTATCTATCCTACCTAACAATTTCATGCTTATAACTCTGTGTGATAGGTGTTATTATGTCTACTTTTTATGGGCAAAGAAACCAATTCAGAGAGGAACTTAGCCAAAATTATTCAGCTAGTAAGTGGCAGAGATTCTGGAGAAAAACTGACTGGGTTTGAATTCTGACTCTTACTAGATGTGTCACCTGGCAAATTACTTCACCTCTCTGTTACTCACTATCTTCATCTTTAAAATGGGAAGAACAGTAATAATACCTACCTATATCTACCTCTTATGACTGTTATGAGCATTAAATGCATTAATATCATTACAGTACCAAAAGCAATGTGACATAGCTTAGGAACTATGTAATTGTGAACTAAGTGAATAAGAAAGCCTAACACCAAAACCTATGTTTTTTACTATCAAGCTACCCTGTCAGGATTCTCATTCTTGGGGCATAAAGTGGGAGAACTAGGCAGCCTAAGTACTAGGAAGTAGCTAAGATAGTAGGCAAGTAATCATTCATTCATTCATTTACAAATATTTTCTGAGTATATATATGTACTAGGCATTTTTCTAGGTAGTGGAGATAAAACAATGAACAAAACAGCTAAAGTCCCAAACATCATAGTTTATATTATAGTAGGGAGATAGGCAATAAACTAAGTAATAGATAAATATCTAAATAATGTCAGATAGTAGTAAGAGTTATGAAGGAAATGAAATCAGTATAAGGGCACAGGGAGCCATGGGGATGGGGCTGAAGGAAGGGGTAAATGTGTGCTACTTTAGGAAAAGAGATCAGAAAAAGCCTTTCTTATGAGGTGACATCTGAGCTGAGACCTGAATGAAATGAGAGAAGGAGTCAGGCAGTAATGTAGAAGAGAAGTCCAGGCACAGAAAACAGCAAGGGCCCCTCTAACTTGTTCTGAGTTGGGAGATGTAGGTTGCCATTAAAAGGAAACAAGGTCTTGGGTAAGACACCTTTCTCCAGTGGAGGCAATCTCCAATGTGAGCTGACAGCTGTAGGCCACCTCCTAGCATCACTCCCAGCAGCTGGAGGACTAAGTGTTTCAGTCCCAAAGGTCCATCTGGGTGGTACATCCCAGCTTCCATGACTGTGTGCATGCTTCAGTTGCTTGTTGTACTATTTGTCTTATTCCTGTAGAAACAGATCTTTGCCACCAAAGAATATATGCTAAACATTTTGAAACCTTCAGTGAAGTTCTTGTGCAAAAGTACAAAATTTGAAATGTTACTTTGATGTAAGTAGCTAGAAAGACAATATAAATATTGGAACACTGAATAACACAGGAGGAAGGAGCAAAGCTCTAAATCTGAAAGTTCTTAGGAAAGAAGTACTTGGCAGATATGTGGTTTTAAAATGTTATATCATGGATTCTTTTGCAATTTGATAACACATCAACACCACCCACAAGCTCTAGAAACCATGTAAATGAAGAAGGCTGTCATTAGAGCTGAAAATTGCTTTGTGATTTTGGCAATGGTCTGCTGTTAGGCCAGGTTCAGATTCCCCAGTTTCTGAATTCTAGCCAGTAATTGCCATTACAAGTGTGTTTGGGAGATGGTTACTGGAGATTGTGGCAAGAAGATAGAATTCTCTGCTTTTTAAGGCATCTTAACCACAATCTTGGCAATATAGGAGCCTTCAATTTAGTAAGCTGAAGCAGCCATTCCCACAGCAAAGAAATAAGCTACTGTTTGACCCAGAGAGGGAGCCTTCGGCTATTGTTTATTGACCTGAGCCAAGGGAAACAACATGACAGATTGGACAAGCAGCACACCATGCAATTTATGCCCTTCATGGACTGTCAAACATTAACTTAATTTAATTTTAATCATGACCATCTGGTGCTTATATAGAGAGTCAGACCAAGATACATATTCCTTTATCTTGAACTGGGGAACAGTGCTGTGTTTTGCCCTGCAGCCACATCCATACACCCCAAGGAGTAGGTAGGGGACTATGGAAAGACAGATTTGTACTGACCCAGCTGTGCTACCATCACCAGCCCCAGAAGCTGGAAATGGAACCTGTGGTTGGTGCTGGTCTTACCATGGGTCAGTATTCCCTTCTCTTGTCCCAGTCATGGAGGCATAAATGCTGAGTCATGTCTTTGTATTCCTGGACATTAGCAAAAGGGATGTCTGGGATTGTGTCTAGGTGAATTAGGGCATCAGATTCTGTGGGTCAACCCTCTTGTGTAGCTAAATTGACCAGTAGCCACATTTCATCTGATTACAGGTAGTTATTAAGCAGTGACCGTCGTGATAAGGGCTGGGATCAGATGACCTTTGAGTTTTCATCACTCCTGAGAATGTATGATTCCTTGTATCTATCACAGTGCCAGGCCTAGCAAAGAATAAGGAAGTATAAGGTAACATCCCTGTCCTACAAGTCACCTCAATCCCAAGAGGGATTTTCCTTTCTTCCCAGTCCTCAGATTGAACCACAGGTTCTTGGTTGCTGGTAGGAGGTGGAAGGATTGCCAATGAAGTCCCAAGCAAGTGGTGGGGGGCATAGAGAAAGAAGACCTTCATTTTCCTGAATTTTAATTTCTGAAATGCGAAGTAGCTTGGTATTTAAAAGACTGGAAGATGCCATTCATCAAGACAGCTCCAGCTTCAGGAGACAAACACTGAGCCCTGTTCATTGCTTTGTAGAATAAGATCATATGACTTACTTGAGAGAGGAGAGCAAGTTTCCCCCTTTTCTTTGAGAACAGAAACAGGTCTTTTTTCTGATTTTTCTACAGTAATTTTATATACATGCTCATTGTCAAAAAATCAGATAATATAGAAAAGTAGAAGTAACAAAATGGTCACACACAAATACAGACCACTGTTAACATTTTCACATATGTATGTATGTGTGTGTATATATATACACACACACAACAACAGATCATGTTATAGGTAATGAAAAGCAAAATCTCTTGCTGGGTGATTTGTTTTTCCAGCCAGGAAAGAATACTCGGGGACTTCAATCAGGGAAAGGGAGAGTAGCTTTGCAAAAGTTGCCACTTCAAATTTCAAGGCTGAATGTTCTTTCCAGCTCAAGCTTTGTCTGTCCAACCTACTTCTTGGCAACTACCCAGGGCAGACTTGTGAGTCCTTCTGAAATACGAAGCCAACTCTATTCAGAACATGAATCTTGTTTCTTTCTATGAAGCATTACATTTTTTTTTCTTATAAAAAGTAATGAAAGCACTTTTCATTATGGAGGGCTCAAAAACAAATACAGGTTGGAAGAAATATTTGCAAGGGTTAAAATGGAGCAAGGAAAGAGAAAATTTCCTGCCTTCCTTTCCTAATTAGACAGATTTTTTTTCTTTATGCTAAAAGAGAACACTATTCCATAAAGAACGCATTTTAATTCACATGCATCAAAATTGAAAGGGTGTGATCTCCAAGTGTATTTTGACCCAGGTAAAGGTGTGGTTGAATCTGTCTCCTTGCAGGGGATTCCACTCACTTCTGGAGAGTGACCAGAGAGAGGGGGCCCACAGAACCAGGCCATATGAGGAGTGATAGAGAAAGCCAGGTCTGGAAGTTAGAACCAGAATGAAAGGATCAAACATGGTTAAGCAGAGAACTGACATAAGATTTGAGAGGATAGAGAAGGAAAAGGAGTGAAGGCAGCTAATATTTATAGCACCTACTAAGTCAGAAGTTGTGCTGAGTTCCTTGTGTTATCTTATTTAATCTTCACAGTGATTAAGAGGTAGATAATATTACTGTTATTTTGTAGCTAAAGAGAGTAAGACTCAGAGGGTTTAACTTACCCAAACTTACCCAGCCATGAATTGGAAGAGTTTGTGTTCAAAGACAGATCTGCTTGACTTTCTTTCCCATATCACACTCTCTGAAAATGGAATGGGAATTCCTCATGAACTAAGGTATTCCTGGTAACCTGGGATATTCAAGCAAATGTTCAGTGATTATTTACCAGAATATTTTTAAGAACAGTCATACATTGATACAGAGCTGGAACACATGGTTTCTAAGAATCCTTCCAATTGCATGTTATAACAGGATCTCTCTAACTAAAATATGTAATTCTTGCGTGTGTACTATGATACCTACTATGGTCATGATTAGAATTACTTGTTTGGCTAAGGCATCATCCTCAGAAAAATCCAAGATGGATCAACTCCAGCACACATTGTTGATGTCCTACCCATACCTGTTTAGCACTAACTATTTGCATATGCACCCATTGAGTCCTGCCACAATCACCCAAACTTTCTACCTAAGGGTTTTGGGTTGTTTTTTTTTTTTGATTATTTAAGGGGAGGCTAGAAATGCCAAACAGTGAGCACTCTAGGGAGCAGTCCTCCACTCATGACAGATGGGATTAGGAAGACAAATATTTCTTATCCTTGTCTGAGACACACCTCATATATCTCCCTGAGTTTCCCAGTAGGAGCGAGTCCTACTTGCCCATAGGAGTGACCTGCTTTCTAACAAACTGTTTTTGGTTTCTTCCTCTTCTTTGTCTCATTGCCCCCACATATACTAGTCCTTTCAGGGATCACTTTTCAAAGAGAGTAGTTGTACTCAAATTCTTGTCTCAGAGTCTGCTTTTGTAGGAAGCTAAACTAAGACACCAACATTATTTACCTATCAGCTCAGGCTTTCTCAACCTCAGCACTACTGACATTTGGGCCTGGAGAATTCTTTATTGGAAGGTGCAGCACTGTCCTATGCACTGTGGGATGTTTAGCACCATCCTTGAACAATTTGCTATGCTCAGCACCCAGTTGCAGTGTGCTTTTCTGCAAATGACTAGCATCTGTGGCCTTCTTTTGCTTTCCCTTGGATTCCTGGGGTTGCCTCACCTATACATACAGCCTTTGATTTTGTATCCCCCTGGAGAGGCCCGTAGCTAATGGGCAGGAATATGATAGTCCAGTTCCATTGCCTCATGTTAAAATGAATTCTAGGTGTAATTTACAACCCAAAGCTACACAGTGGGATTATAATGAAGCTGAGACTTTTCCTAAAATCACAGCCTTGCTTCTTGGCTTCCTTTCTTTCTCTGTTCTGTTTTCTCCACTCTTTTGGCCTACCCTGAGAGCACTTTCTCAATAAATCACTTGCACAGGAATCTTCTTCTCAGGGTTTGCTTCTGGGGAATTGGAACCCATACATATGCATTCCAAAGTCTACATTTGAGTGGGAGAGGTGAATTCTACCACTCATATGGGATATTCCATAATCTTACCCTCTCCTATAAAGTAAACATTCATTAGATGTTTCTTGCTGTAGTGGATGATCTTAGTCTGGAGAAAACAAATAAACCACTACCATCTACGGACTACTCCCCCTGGCTCCACAGGCAACAGGGCCACAGAGGACCTCAGGAGGTGTTGGATCTCACTTTGCCAAGTGAAGTAAGAGAAGCTGGCTTTGCTTGTTTTAAGTGAATTAGATCTTGGACACTCAAAGCTGTGCCTATCTTCTTTCATACTTGAAAAGACTTTGTCACAGAGGAGAGTGATTCAGCAAAACAAGTCTGTAGTGAGTAAACTTGAATCAAAAACATTGGGAGAAGCTTCTGATACTTATTAGGGTTTGAGAGGGCCTCCACAATTTTATTGCAAAAGTGAATGGTAATACAACACTGTTTTTTTTAGTGCTCTCTACTTGTTTGGCAGTGTTTGCTCATGCATTACATCATTCCATCTTTGTGGTATACGTGTGAGATATGAACATTCCCATTTTCCAGTCAAGAAAGCTGAGGCTCAAAGAGGTTATGCTAGCTGCCTGAGGTCACACTCATACTAAGTGGCATAGCTGGGATTTGAGTCTACATTTGTCGGATTCCAACAATTATGTGTTTAACCACAAATCAGAGTAGAGTCCCAACACTGGCTCTCTTCTCTCCAGAGACAGGAGGGAAAGACTTGTTAACATTTTCACAAGACAGAGAACTATCTCATGTGAGAGGATTTCTATAGACATTTTTCTCTTTCAAGAAAAATAAGTAAATATATAAGAAATTGAAATATATTAAATGAGCCTGACATGGTACAATACAGAATGTATGTTATATGGGGAAGTTTTTTCTAGGATTAGCATTTTCTTATTACAAGGGCAATATGATGATTAATGATTTACGCTCAAGGCAGAAATTGATCATTTTCTTTGTAGTCATCTGGAGGGTATTACACATAGTATACTTTCTTTCTTACTTGGGTACATGCTAGATTGTCCTTGGGTTGAATTTTTGTTTTCTCCCTCCAATCCAACTCCAACTTCATTCCTCCCCCCACAGAACCAGGCCAGAAAGGCTTCATAACTACTCCAGTTTTATCCAATTCCCTCCAGGATTGAAAAAATGTACTCTTTCTGAATCCTAACAGTTTTTGCAAACCTCAAATGTAGTATGAGAACACTTTTGCATAAGAATCTTCCATGAAAAAAAATTGACAATATATCCTGTATTTAGGTATAAGATATGTATTCATATTTTAGCTTAAACAGTGAAGGGATCTCATTTTGAAATTTTAAGATGTCAGTTTTCAACAACAGAGAATATAAAATTTGAGAGTAGCTGAAAAAGAATTTTTTTTTCATTTTATTTAGAACTAGGTCCAAAGTTTAGAGCAAAACTCTCCTCTCTAGGGTTCACATATTGTTTACCCTGAATATAACATGCTTTCCTGTTTGATAGAAAACACATGAAAACATTCTAATTATGAAACAGCACCAGGCAACTGGTATTTAGGAAAATAAAATGCTAAGCATTCAATCACAAGCTGGAATAGACCCTATGAGAACATCTAGTTGTGCTCTCATCTTCCAACTCATAATGGCTAACTCATCCTGTATAGGTTTTTCTCTGTTTTGGTAGGATTTATAAATCTATGTGTTCATCTTTAGTGCCCATTCACATGACATGTTTCAGTTAATAGTGTAATATCTGGGTAATCACAAGAAGTCACCAGTACCTAACAACAACAACAAAACTCTTGACACATAAACATTGTTCAGTAGAACTTTTACTAGAGGGAATGAATGTATTAACAAATGACAATAAATGAAGGCTGAATAGTAGAAACTTTATGAGGGGATTCTTACTGATATGATTAATTAACATAAAGGAAACAAATTGTGGCAAAGTTCAATGTCTGGTAAACTCTAACCATTTTGCATTCCATAATGTGGATTTTGTCCTTCTCAATAAGTAACATAACCATGTAATATGTATTCCAAACAAGGACCCTTTTGAGTGTGAAAGGGGCACTGCTTTAAAAAGTCTTTAGTCATAACTTCTGGTCAAGATGGCAGCATAGGCAATAATGGCTCACCTCTTCCCACAATCACATCAACATTACAATTAAAATATAGAGCAACCATCACTCTGAACCATCAAAAATTGAGTTTAATGGAAATCTGACAACTATGGAATTGAAGAAACCACATTTATCTAGACTGGTAGGAGGGACATAGATGTGGATGGGCTGGTCCTAAATCTACACGTGGAAGATAAAAATTCAGGAGGGGTATCTTGAGAGCGAGGAGTCCCAGCCTCACAGCCAGTCCTTGCAGCTGACTGGCCTGGGTAAATCCCTCCTATTGATCTTCCAAAAGCAACCAAGGCTCAGCTACAAGAGAAGGATGTACTCAACCCACACAAAGGGTGCACCTCAAGTACCCAGCTTGGGTGATAGGGGATGCCGTGCCACTGGACCCTACAGGACACCTACTACATTAGCCCACACTACATAAGCTGTACCAAGACACAGAGTCAAAGAAGATCAACCTAATACATAGAAACAAACACAGGGAGGATACCAAAACAAGGAGACAAAGAAATATGGCCCAAATGAAAGAATAGAACAAAATTCCATAAAAAGAACTAAATGAAATAGAGATAAACAGTCTATCAGATGCAGAAGTCAAAACACTGGTTATAAGGATGCTCAAGGAACTTAGTACCTCACAAGCATAAAAAAGATCTAGTCAGAAACAAAGGATATACTGATTGAAATAAAGAACAATTTATAGGGAAACAACAGTAGAGTCGATGAAGTCTGGAACCAAATCAATGATTTGGAACATAAAGAACTAAAAAACAACCAATCAGAATAACAAGAAGAAAAAGAATCCAATAAAATGAGGATAGTAAAAACAGCCTCCAGAAAAACTTCAGGAGGTCCAACGTTCACTTCATAAGGGTGCCAGAAGAATAGAAAAAGGAAGAAATTGGAAATCTATTGGAAAAATAGTGAAAGAAAACTTTCCTAATTTGGTGAAGGAAATAGACATGCAAGTCCAGGAAGCACAGAGAGTCCCAAACAAGATGGATGCAAAGAGGCCCACTCCAAAACAAATCATAAGTAAAATGCTGAAGGTTAAAGATAAAGAGAGACTCTTAAAAGCTTCAAGAGAAAAGAAGTTAGTTACCTACAGGGGAGTTCCCATAAGACTGTGAGCTGATTTTTCAAAAGAGACTTTGCAACCTATAAAGGATTGACAAAAAATATTAAGTCATAAAAAGCAAAGACCTACAACCAAGATTGCTCTACCCAGCAAAGCTATCATTTAGAATCAAACGGCAGATAAAGAGCTTCCCAAATAAGAAAAACTAAACGAGTTCATCATCACCAACCCATTATTATATGAATGTTAATGGGACTTATTTAAGAAAAAGAAGGTCAAAGCTATGAAAAATAAAATGGCAATAAATACTTATTTATCTACAAATGACTCTAAAAATAAACTAAGCAAACAAGAAGAACAGAGACAGAATTGTGGAGGAGACTGTTTTGATGGTTGCCAGATGGGAGGATGGTGTGGGGGAATTGGTGAAGACAGGAGGGGATTAGGAAGTACAAATACATAGTTGCAGAATAGCCATGGGGATGTAAATACAGTATAGGAAATGAAGTAGCCAAAGAACTTATACGCATGACCCATGGACATGAACAGTGGTGTGGGGATTGCCTGAGGGAGTGGGGGCTGCTGGGTAGAGGGGAGCAAAGGGGAAAATCAGGATAACTGTAATTGCATAATCAAAATATAATTTTAAAAGAATGAAAGAAAAAAATAAAGATTTCCTAACCTAAAAAAAAAAGGAAAAAAAGACAGTCATCCAGAAACTAACAAGTGGGTCCTCACCAGACATCAAATCTGCCAGTGTTGTGATCTTGGACTTCCCAGAATTCATAACTGTGAGAAATAAATATTAACCATTTTAAAATTTTGTTTACTCATTTATTTATTTATGGGGTGCCATTAATAATCTCAATAGTACAACAAGACTGCTCTGGGGAAACTGGAACTAATAGTCACCCTCTCAATGAGAGATTAAAAGCAGGGAAAAATATATGTATACAGGCTCTAAAATAATAAACAAGGGGGTTTTCAATCACAAATGAGGACTGGAGGGGTTTCACTATCAATATGTTTTACATTCTTAACCTTGGGCATTCTTGGCTCATCTTGGAATTAGGGTAAAACACATGGGGCAAAATGGCAGGCAAAAATTCCTTTCCAGTAATAGTACAGGAATTACAATTAAAGTATTATCAAGAGCTTAACTAAGAGACATTGTGCCCTGCAGGCCCCCAAACCTGTCATTGGTTATGTTTAAATGGAACAAATGTTACTGCCATCCCTGCCTTCTCTCCTTCTATCTAGTGGGAGGAAGTGGCACTGCCTCTCACCACGTTCTAAGTTCTCCCTTCCTTTGCAACTTCTGGTACCATACATATTAGCTATCTCCTGCTTCTGAGAGCAGCTACCACCGTATTTTCCAGTTAGCTCCCCATCACTAATTATGAGCTCCAACCTCCACCAGAATTATTCTGCTGAGGTGGAGGGTGCCATCAACCACCTGGTTAACCTGCATCTGACAGCCTCTCACACCTACCTCTCTATGAGCTTCTATTTTGAAGGTGATGAGGTGGCTCTGGAAAGCATAGGACACTTCTTCCAGGAATTGGCTAAGGAAAAGCACAAAGATGCCAAGGTTCTCTCAAAGATACAAATCCAGTGGAGTGGCTGTTCCCTCACCTAGAAAGGGAGGAAGCAGTTCCAAGATGGGTAGAGTGGCAGTGTGGATGCCATGGAAGCTGCTAAGGTCCTAGAGGAGAACCTAAGCCAGGCCCTTTTGGATCTGCATGCCCTGGGATCTGCCAACACAGACCACCATCACTCTGACTTTCTAGAGAGCTGCTTCTTAGAGGATGAAGTGAAACTCATCGAGAAGATGGGCGACCACCTGACCAACCTCTACAAGCTGGACAGCCCCCAGGGCATGCTGAGCAAATATCTCTTCAAAAGACTTACCCGCAGGCATGAATAGCCTCTGCAGCCCAGCAGCCTTTGAGGGACCCTTCTGCTTTCCCCTGCCATTGAGTTCTGACTGAGCCTCTTTCTCCAGCCAGGAGGCAACATATTAACCACCTCGAAACCCCCACCCAAGCCATGAGATCAAGTGGAATCCAGAAAAATATTTTTTTTTTTGCAGAGGGGGAAAAAAAGCTAGAGGGGGGTGTGTGGTGGGGAGGGATAATATGCAAAATAGCATGAAGAGTTTGTAGTGTTTAATTCTCTAGGCTTTCTAAAGAAATTGTTTAACTTGTGTGAATCACCTGTGTATGCTGAGGAACTATGCTTTCTTGCTCTGGCTGGTGTGGCTCAGTGGACTGAGTGCTGGCCTGCAAACTAAAGTGTCACCAGTTTGATTCCCAGTCAGGGCACATGCCTGGGTTGCAGGCCAGGTTCCCAGTAGGGGATATGTGAGAGGCAACCACACATCAGTATTTTTCTCCTGCTCTCCTTCACTACCCCTCTCTCTAAAAATGAATAAATAAAATCTTTAAAAAAAACTATGCTTTCTCTGTCAAGAAACACAAATGCAGTTATTCACTAAATGTTGTATATAATTTGAGTGTTTTCATAATCTCTCTGAAACCTTTCTGGGTACTGGATTAAACTCTGCTGTTCCAAAATTTTTCTTTGGTTTTGCTTTCACAGAGCCAAGTGCTGAGTACCTTGACCAATATCATATTGTTTCCACCCCCTCACTCCCAAACTCATGATTAAATTGTTTTCCCTGATTTCCAAGTTGGTGTGATGCTATCTTCCTATTGAATAATACAATAAGAAAAAGCCCTGTGAAATTCATCTTTGCTACTACTAGGTTGCTGTTGAGAATGGTGATTATTGCATCATACACTGACTTTTTTATGGAGCCTCTCAAGAGAAATTTCTTTCTGTTCTTAATATTAAGAATAACACTGCTTCTCTTAGGTAATTGGTTTGTTTTTGTTTTTGTTTTATGGACACTGTAAATGATGTAATTAATTAACTTTCCTTTTTTTTCTGACTGTCTGCTAGAAACCTTCGAGCTAAATTTGTGGTCCACCCAGAGTAAAAGAGAAGGATCATATAAGTGTTTTTATATAAGCTTCATTCTTGGTTCTTCTGTTTCTAATTTCTTGGTATATTTTATACATTATTTTAAGCCACCTTAAAACCTTTCTGGAACAAGGTGGTGCATAAATAGATAAAGTATACTTTAAAATGCAGACTGAAAAGTGGCTCTGAGGTTTATTTTAAAGGAAAAAGAAGACAACTTTAATGATGCAATAAGTTCCGAAGTGATTAGAATGGAAATGGGTCAGATGGAGGTTAAATTCTAGAAGCCAAGAAGAGAAGCAGTCAAATTTAGCATTCCTTTAAAAATGTGTTTCATTTTTCCGGTGAGTTGTTTTCTACTAAGTTCATATATTTATGTCCCCCATATAGCAATTTAGTAACTGCTTGTGTTTTCCTTGTATTTTGAAAATCTGAAGTTATAACTTTGTTCTAAAACTGGAGAAGTGGGAAAAATCAATTATTTTCTTATAGCAACTTTCTTTTCTGGAGCATGTTATTATGTTATTATCCAAAAAGGCATGCTATTATTATTTCTTTTTATCCTACAGGGATGAGGAAGAATATTTTACAGAGATTGGGGCAACTTTTTTGCTCAGTTAAGGAGAAAACCTTATCTTCCTGTTTTCACACAAAATCATTTGATAATAAAAAAGAATATGGTGGAAAAATTATTCCTAAGAAAACATTTGTACATTGTCTGGCAGTTGGCAGTGAGAGACATAAGGAAGCAGTTAACAATTTTCAGATTTGGATTAAAACTCAGATGTCTGTACTTAAAATATATGCTTAAAATAAAAATCATTTTAAAATAGCACTCAAATATAAACATATAAATTAAGGAGAAAAAATCACCTAATACAATGAAATCAATTGAAAAACTATAATTTGAGGTTGATTATTTGGGAAAGATGCAAACATTTGTTTTAAAAAAATGACATTATATTTGTCAAACCATTACTTATTAGTGTTTTTTAATGTCAAAAATTGAGCTGTAGGAGAGAGTTTAATTAAAGTCTCCCAAATAGGCTGAAATGGTCTTTGGTCATCAAATAATTCTTGAAAAACAGCAACTTGCTGAGCAGACAATACTGACTCAAAGGTATGTGTATAGAATATTAGTTTGGATTTAAAAATGACTTAAGGTTCCTGGCAAAATCATCTGTAGACAAATGAGGATTTGATGATATTAAAATTCTAGAGATTAATTTGGAAACAAGTCCCATAATGCTTTTCTCTATGGATAACCACTGTGTGTGTGTACTTGCACAGACAGCTACAATAAACAATTCCTGTAGACTACGACTAAATTCCTTGTACCAGCCTTCAAAGCTCTTCTTGGTCTACTGTGTCTAATCTACCTTTTAATTAAATTTTCTATTCCTTATTGTTGAAAGTTTTGGGGGATACAACCTGATCACCTTTCCTTTCACCCAAGTTCAAATTAATTAGAACAGACACAAGAAGCCAGGTGGAAATAAATATAGCTTTATTGGTGGTAAAACCAAATTGGAGAATGTCTTAGGACTTCCTATTGCCACATCCTGAATTAAACTCAACCATCCAATTCCAGGAAGAGAAGCTGAAACAGAGCAGAAACAGAGCTTGTCTGACTCTGACAAGCTGGGCTGGTCAGAGTCAGACTTAGCCTCATCTGCTAACCCAGTGAAAACTGGCACCTAGGGTAATGCTGGTGGCCCAAGGGAAATGGGCAGGGTACGGCAGGCTATATTGCCTTGTCATAGGAGTGACTGTACTATTGCTAATGTGTAACAATAGACATCAGGCTCTCAGAGTTTACATTAACTCCTGTACACCCCTGTTAGGAACTATAGTGGAATTTTTTCCTCTTTTATAGAATGTGAGGCCTAGGAGACGAAGCTCTCCTATGGAAGACTGCAGGAGCTCTCTTGCCATAGCCAAAGCACTCAGTTTGCTGCTCTTGCAATTTTACATGGTTTCCCTCAGCAGGAAGGCCCTTTATACCCCTCTTCACCAAATCAAACTCAGTCTACTTTTCAGCACAGTTTCAATCCGCCTTTTGTGAAATCTTCCCTGACCAATGCAACTCAGTCATATGGCATAGATTTGTCTTCTTTTAGTTAACTCATAGTCCTCACTAGACTGTAAGCAAGTTGGAGTCTGGAAGGTAAATAGTACAGTGGTTGAGTAACATGCTCTTGGCTAGACTGCCTGTGTTCAAATCCTGCCTCTATGCTAACTCATCTTAGTTCAGTCTCTGCCTTTTTGTTGTTGTTGTTGTTCAAGTACAGTTGTCTCCATTTTCCCCCACTGGTACCCCCCACCCCAGCCATCCCCACCTCCCATCTTCACCTCTTTTGATCTCACCTTCCTCATCTGAAAAAAATGACATAATCATGACACTATCTAATTCATAAATTTTAGGAAGGATTAAATGGGATAAGCCATGTAAAATCCCTAAGTCATGGCCTAGCACATGGTAAATGCATAATTGTTAGCTATTTTTATCAAGTGACTATATCCAGCAGAGCTTAGTAGAGAGCTAAGATAGTAACATCTCAAAATAAGCTTGCTTCTCAGTTTCAGGAAAATGGATAACTTTAGATTATAGAATCTTTTTTAATGATTATTCCTCCCTCTAAATAGTCTATATATGTAGAAATGAAATGTACTAATTTCCTCACTTCCTGGATGTGATGATCAGTGACTAGAAGAGGAAAAAAGAAAATGAAGGAGGACCACTCTTCAGCCAAATAAATATAGCTACCTTATTTAGGACCTGTAATTAATTGTTTTATTTACTACACTGCTAAATGCAGGCATGACAGCATTTTAACCTCTCAGGAAGGACCAGCCACACAAGGAATCACTGCAGAGCTAAAACTAATTAAAACTGCTGGCTGCTGCTCTTTGCATAGTTTCCAGTTTTTGGTAATCTTCTCCTCCCACTTTTTTCACCCACACATCTTCCTCCTTCCACTTTGTGGTAACCTTGGATATGTCAGTATGAAGGATCAGGGACTGAGTAGGCACAGTCAAAACTCCAGGCATCACTGAGGCCTTGAACTTCTTTACTGTAGCACCTGTTTAAAGCTCTTAGTTTTTGATTACTATGTAGTTGACTCTCCTTCTCTGGAAAGTGAGACAGATACCGGCCAGCAGTATCCATCACTGCAGATGCTCATGGAAACATGAGAAAAACATACACACAGACAACTGAGTCCTGTGGAGAAATAGGGACGAAACGGCCACTTTCTCTAGTGGAGAATGCGCTGTTCTCCCGCCCGAGCAGGCTTTTATTTTTGAATACAGATACAGTTTGTGAATTACAGTCTGACAGGGAAGGTAAAACAAGTAGTTTAGCCTTTCAAAGGGGTGGCAGATCTCCCGCTGGGATTCTGGGCTGAGATTTTGGGGTTTTATCATTTAAAAAGACTATGGGACTTAGAAAGTTAGTTTCGTTTCCTGCCTGTGCCTTCATATTCTAATTAAAGGGCATCCTCCAGCAAGCAGATCTTACAGGATCTTTCATATTCTATGTCCTAGGCCTGATTACCCCAGGGGTCCGCCAACTTTGGTATGGACTGCAGTGCTCCTGTTATTTCCGCAGGCCTGAGTTGGGCGGAGGAGACAAAAGCAGCCAGGAGACTTGGATTTCTCCACAACTCAGGCTTTGGCAAAGCTGAGGGGGCAGGGGTTGATGTCGATCACCCCTTCATTTCTACAGCCCCCCAAGTCAGTCCCTGAGGCCTCCACATGATCATGCCTCTCTTAGGCAATTCCCCCCCGTGGGAAATCTTACCCGTCATTGGCTAACTGATCAAGCATTGGGGGCCAGACAATAGAACAGGCAGTGTTCATGCCAGGGAAATAAGTTTTGTCTCCTTAGTGTCTCCTGGTTCAGAGGCCTCTTACTCAGCCTTAGCCATGGGTGGTTACAGTTTCCTGAGACCAGGCAGGGTAGATCTCAACAGAAAAGATATACAGTCTTACAAGGGTTGGGTTAAAAATGTTACTTATTTAGAAGAAGGAAATGTTTTTACTAGATTCAGGTCATGCTGTTTACCTCCACGAGTCATCTACCCACCTTTATTAATAATTTATTCTGCATAATAATAATGAAGCATGCACTAATCCATGGGAGCGTGGGAGAGGCACACATTAGGAAAGAGTTTTGAATTGCCATGTTTCACCTGAGAATAAATTTCCAAAGAAGCAGACATTCTCCTCAGTATTTTAGAAAGTCTGGTGGCTAAATTAGGGATCATAAGAGGAAGCAGAAAAACTTTTGATTTCACCAGAAGACCTCAAAGTTCCCACAGCTGTGCAAGGTGTCAGGGCAAAGTGGGGGACATGTGGGTAGAGGCAGCTATTCTGAGATTTAAAATGAAATACATATTCCTGCTAAAAATTCATGCCCTGAATCTGATAATGAAAAAACATCAGACAGATTCAAATTGAAGGGCATTCTAAAAAATAACTGGCCTGTAATTCTTTAATGTGTAAAGGTCAAGAAAGGCAGAGAAAGACTGAGGAATTGTGCCAGGTTAAAGAACACTAAAAATCATGACAACTAAATTCATGATCCTAGATTGGACCTTCATAGGTGTGGGAGGTGGCTATAAAAGACATTGAGACAATTTATAAAATTTTAATATGGACTGTATATTGGATAATGGTGTTGTATCACTGTTAAATTTCCCAATTTAAATAATTTCATGGTAACTA
This sequence comes from Phyllostomus hastatus, assembly GCF_019186645.2. Taxonomy (NCBI): domain Eukaryota; kingdom Metazoa; phylum Chordata; class Mammalia; order Chiroptera; family Phyllostomidae; genus Phyllostomus; species Phyllostomus hastatus. The sequence continues at coordinate 3,236,951 of NW_025334016.1, read as the reverse complement.
GATAGGAGAATACCCTTGCTATTGAAAAACACAAGTTGAAGTATTTAGGGTAATTTGCCAGGGAATGAGCTATTTTGTGGAAAACAGGATTTTAGTGCTAAAATGAGAACAAATGAAGACAAATAAGGACAGTTATTGCCAAGTACTGTTTGAAAAGGTTGGAGAAGGTGTGAATTTTTCCCTGTGGGTCATGATACAATTGCCTTTATCTTCTGGACTTTTTCGCTCTTACTATCATTGGGGCTAACTGTAACTGTGGCTCAGTGTTATTCATTCCATCATTATCTTTTATTTTTTGGCTATGGATCTTGGAGGGCTGCATATTTTTCAGTTATCTCTCTTTCCTGAGTTTTATTCTGCGATCCCATGTCAACAAGAGGAATAAAGAGTTGGAGAAAGCATCCTTGGCTGATGTTCATTTATATGACAACTATGCAATATGTGGGTGGAGATGCAGGGACACAAAGAGGCACATGCGGGAAAACACAATGATGACTGGGAGGCACTGAGCATAACTTTGCTTATCATTGCACAATAAGACAGCTGGTGCCTGATTTGCATTGTCATTTCTTGATTGATTAATTGATTGAAACATGCATTAAAGCAAAGGCTTATTTTGAATGCATTTAAAAAATTCTTTACCTAATCCTTGCTCATAATTCATGTGCTGTTTACTTGGTTTTAAGAGCACCAAGTACCAATCACACTAGAAAATTAATGCTTTTTGAGCAGTATTGCCAAAATCCTAGCTAAGTTTATTGGACTACAAAAATTGGCAGAAGTAATAGATTATTGGTTAGCATTTCTATTGGTAAGTCATTGAGCCAGAAGTTGCAAGTGTTATACAGAATAATGACTGACTCCTTCTCTGCTTTTTAGGCAGCAGTTTTTTTTTTAAATACCGCACATTAATTATCTCCAGGTTCTGTGAATCAGGAATCTAGGCACAGCTTAGCTGAGTACTCTGGCTCAAGATCTCTCATGAGATGCAATCAAAATATAGGCTATGGCTATGGTCAGTAGGAAAGTACTAACTTCCAAGCTTATTCTCACGGCTGCTGGCAGGGTTCAGTTTCTTGGAGGTGTTTGGACTGAAGGCCTCAGTTACTTGTTGGCCCTTGACTGGAGGTCACTCTAAATTCCTTGCCACATTTCCTCTCTAACATAGCAGCTTGTTTCATCAAAGCCAGTAAGAAGATCTGCTAGCAAGAGGGAAGTCAGTCTTATATAACTAATCATGGAAGTGTTATCTCATGACTTTTGCCATATTCTATTTGTTAGAGACAAATCAATAGTTCCAATTCACACTCAAGGGGAGAGAATTACATATGGGTTTGAGTATTAGGAGGCATGTATCATGGGGGCCATCTTAGATGTTTGCCTTCTATTTAGCAGTTTTGGTAGAAGCATAGCAAAGTGGTTGACTGAGATGGCTCTGAAGCCTTATTTGCATTCCTGGCATTGACACCTACTGGTCATATAGCCTTGAAAAAGTTACTTAACCTTTCAGTTTCCTCATCTGTTAATTCAGAATAATAATAGTACTTAACTATCATGGTGGTTATGAAGATTAAATTTAAATGAAATTACTAATGTGCACATTTACCATGTTGCCTGTAGTATATATAGTAGGTACTCCTAAATGTTACTTGTTAGCCAGGGTCTCTCAGGAATAGCCTGAAAGACAGGCAGATGCATTAGGGAGCATGGAAGGAGAGGAAGGCAAGCAAGGGTGGAATCTAGGCAAAAATCCTGCAAGGAGTAACTTTTTAGCCTGATCGAGCCCAGGAACTCTCAGTGTGAGTTGCCCTCCAAATTGTGTCATCTTGAGGTCAGGCCACTGTGCTTTCATACTCCCATGCTCTATATTCACTGATTAACAACCACCCACCTCAGAGTAGAGTGGGGAGATGGAAACTTCCAGCACTAGCCCTCTAACCTTGTAGTCAAAGCAACTCTAGTAGCCTGAGGGGAGGTCCCTGAAGAAGAGCCAGCACAGATTTGGGTCTCGCAATTCAAAGAACACTGACATTGGCAGAGGGAGGGCACATAATAGTAAAATGTCAGAAAGGGATCTGGGTGGAGCACTGCTATTATTCAATATACGGTATTCTCCCTAAATTCTCAGTTTCTCTCTCTTCAGTTACACATGGTCAATCACAGTCTGAAAATATTAAATTGAAAATTCCAGAAACAAACAATTTATAAGTTTTAAATTGTACATCATTCTGAGTAGCATAACACGATGAAAGTTCCTGTCTTCCCACTCTGTCCTACCCAGATTGTGAATCATTTCTTTGTCCAGAGTATGCATGATATACACACTACCCACCTATTAATCGCTTACAAGCCATCTTGGTTAGTCTTGGTTATCAGGTCGGCTATTGCAATGTCACAGTGCTTATGTTCAAGTAACCCTTATTTTACTTAATAATGGCCCCAAAGTTCAAAAGTAGTGATGTTGGCAATTTGAATATGCCAAAGAGAAGCCATAAAGTGCTGCTTCATTTAAGTGAAAAGGTGAAAATTCTCCACTTAATAAGGAAGGAAAAATAATCATATGCTGCCATTACTAAGATCTATGGTAAAAATGAATCTTTTATTAATTAAATTGCCTAATTAATAAAGTTAACTATCATAGATATGTATGTACAGGCAAAAAACATAGTATACATAGAGTTTGGTAATATCTGCAGTTTCAGGCATCCACTGGGGGTCTTGAGATGTGTGTCACACAAATAAGGGGGTATTACCATATTCCTCAGTCAAAAAATGGAGGTTTCAGTTTCAGTAGGGGAATAAAACAAGTTCACAGAATACTGTAATTAATTGGAAAATATAATAATTGGCATAATTGAAGTTTTAGATTTGGTCTTGGCAAAGGTTACAACCAGTTCTTTATAAGAAAATATAGAAGAGAAGGCATCCAAAATGCTATTAAATATTGGATTTTAAAAAGCAAAGATGAAGTGGTATGAACAAAGGCAAGGGAGTAGGGAATCTGAAGACAGGTTTAGGGGAAATTAATTCAGTTTTCCGCAAGAGAATAGTAGGAGTAGAGGAGGAAAAGCCAAGCACAGATGGGTTGGGGATAGATTACAAAGAAGCTTCAATGTAGGAATCACAAATTTACACTTCACTGAGAAGGAAATGGGGAACTACTATGGGTTGTTGAACAAGTAAGGAATAGAAAAGGAAGGGTAAAGGAAATAAAAACTTATTACAAAAGACAGTACAAGTGATTGTGAGGATTGGGAGTAGAGTAGTGAGAATGGGATATAGGAGACAGATGCAGATGCTGCAAAGGCAGACAGTTTATAGATTTGGTAACTTGGCAGATGTAGGGAGAAGCAAAGAACAAGCTTCCAGTCATTGGGAAAGGAAATAATTTATGGGAAAACATAATGAATTTACCTTTGGAACTGTTGAGTTTAACATGCTGTTGGATTATCCAGGGAGTTATGTCCATCAGGAAGTTGTGAAAATAAGAGTAGAGCTCAAGGAAATCATTGAATTAAAAGGTGTAGGTTTGATAGATAAAACCATGGACATTGCCAAACCTATCAATGTTAAAGATAGACAAAAAATTACCAGTAACAGAGTCTTGGAAAACCTTTAGGAGAGAGAGGAGGAAGAATATCAGTGAAAAAGACAGAGAAGGAGCATCTAGAAGTAAAATGAAGCAACTTTTGGATCATTGAAGTCAAGAGAAGAGAAAAGCTCAAGGAGAACATAAATAAATGGAGAAAGATGGAGGAGAATAGAAGAAAACAGCAAAGGGATTGACAATTAGCAGTCATCAGTGACATTGATAATGGTTTTTGTGGGGCAGCAAAAATGGAATTTACCCTTCAAGGGAATGAGCTATGAGCAAGTTATAATAATTTCCTTCAAAAGATTGGATTGCAGTGAGTTTGACACCTTGTGGGAGTTAGGATGTAATTATTTTAAATACAAGATAGATCCAGAAATGTAAGCAAAGGGAAGGGACAGTAAAACACAAGTAATTAAAAATATAATTTGAGGGAGCCAGACCTCAAGTGTTATCGAGAGAGACTGAGGTCAAGAGACTTATATCCATTCTTCCAGGCACCTCTCAGGTAAATAAACTCATTGCAGCTTCTTGTGTTTGACATAATTATCACACCCTCTTCCCCCATGTTTTTCAGCTTAGAATCTTTCAAATTTTTACTCAAATAGTGTCTTTAGCAAAGTGCCTAATTTCAGATGATGCTTGCTATTTGAGAAAGCAATTTGCAAAAGATGACTATATCAGGGTGATAAGTAGCGGATGGCTGCCTAGGAATGAAAGCTCACAAATCCACCCACCACACTCATTATGGAGCAGTCACTCCACAAGAGAATGCATTTTCCACATTAATTTTTTGTTTTCTGTGTTAACTAAGGATTACACCAGCACACAGATAAAATACCTTTCAAATGAACTCCATGTGCCCAGTCACTCTTGATACCTCTAAAAGTAATGATTTGGGGACAAGTTTGTCAGTCAAAAGCTCTAAATAGAACCAGACTGATGGAAATGAAAGAAAACTGATCACTCTATTACTTTTATCTTCAATATATTTGTTGCTGTTGTTGTTTGGATTGCTCTACTCAGACACCAGAAGAAGGGATTTGGGAGTTCTAAAGTGGGCCTGGGGATAAAGAAAGTAAAGCTATCTTTATGAAATTATTATTTTCCCAGAATAGCATCCTGAATTACAAATGTGAAATTAGACACAGCAAGAACCTACCTTGTGCAGACTGACAATGGCAGCTGTATTCCCCTTTTAAGGACTTGGTGGTGGTAACCTCTGAAAGCTGTGTAGAGCTATGCTGCACTGCTTAGCCTCTTTCATGCTGCTAGATTGACATATGTCATTGTTAACAGACTGGGAAGTAATTTAGCCATATGGTATGTGCATGAGGTAACTTCTTTTCATCAGTCTGTAACCCACAAGAAAAGTACAACCTAAGGTCCAAACAATGGAATAAAAAAAATTCACAGATATATAGATCCAGAAAACGTTGCCGAATTAAAAGGAGCCTTGCATATACAGGTGGGAATAACATAACGTATCCCAGGAAAATTTGATGTGGTATGTCCCATTCCACAGAGCTCTCCCGGCTGCCACAGATGAGAAATAAGTCATCCAGGACAAAATCTGTTGTTCTGGCAAGAAAGAGGGTGGCAATTCCTTCTAGTGGAGAATGCTCTGAGCCCTTTTATTTGGATCAGTATGTGCAGGGATATACAGTATGCATGCAAAGCTCATCAATCAATGTTTAAAGGCCATAGTTACATAAACAAATATTATTATAGATAACAATTGAGGAAACACAGAGATCTGCTTCAGGTCAGGGTCTGTTAGATATGCTGACACCAGAGGGTCGTTAAGGTGTGGTTCATGAGATTAGGAATCACTCTCTTATGCTTTGAACTTAAATATCTGACTTATATCAACAGGGCTATACAAAGCAAAGCAAGTCTCCAGGGGTATATGCATTCTTTAGACCTGATCTCCCACGGTGCTAATGCCTGCCTCCAGCATTCCCAATGTTCTGGTCCAGACTTACAGGCCTCTTTCAAGGCCTTGCTCACTCAAGGCTATAGTCTCTAATACCACACAAAGTCATCCCCAACAATTTGATACTGAGTGAGCATGCCAGTTATCAATCCCAGTTCCAAGCATACCCTTCTATATTCTACTTGATGATGTTGGAAGTCTGCAAATTATAGCACATTTTTTAAATTTTCCAGCTGGTTCCATCTTGGGCTCCCCTCCTCCAAGCTTCTAGAGACTGATAATCTCCTTTAGTTTTTTCAGTCTTAAAAGTGATAACTGTTTTCTGCAGGTATTATCTTTAAGTATCCCCAGTGTTCTCCTTTTGTTCTTTCAGCTCTGTCACACTTGTGTGAAGTTCCCTATATTAAATTCCCTCTGTTGAAAAACCTAATCTGATGTCAGTTTTAAAGACTGGTCCCAGAAGGATAGAATGAACAACAAAATATATTCTAGTAAATTTTCTAGATTTCAGAAATGAAGTAGGTGACCTGCAGGCATTAAAACAAAGATAAAAAAGATTGTTGATTGTAAAAATGTGATTGACTTTTATACATTTTTTTTTAATTCAGGAAATCTGCTAAACTCTTCTTAATTCTAAGAAATTATAAATTCTGTCAGATTTTCTATAAAGACAAACACATCACTTGCCATAATGACAGATTTTTCTTCTTTTTCAATTCTTATACATTAATTTTTTCTTATTTTATTGTACTGGCTAGGATGTCCAGTACACTGTTGAATTGAAGGGGTGATAGGAGGCTCTTTGACTTTTTTCCTGATCTTAATAGTTATCTCTTCATTTTCTCACCATTAAGTGCAATAATTGCTATCAATATTCATAGATATAATTTATCAGGTTAAAGAAAGTCCCTTTTATGTCTAATTTGCAGAATGTTATGATCATGAGAATATATTGACTTTGTTATCAGACCTATTTTCTATATCCATATGGTTTTTCACCTTTAAAATATCAATGTAGTGAATTATATTAATCAGTTTTCTAATATTAAATTAATCTTGCATTTCTGGAGTGATCTAAACATGATCATCTTTTTAGACATTGCTAAATTCAGTTTGTTAATATAGTATTTGGGGGTTCTACATCTATGTTCATCAAGGAGAATAGACTGATTTCCCTTTCCTCCCCTTGACTAGTTTTGGAATCAAAGTTGTGTTAGCCTTATCAAATGAGTTGAGGTGCATATCCTCTTTCTTTGCTTACCATATGGTCTAATAGATAATAAATTTTCACTTGTGCTTGAAAAAATGTGCTTTCTCCAGTTTGTGCATATGGTAATTCATGTATGTCCATTGGACCAAGTTTGTTGATTATCATATTGAAATATTTCCTCTTTAATGATTTCTCTGCATAATTTACCAACTCCCAAGAGAAATATGTTAAAATTTCCCCAACATGGTAGTGGATTTATTTATTTCACCTTTTTCATGTTCTTATATATTAGGCACATACAAATTTAGAAGTTTTATATTATCTTGATGATATAAAATATAGAAGAAGATAAAAAAATCTTTAACCCTCTCCTGAACAACTCAAGAATTCTACCATTATCTCTGATGGCCACTCTCCATACTTACATGGTTGCCCAGTATATTAGTTATATCTCCTTTTTCATTTTAAAGATTAGACATTACTATCTATACATTCACTTGTTTTATTGTTTTATATAATCAACACTTACTCTATTTTATTCATTATTTTTCCTGAATGTATTTCAGATCTTACCTGTGAGTTTATTTTCTCCTGCTTGAATGACAATCTTTTAGAATTTACTTGTTGAAATCAATTGACAAAGATCTTTAAATTTTTATTTGTCTAAATTTAAAAAAAATATTTTTATTCTTGAAATATGCTTTCTGTGGGTACAAAATTCTAAGTTGACAGTTATTTAACCTCAGAATATTAAAGCTATTATTTCACTGCCCTTCTGTCTTCAATTGTGGCTATTGATCTAATAGACTTTCCTTTATAAATGATGACTAGGCTTTCTTCTCTGGCTGATTTAAATATTTTCTCTGTCTTTGTTAATCCACAGTTTCATTAGGATATATGAAGGTGTAGATTTATTTTTATTTATTCTCTTCAGTATTCATTATACATCAAACCATTTGTTTTTAAGAAAGGTTGATCGGTCTTTGGGATACTTATTTGTTACCCTCAGTTGAATTTCCATCTATGCTTAACTCAAAAAATTAAATGAATATGGTTTGAAAGAATTACAAAATCTTTCTGAACTTCTATTCCTCATATAGCAATTTATCTTGTAATTTCTAAAATTACACCTCCTCTAATGAATAGTTTGTTTAACACTTTAGGATGTATGAAATTTACATAACTCAATATACCCCAGCTTTATTTGGTTATTCCCCAAAACAAGAGCAAACAAACAAAAACATCAACTTCTGGTTAGCTTTCCAAATTAAAGTGAGTATAAGCACAATCTATTAATTGTCTGGAATGAACACATCCTATTATCATCAATTAGCAAGTTTAATTAAGAGAGCCATGAACTAAAGTAAAGCAGGCCTTGGGCTGAGAACAAACATGACAGAAAACAGTTATGATCTGGTAATCATCTAATAACTAATGGGCATTTGTGAGTTGAAGGACATTATAACTCTCATAAAAACACTGAAAATTTTAAATAAAAAGAGCATGTGCTTATTGCAAAACAAGTTAAGGCAGAAGAGTATTAAAAAAGAACATAAAAATCTTCACAAATCCCTCAACCTAGAGATAAACACTATTAATATTTTGGTAAACATCCTTATAGCTACTTCAATATACAAGTCCTTTTAAAAGAATCACATTTTGTCACTGTTTTGAGTATCTGTGATATACATTACCATTTCAGATGCTTCTCATTATTCTTCATAATCTCTTCACATTCTTTCATTTTATATACATAATATAAATGACTAGCAAGCATACATTTGTAGACATGTGCATGAAGGGTTGCAGTGGGACAGTCTCCAAAATCTTGGCATGTGATGAAGTTATGAAGGATATTGAGAAGCATCCAATAAAGTCAACAAGTATAAAGGACACATGGACAAAACCAAAGGGGGCTGGGATCAGGGGTGGGAGGTAGGGATGGCTGGGGTTGGGGGGGGAGTGGTGGGGGGAAATGGAGACAACTGTACTTGAACAACAATAAAAAAAGAGTTGCCCATAATTTTAGGGAAATTTGACAACTTTTGATAAGGAAAGCTATACATATTTTGTATTTATTTATTTTTAGAGAGAGGGGAAGGGAAGAAGAAAGAGAGGGAGAGAATTATCAATGTGTGGTTGCCTTTCACACTCCCTCTACTGGGGATCTGGCCCACAACCCAGGCATGTGCCCTGACTAGGGATCAAACTGGCGACCCTTTGGTTTGTAGCCTGCACTCAATCCCCTGAGCTACACCAGCCAGGGCAAGGAAGACTATATTTAAAGGCATGACATAAGCAAGTTAGTTTTTCCCTGTTGACCCCATGCTGTTGTTAAATCACTGATAATTTCTTTTTGTTGTTTTTTTTTCTGTGTAGATCTTTTTTATAACAGTCTTATGGTGTCTCCTTTAATTGCCTAAGCAGGACTGCCACCTAGCTTCAATTGCTTAGCTTTGAGAATGTCAGAGCTTCCATCGAATGTTAAGGAGTGAACCACTTGAAGGTCCCTTCGACTTCTTTACCACTTATCACTTCAAGTGCCTTTATCTCAGGGCAAAGGAGTTCTTTCTGTGGAGTACTATAGTTCAAGTTTGTTATATTATCACTGCAGGTATTGAAGACTTTAGAAGAAAAAGTAGAATGATTTATTGAGAAGGACCTTTGACCACCCAGAGGATAAAGCATAGGGGAGTATACCATGGTCTTTGGTTAAGGGAGATATTAAGTTTTATAATCACTCAAAATATTAGGTGTCTTGTAATAAAAAATAATTACTGGACAACTGTCAGAATCTGTGGTTCTCAACCTAGCTGCACATTACAATTACCTTGGAAGATTTGTAACAATATCAATGACTAGGCCCCACATCAACAGACACTGATTTAATTGTTCCAAGAAGTTTCTTGGGCATCAGTATTTTTAAGCTCTTCAGTGATTCTAATGAGCACACTGGTCAAAATAAATAGAAGAGAGAGGAGATTCCATTATATCTATAGTTTAGGTGGTATAAGGTGTCAGTATGAGCATCTTTTGTGGAAGGGGAAATGGAAAAAAAGGCAGAAAATTTTCCCATTTTGATTATTTATGCTTCAGAGCTGTGTTCTTATAGCTAGAATAATCATATAATTTATGGTCCAAATCAGGGCACTTATGAAAATAAAAGACAGAGCTATTAACAATTGTTAACTGTAACTGTCTAGGCAAGCTGGGACCAATCGACACTCTGCTTATAGCTATAGCCTGTCTCTTCTCTAGGTCTCATTAATGGCCCAAAGTTAAGCTATGGTATTGTCGATGTTTTAATATTTGCTTGTTGAAGGACTTTTAAGTCATTTTTTTAAAAACATCTTTTTATGGTATAATCCCAAAAGTAGAATTACTGGGTCAAAAGAAATTCCATTTTTAGTTGTTTGAGGAAATTCTCTATTGTTTTCCACAGTTGCTGCACCAGTCTGCATTCCCATCAACAATATACTAGAGTTCCCTCTTCTCCACAGCCTCATCAGCACTTGTTTGTTGATTTGTTAATGATGACCATTCTGACCAGTGTGAAGTGGTTTTCGTTTGCATCTCTATGATGGCTAGTGACGCTGAGCACCCTTTCCTATGTCTCTGGGCATCTGTATGTCCTCCTTGGAGTAGTGTCAGTAGTAGTTCAGGTCCTTCACCCATTTTTTAATTGGGATGTTTGTCTTCCTGGTATATGGAGTCGTGTTAGTTCTTTATATATTTTGAAGATCAAACCCTTGTCTGAAGTATCATTTGCAAATATGTTTTCCCATATGGATGGTTCCCTTTTCATTTTGCTAATGTTTTCTTTAGCCATGCAGAAGCTTTTTATTTTAATGAAGTCCCATTTATTTATTCTTTTCTTATATCCCCTTGCTCTAGGGGATGTATCGGTGAAAATATTGCTGCATGGAATATCTGCAATTTTCCTGCCTTTGTTCTCCTCTAGGACTTTCATTGTAAGACAACTTACATTTTAGTCTTTTATCCATCTTGAGTTTATTTTTGTGTATGGTGTAAGTTTGTGGTTAAGTTTCATTTTTTTGCATGTAGCTGTCCAGATGTCCCAACATCATTTGTTGAACAGGCTATTTTTACTCCATTTTATGCTTCTGCCTCTTTTATTGAATATTAATTGACCATAGTGACATAGGTTTATTTCTGGACTCTCTATTCTGTCCCATTGATCTATGTGTTTGTTCTTATGACAGTACCAGACTATTTTGATTACAGTGGCCTTGTAATATAGTTTGATGTCAGGCATAGTGATCCCTTCTACTTTGTTCTTCTTTCTCAAAATTGCTGTGGCTATTCAGGGTCATTTATGGTTCCATATAAATTTTTGAAATGTTTGCTCTGTACCTGTGAAATATGACATTGGTATTTTAATAGGTATTGCATTGAATCTATAAATTGCTTTGGGTAGTATGGACATTTTGATGATGTTAATTCTTCCAACCCATGAACACGGTATATGCTTCCATTTATTTATGTCTTCCTAAATTTCTTTCTTCAGTGTTGTGTAGTTTTCTGAATACAGGTTTTTTACCTCCTTGGTTAGGTTTATTCCTAGGTACTTTATTTTTCTTGTTGCTATAACAAGTGGGATTTTTTTCCTGATTTCTGTTTCTAATATTCATTGTTGGTGTAAATGCCTTCAATTTCTGAATAGTGCTTGGAATAGTGCGTGTACCCTAAGAATCCTGAAATACCAATTCTAAAGAACCTATGCACCTCAATGTTCATAGGAGCACAATTTACAATAGCCAAGTCCTGGAAGCAACCTAAGTGTCCATCAGTAAATGAGTGGATCAAAAAACTGTGGTATATTTACACAATGGAACACCAGGCAGCAGAAAGAAAGAAGGATCTCCCACCCTTCCCAACAGCATGGATGGAACTGGAGAGCATTATGCTAAGTGAAATAAGCTAGGCAGTGAAAGACAAATACTATATAATCTCAACTATAAGTGGACCTAATTAACAAAACAAACAAGCAAGCAAAATGTAACCAGAGACATTGAAATTAAGAACAAACTGAAAGTAAGCAGATGGGAGTGGGGAGGGAAATAATGTGGGAAAGAAGGGAAAGGGAAATGAATATGTATGAAGGACCGATGGACAAAGCCAAAGGGGGGTAGAATTGAGGGTGGGAGGTGGGGATGGGTGGGGGAGTTGTGGTGGGAATATGGAAACAACTGTATTTGGACATTAATAATAAAAAATTTAAAAAGCATCTTTTATGTCAAATTTTAGCAATAAGTGTTTGGAAAGTCATATTTTGAGGGTTTAAAAAAATATGCCTTCCCAAGATTCTTATTTCATTCCTTCACCACCACTCTCTTACAGAACAAACAGGAAATAAAACCCACATACATTGTCTTTTTTGCTACTATGGGTGCTTTTTAGGACCTCAAAAATTTAGTGAGAGAGGAATTAGAAACTACTTGCTCTAATTAAGTTTTTAGTTTGTATGTGGATTTTGCACACATATACTGAGTCTATGTCCCATTAACAAGGATAATTAAATGTTAACTGACAACACATTTCTGAATGAACAGTCTTAAGTAATTGCATTTATTGATTAACTTTGTTGTTATAGCCAAATGAAATGTCTGTGAGAGCCCTTTAAAGAACTAAAAGTGTCATTATGTGGAAGACATTATTCTATCACTGAAGGTTTATATTTTAAAACAGAAAGAATTCTCATTTTCTTGGGATGATTTGGTTCAGTGTGTTTCGAATATTTTTTAACCTGAGAACTATTTTAGAAAATGAAATCTTATATGGAAATTCAGTAGATAAAACAAATTAAAGGCCAACTGCTTGAGTTGAAGTGACAAGAGGTCATTGCGGTGGAGATGAGGGCAAAGTGGCCATACCTTGCCTGTTGAGGCCACTCCGCACCCCTTTCAGGATAAGGGCATGGGAAGAGAATAGAGGAGTAACTTTGAGCTTGAGAAATCTATATTGTGTTCCTAGTTTTAGTCCTAAATTTCTGCAACAGCCCAAAATATTAGTTTACTTCCACAAGTTTACATTTCTGTTGAGGGAGGATAATAAATGCTGCCATCTGCCTTCCATTCGGGGATGATATATGAGCAAAAGTTGATAAATATAACATGTTTTATTCCTACCAATGACAGTTTATATAAATATAAAGTACTTTAGCCTTGTAAAATAAAATTATTACTAATTATTATAAAGGCAAGAGGCCTAGAGAGAAAAATGAAAACAGAAGTTTAACTGTTGAGCTGAAGAATATTTTAGCAAGAATTCACCCTCTTTATATCTTCTGTTATAAAGCTGAACTGACAAGTCTACAGTTTGTTTTGTTTGTTTGCTTGTTTCAGATGTCTTTCTCTCATACCCATTTGTCCATCAACTAGTAGATGGATAAACAAATTGTGGTATATCCACACAATGGAATATTATTTAGTAATAAAAATAAGCTTTTGTTACACACAAAAACATGGTTGAATCTCAACAATATTATGCTGAAGGAAAGAAGCCTGACACAAAAGACCACATACTGTATGATTTCATTTATGTGACATTTTAGAAAAGACAAATCTAATCCACAGTAAAATAAAGCAGAGCAGTTGTTGCCTGGGGCAGGTGGTGTGGAGGATTGGCTACAATGAGACACAAGGCACATTGAGGGGTTATGAAAATGCTCTGCATCTTAATTTGCATCAAATTTACAAGTTTATAAATTTGTCAAAACACATCAAATTATACACTTAAAGTAGATTTATTTTAGTGTATGTAAACATGTCAATTTATTTGCTGAGTAAGTTTTATTCTTAGTTCTTGACACTGATGCCAGTGGAAATTGAAATATTATATTAGACTATTCTGGTGCAAGATATAGATTAGTTGGCCTGATTTTATAACTTGGATACTATTATGTCTGATTCTAGAAGCTTAAACTTTAGATGGGAGCATTAGCACTGTATCTACTTTTATGTTTATTCCTAGTTTCACTTTATCCTCTGATTTGTTTTTTTACACCATTTGTAATGTTTATATTTTTAATGTTAAGATGTACTCATGCAATTTATGTGGAATCCTTTCTAGTATGAGGTAAAGTATAAATTTTAAAAAAGGAAAGAAAATAAACTTATTTATTTTTTATTATAGACAAAAGTAATATGTATTTTCACCTTTCTATACTTACACACATACTTGGTACACACTCAGACACATTTACTAACCATTAATAGATTTAGAAATCCAATGAAGTTGATGGATTTGAGAAGAAGTTCTTAACTGTGATACGACTAAAAAATGAAATGTTTGTTGCTTTCTATGAATACTCTCCTAAAATAGATATAAATTTAATAAAATATAACTAATAGTTGACACCCTGTAGTTTAGAAAGCTGGCAAAAAGTAATTATAGACAGCTCATTATATATGGTGTGGCTTTAGATATCGTTTATCATGTAAATGTTGGCAATAAGGATTAATAGCAATAAGCCCTCTTATGGTATTTAGGAATACTCAAAATCAGTGTTTCTTTCCTGGAATTAAAGCTGTCTCATGGCATCATTGACATGTGTTATTCAAAGATTTGCCATTGGGAAATATGCCCAAAGAAAAGTAAATAAATGAAATTTTAGAGAGGTAGGTGATGAAATAAATCTAGGAAGAAACTTTATTAAGCACTTTCATAACCTTTATTTGAAATATACAAGATGTATAAAGACATATGTCTCTATAAATGAAGACTAAGAAAATTAGGCAAAAACACACAACTCCATTTGAATGTATAGATGGTGTCCATATGTGATTTTGATAGGAATGGGCAATGCAAATATGCTTATGAAATTAAAATTACCTAAAAAATAAAGTTTAAAATTTGTTTAAAATCCACAAAATAGAACTAAATAAAAGGTGAGTAGCACAATATAAAAAGTAGAGCAACAACCATCATCTGTTATTTTTGTATCAGTTAAAATTTGTTTTGCTGTAAGTTGAGTACCCTTCCTTTAAACTCTTTTTCATAAACACTGATGCACTATTAGCAAGTAAATTAATTTCTTTCTCTTCACTGTGAATATTCATAAAGGAATAATACTATCACATAAGCACATTTTTTCCTTAAGTTAGAAAAACTAAAATTAAGTTTCAAATGTTGAAGATTTACAGTAAAACTATGGCACTATTACAGGTGGACAAATATAAGTTTACTGTTGCAATACAAATAAATAATACAATAACTAATAAATAATAATGCAAGAATAAACTCTGTGTTTCATGCACTCACAACTGTAAACCTACTTTTGCCAACTTCTATATTATGCCTGCTTTTGACTCTTGCCAAAGTGTAGTCGAGCAGCATCAGTATCACCTGTGAACTAGAAATGCAGACTCACATGCCCCGCATGACCTCTTGAATCAGAATCATGTTAACAAGATATCTAGGGAATTTGGATGCAGCTTAGTTTGAGGAGCCCTGTCCTAAACCATCAACATGACCAGTTATTCAAGAGATTGCTAAGATGATAACCATCTGGTTTGCCCTAGACCAAGAGACTACCCTGGACTTAGTACTAAAGTGCTAAAGTTTCAATGCTAAAACCAAGAAAGTCCCAAGCAGATCAAGATGAGTTGTTCACTCTTAAATTGCCCAATGTTTAGCTTTAGATTTGTAGAGGAAAAATATGGATATGGGGAAATTATACTCTGAGTCAACTTCCATTAGTGTTACTTAGCTCTTCTCTCATAATCTTTTTAAGCATTAAGAAAATAATTGATTCTATAATATATTATTATCTGTATATTGCATTGTGTATTCACCACCTAAAGTCAAATCTCCTGCCATCACCATATATTTGACCCCTTTATCCTTTATTACTCCCCTCTGCTCCCCTTATTACACTCTGATAACCACCTTACTGTTGTCTATGTCTATGAGTTTTTATTTCTTTTTTTGTCTTGTTCATTTGTTACTCTCAGTATTATAGAGTTGTATACTTGAAATATGCATAATTTTATTAACCAATGTCAACCCCAAAATTTTTATTTAAGAAGGAAAATAAATGAAATGGGGAACAGCTCTCTTTTCTCTAAGATGTTGAGAATTTTCAGCTCCTTAGGTCCTCCTATGAATCAAAACATGGGGACCAGGGTCAAAGGCCTAAGAGGTCAAATTTGTTTGCTTTGTCAGTAAAGTTGCCATAGGGGTAATACACTTGATAATTTTCAAGCAAGACATTTTGTTCTATTCCTTCCCTGATTTCTCCTTCAGGATTGTTGAACTACACCTCTGGCCTGTGTGTGATTATTGTATATTTGCAAAACCTCTAAGCAAGGTCACTGGGGATACAGCTGTTTGCTCTCATTAGCTGAGAAAATAAGCCTTTGTTTATTCCTTGTGCTGGTGTCAGGGGGACCCTGGTTTAATTCCAACACAGGTCTGGGCGTTGATTTTACACAAAGGGATTAGCTGAGGCATCTGTGAAAGTTCTAAGGCAGCCTCAGAGGAGCCATCTAACTCAACACTGTGATTGGGAAAGCTGGGTATACAAAATAACATCATAATTTTCCTTTAACACATGTGATTAGCAAAGAGTTATGAAGTTAAATCAACTAAATGAAATGCCAGTTATGCTCTCTCATTTATCACAGGTACTGGCCTGATACATGTCCCTTTTGTAAGTTCTGACACCCTATAAGTGTAAGATGGGTAGTTATCATTGAAGCAGATGCTGCCAGTGCTCTGCCATAAACCCTCCAATCCCTTTACCATTTTCAATAGCTAATACTTAAATATCTAAGTTAGCTGGCCACTCTCAGTCAATTGGAAACTAATTTGCCTGGAAACATAGAAATTTGGAAGTGCCTGAGAATCTGCATTCCCTTAAAGAAGCTCTTAACCAGTGAATGATAGTGAGGAGAATTAATATTCAAGCTCCCTTGCCCACTACTGGAGATGATTCTTAGATGTGTTTCATACTGTCTCCATAACTCCCCTATGAGATTGATTCAAAGCAATAGTCTATGGAATTTTGTTGCTATCACACCCTGTCTTGGCTTCTTTTCCATCCTTGTCTTGATTCTCCATTTGCCTACTGCCTTTTCATGGAAATACCTCCTAATAATTTACTTTCACATGAATCTTTGTCTCTGCCTTTGGGCCATGTAACCTAAGACAATCATGTTACATAATTTGAAGAGCATCTAACCTTTCCTGTCTCAAAGAGTCAGAGGTCTGAACAAATGAATGTGCAAATGGCCCCCAAACATATGCAAAGATATTCTACCTTGCTCATGATAAGAGCAATCCAAATTAAAACTGCACATAGATATTTCTCACCTGTTAGAGAGGCAAAAAATTTCAAGGGTTGAAAACACACTCCATTGGTGAGGCTGCAGGGAAACAGACACTGACTACAGAGCTGGGAAATCTGTAGCTTCTTTGGAGATTTTGTTACATCTTTAAAAAGTTGCATATACCCTTTGAACAAGCAATGTCACTTTTAGAAATCTAGCAAAAATGCAAGATGACATATATAAAAAAAACTATTCATTTTACCACTATTTGTAATGGTAAGAGATTATAAATAACCCAAATGTTCCTCAATAGAAGACTGGTTGAATAAACTATGTTATGTCTAAACAATGAAGAATAGGTTAGTGTTAAAAAGGAGGAAGATTTCTACATAATCCTATAGAGTAATTGCCAGGATATAGTATTAAAAGAAAAACAAACTTAAAATGTATTCCTTTTACATTCTCTGAGGAACATATTCTAAAGACTAAAAAAAATCAAAGAAATCTTATGATGTATTCAATAGTCTTACTTTTAACAAAAATAATGTTATTCTGAGGCTGTGATATGTAAATTATGATAAATCAAATTTTAATTATGTTAATTAGAAATAAATCTTTTCACTATAAGAGAAAAGGGATACAAATAAAATCTAATAAGTTACAAATCTTGAAAGCTTACATTTCTTAGACATAATCAGTATAAACCCATAATTTGTTTTTCACTTTCTAAAAATGTACATATTTTCTAATTCTGTTCACTGAAAAAGTATAGAAGAAATGAAAATCTGGTAGGAATGAGGACCCCTAACATCACAATTATGGTCTCTAATAGCATTTGCCACAAAAATAAATCAGACTGTCTTAGAATAATGTTTAGATCCAAGTCTGGATCCAATGTATAAAAGGAATGGGAGACAACATGCTGTTCTAGAAAGCAAGGAAGATATCAAAGTTTATTGAGGTCATAACAAAAAGATTCCTGCTAATGAAAGATAGGATAATTTGAGCATCAAAAGGAATAATAAAGCATATAAAATATAAAAATATCTCCGTGAGTTCACAATATTTGAAGAAAAGGTGAGCTTCTTTGGAAGTTATTGAAACATCAATTCATTATTCTAAAAATTGATTAATAAAGAGAAATAATGAAATATTTATTCTGTTTCCTGTATAAGCTATATTTTACGATAACTACATAATTGATGCATAGCATTTCCAGAAGCAGTCATCAAAAGTTCTCAAAATCATTAGGTGGATGTCAGTGGGGATCTTTATACTGGAAAGATCAGGCTAACAACACCTGGACCCATTGTCATAACTAAGTCACAGAAGGAAACAATATGAACTTATTTTCATATAAGCCAAAGAAGACAATCAAGAAAATTTTAATGAAAGAACTATTTAACAAGGTGTGGGCATGGTAAAGGGAAATCAACATGGAATGATGAAGTACCCTAGGATTCACATGAGCCAGGAGCCCATTAACCCTAGGTCTGAAAGGGTAAAGAAAGGGGGCAGTTAGTGGTGAACTAAAAAGAAAACTATAGCTATAAGGAAAGAACCCCAATGAGAGCTGTGGCCTGTGGTAGAGAAATGTAACCACTGCCAACTTGTGGCAACCCAGCAGAGAGGCAACCGGGGAGTAAACACCCTGACTTTATTATCTTCCCATCCTATGATTATAAGCATCCACCATTGGATAACCAGAGCCAGAGCACAAAGAAGTCTGTTGATGCAGTCTATAAAACTCGGCTCCTGGGAGTAGAGAGCATAATGGAGAAGAATGGGGAGTGGAACTGGAGGGATAAACAGAGTATATCTGACACACAGAAATCCCTGTAGCACCAGTTTGATCCCTTTATAGACCTGAACAAAAGAGCAGTCTTCATAAGGATGCTCCCAGCATTCAGGATTTCTCAATTTCATTCTCATGTTGAAAATCAATAAGAAGCAGGCTGGTGTTGCAATCAGTTCCAACAGAGTCTTCAGGATGAAGGCTGCAGTGACCCTGCTTGTCCATTCCATTTGCCATCTGGCAGACTGAAACACCTACAGTGAGGTTCAAGATTTGGTTAGAATTCTGAACTCCAGGGACTCTAGAGAAGGATAAAATCTGTAACAAATCCAATCTGTCTGGCCCCTTGCAATTCTTTAAGTTGATTGTAAATATTAACCCTCTTCAACCAAACCTTGCCCAAACTCCAAATTTTCCTTCCTTTCTAACTAATACCTCCAGAGCTCCTACTTTTTCTATCCATGAAGAAACCTAATGATTTTTGTCACTTAATAACTAGGGTACCATAATATACAGTTGATCCTTATGATTCACAGATGTCATACTTGCAAATATGCCTGGTTACTAAAACTTATTTATAACACCAAAATCAATACTAGTGGTGCTTTCACTGTCATTTCACAGATATGCACAGCATGGTTAAAAATTTGACATGCTTACTCCATATACATGTTCCCAGCAAAGGTTGAATATGGTGAAGTTCTGCCTTCTTATTTGAGCTCTCATACTATAAACAGGTGTTCTTTTTGAGGTTTATTTAGTGCCACATCTTTCTCATTTTTTGTGCTTTTTGTTGAGATTTTACTGTTGACAATGGCCTAAAACACGTAGTGCCAAAGTGCTGGCTAAGCCCTAGAAGTCTGTGATGTAATTTATGAAGAAAATACCTACGCTAGACGAGCTTCATTCAGGCCTGAGTGATAATGCTTTTGGCCTTTAGTTCAATGTTAATGAATCAGCAATATGTATGAAGTCAGGTATCTTTAAACAGAAACACAGATAAAACAAAGTTATGTGCTGCTCAGTTGATGAAAATGCTGTGGCTAAAAGCTTGCAGGAACCTAACCCTTTAATTTTCTTAGGAGCACTAGTTCAGTATTTGCTAACTCAATGTTCATGGACTTTATAAAACATAACTACTATAAATAACAAGAATAGACTCCATGAAATAAAAGAAAATATCCAAGAAAGTAAAAGATGGAATGCCTAGATAATAGGTGAAAACTGGGGCTAATAGCCAGCTCCTACTAGCTTAAAAAGCTGATTGTGTGCGTATCTTCCCAGTTCCACATTCCTTCATGCCACGTTGGCAGCTTGAAATTGGCCATTGTAACAGTATTTACACAGTGGAAATTGTCAAACCCTGCAAATTAGAGCCAGTTGTTACATTTACCCACATAATGCTGACTATATAATTCTTCCTTTCTATGATTTCCCCCTCAAATTCCTTTTGTTGAAGTACAGGGATCACAGCGAAGCTGCCACCAATTTTCTATGCTGCTTGTGGCATTGGAGAGAATAAATTCTTAGGTGGATGGCTGGGAATGTGTGACAAAATTCTGTGCTTACTGCCTTTGTTTACTAATCCCCATGTGCCTGCCATTGAGGAATAATAGTTTTTTCCTTCATTCCACCTTTAATTTCTCTCACTCCAAACTCTAACTGGAACCTTGATAACCAATGAATCTGGAAAATATAGTTTCTAGGCTTTTAGTCCTTGTAGTACAAGGGAGAACATAGAAGGTGGAGATGATACTGAATATCAGTAAAACCTACATGACATGAAGGGAAAATAACTCTGGTATGAGTGAATACCAGTAAACTATTAAAAAAATATTTCCTATGTGCCAGACACTGTGCTAGGAGATTTCAAGGGATAATGTTCAAACTGTGGGTAAAAATCAATAATAGGTTGTAATATTTATTATGGTGTGTCCAATGTTATTTTAATACAATTGAACAAAGCAGAATAGACCATAAATAGAGTCCATCACATGTAGTATGAGTAAATATTGTTTGTAAAACTTTTATCTCAGATAGATAGACAAATGCATATCTACTTGTTTACAAAATAAATGCATTTCTTACTATTTATTATAGTCAAATACAGTTTAAAAACATATCTTTAGAGCAAGAACCAGTAAACCTTTCCTTTTAAGTGTCAGATAGTAAATATATTAACCTTTGAAGGCCATGTGGTCTCTCCTGCAAATACTCAATTCTACCTTTGTAGGGTGAAAGCAGTATACATAATAAGCAAATAAGTGGGCATGGCTTGTTCCAATAAAACTTTATATACAAAATCCCAGGCTATAGTTTGCAACTCCTAATTTAGAGCAGGGCTTCTTGAATTATCTGTGGTAAAGCACTAGTGTTTTGTTTTTATTTATTCCTGTCCAGGACAAATATACAGCTTGTACCATATGCAACTCATCCAAGTGAGTTCAACAACACCCAATCTGGCCTAGGCCTGGCTCACAGGGTGAGTATAATGATCATGCATTTAAACAATATACAAATGTTAATTTTTTATGAAAGATTATAAATACATACTCTCAGTTTGTGTACTTAACTTGTTGCAGAATGCACAAATAGTTCACATAAGAGGGACCAAATGCAGTCTACAAACCACAATTTGAGAAGTTCTGCTTTAGAGAATATAAGGAAATAAAAGATACTGCCATTGTATTTAAGAGATTTATGAACTAATGGAGACAAGCCTGTTAACAAATAATAATACAAGGTAGAATACAATATGTCCTCCAGTACAAAAACGAGTTCATAGCACATGAACTTATTTTCCCCAAACCTGACCTAGTTATCTGAAATGGCCAATTGTATTTAGTATATGTGTGTGTGAGTGTGTGTGTGTTGGGGGGAGGGGAGAGGTCAAGATTCCAAAGAAATTATTTAATGTGTACCAACCATTAATAAAATGTTTTATTTGATAATAATCTCTGTGTGTATCAGAATTTTTTCTGTTTTGAACGGTGCTCTGTGAAATTTAAAAGGAAAAATTCCCCTCATAGGCATCATTATGAGCAATTCTTGGCGAATGAAGACTTGGAAAACCTCCAATTCAATTACTGCTGGAGCTGCAGCTGACCAACTAGAGACAGAGGCTATTGCTATTTCCACTTCAAATGGCTTGCTTCTCTCTCCAATGAGAACTATTACTCCTCATATGCTAGTAGTGGGAACCATTTAGGGAATGTGTTAAGATTTATAAATATGTAATATGGTAGATAAGAACCAAATCATAGCGTGATGGAATCAAATTTCTCAACACTTGAGAGTTTGTGTCCATTACTCTCCCTGTGCCCTTTAAAATGAACTCTTTTCTTGCTCTTTCCTGTTCTTGCCCTCCACAAAAGGATTTATGATGACAGACTAGCTTGAGAGCTCTGTGCTGGAGAATCACAAGAAAATGGTAAAGCTGATTGTATGCACAACAGTTTCACGGAATCATAAATTGCTGGATGTCAATGTGTTGGTTTGAAGAAGAGACATGGGGAAACAACTGTGGTGTATGATGTGGTGTATGGGAGAAGAATAAAAAGGGGAATTTTAATGCATGTTTCTGAGGATTGTATGTTTCACTTCATAGAGTTGCTAAAATATAAGTAAAAAACTTCACCTATTTAAAATTTACTTTTAGTTGTATGGAGCATGCACTTTTGAAAACAACACCATTAGAGGAATGGTTTTATAACACTAGTATTATAACCTTTAAACTAGTAATACTAACTAGTAACATTTTACTCTGTTCCTTTCCCTCTCAGAGTATACAAAGAATGTTTGAAGCTGGGTCTTCAGAATCTGTGAGAACTACTAGGTTTTCTTTCAGTGAATGCCAAACAAACATAAATCATGTTGAAAGAGCCCCATGAATCAGATTTGACACTTTATTTGGGCTGTTATAACTAGATTTAATTAAAATCAGGCCATTTTTCCACTTCATAAGAACTTATTGAATGAGGAACAGGTAGGTAACATTATTTTAGTTTTACAAATGGGTGAATTTAGGTGCAAGGGATTAGATGCTTACTCCAGGGTCACCTGGTGAGTTGGTTCATCTTATTAATTAAATTACAGAGATGGCATGAATTTTCAGTATTGTTTTTACCCTAAAAGAATGTCCAGATGTTTTTGGTGACTGGATCAGCTACACATGTAAGCTTAAGGGTTGGATCTAATCAACCTACTGTTGTTCTAACACTTTCCTCATCTTAGTATCCTGCCATGAACACTAGGATGCTCCCCAGACACATCACTCTCCAGGAAGGATTATTTGGCACTTTTTTGTGCCTTGAAAAAGACTTCACTCCTGCTTATATCCTGGACCTCAACTCAAGCCTCTCTTCTCCCTATGCATTACTCTAGAAAACTCATACCCTCAGCTACTTTAAGTTGGACTGACATCTAGGGGGATTTCAGATATTGAAAATTTAGAAAATAAGATTGTTATTCTGCTGTTTTTAAGAGCAAAGACCCAGGAAATATTACTAGGACAAGAGTGGGACAGAAAAAGGACAGTATAAATTTTGGTTGAATTTATTTGTCTCTTCATTACACTGTGAAAATAGAAAGTTTAAGATTATCCTTTGTTTAAGATTTTATTTATTTATTTTTAGAGAGAGGGGAAAGGAGGGAGAAAGAGGGAGAGAAGCATTAATTGGTTGCCTCTTGAACACCCCCACCTGGGGACCTGGTCCACACCTGAGGCATGTGTCCTGAGTGGAAATCAAACCAGCAACCTTTTGGTCCAGAAGTTGGCACTCAAGCCACTGAGCCACACCAGCCAGGCTGAAAGTGTAAGATTATTCTTGATAACATACCCATGAATAAATGGACTAGGGAGGAGTGCTCTAAATCAGTCCTGTCACTAATAAGACAGGACTGATGTCATCAGCCTCTTAAATATTCTGCATGAGTAACAGATCCATTAGGGAGATATTGTCCCTCTCCCTGCCAGCAGAACAAAATTAATGTCATGGAGAAAGCTCAAGGGTAGTTGGGGAACACACATTTTATTTAAAAAAAAAACTGTCTAAAAACTGAAATGTATATATTTAATTTTCTCCAGAAATGGTTGGCAATTATCTTTTATTGTCACTGCATTTTTCAGGATGGAGAAAGCCATTGTGCCTCTGGTACACTTCAAGTTCTTTGAGTGACTGATAGCATTGCAACTTGGATGACTCAGGAAGGATTTTTATTCTCTTTAATGTATTATTTTAATAAGTAAATTTAAGGCAGTCTATTCCTCCAGCTTAATTGGTTTTGTGACATTCTATTGAGTCCTGGTGGTTTATATAATAAAAGACTGACTCTGTTGGAAGGGTGACCTGCTTGGCCAGAGGGAAGAAAAATCACTGTTGGGCCTAAACTTATTCCCAGTATTGACTCATCTTCCCAAATGCATCAGTACAATCTTATTCATCTTGATCAAGGATATAGCAAGAATGAGACCATTGATCTGAATTAAGAACTTTTCCAAACTCTATTCCTGGTTCTTCCCAGGCAGGAATGCAAAATCCCATCTGGCAAATAGGTTATAATCTTTTTTTAGGTCACAGACCTTTTGAGTATCTGATAAAGCTGTGTTGATCCAGGTCCACTAAAATGGGATTAGCCATCCAAGAAATCTATTGAGAGAAAGGTTTGTGATGGAAAATGTGTAGGGAGGCTAGGAGAACCATTAAGTCTGAGTAAGATATCTGATTTGAGCCACTGTAGAGGAAAGGAAAGAAGATTAGATGGAAGTGCCTTAGACTTCACAGCAGTTTTAAGGGAGTTCTACAAGGGTCTCAGGGTGTCCTAGAACCAAAATTGCCTGCCAGAGGAGTTTCACCACTCCCAGGCCCATCCCTGCCATCCTCACTCAGTGCCTTGGGATCTTTTAGGGCTCTCAGTCAAGTGCACTGCTGATAGTCAGAAGCCTAAGAGAGACATTCTCATGGACCTTGAATCTACCCCTTGCACTGCAAAGATCTACTCCACACAAATTCAGGAACAAATCCAGCATAGCTCCAAAGACCCTTTCTTCCTGAGGGGAAAACTCAGAAAAGGAAGGCTAGTGGGATGAATTATAACCCTTGTTGCTGCATTTGGTCTTGGAGCTGCAATTAGTACTCATCCTCCCTCTCTTCTACTATTCATTCCAACCTTCACCCATTGCTATCACCTCTGTAGGTCTGGCTCTACCTTGAGATAAAACCCCAAATTTAATTCCTGAGAAATCTGAGGATGCATCTGCTACATTTTCCCATTCACTGTCATACTTGGGTAAGGGAGTAGCAAATTTATCACATGAGTAACTTCCATTTCTCCCTACTTCCGTTATGTAAAAGCAATCATGCTCCCTCCTGATGATCAACATCAATTACCCTTGCCATAATTGTGACTCCTTTTCTTGCCTGCTGGTCTCTGGGCACAAGGCATCCACAGTGTCCTAGTAGTGGCCATGGCTTGTAGTTCAATGGGATCCTTCCTGTATCCTCTGGCAAGAATGTGCTCTCTTTGGGGACAATGACCACCAACCCTGTCATGCCCTGAGTTGATGGGACTGGAAGCATAGGATCATCATGTGGTAGGTGGGGCCACTTCTGCTTCCATGTCCTGGTTTCTGGATCCATGTATTCTTACTGGGGACACAGCACCAGATAGAAGTCTCTGATATAATATATATACTGTGTCCTGAAGGGCACATTCTTTTTTAAGAGTGTTGCTTAAAAACTGCCGGTTTAGTTACTCCCTTAAAAATCCATCCCACTGTCCTATGAGGCTAGCTGGCTCTGGATAGTGTGGTATGTGGTACCAACAGTAGATGCTGTAGAAATGGGTGCACTCCCACTCTTTCTTTCTTGTGAAATGGATCCTCTGGTGAGATGCTATGTTATGTGGTATTTCATGCTTGTGGAGCAGGCCTTTCATAATCCCCTGGATAGAGGTACTGACTAAGGCTCTACCAACAGGAAAGGTAAACCTATACTTGGAATAAGTGTCTGTCCCTTTGAGGACAAGCTTCTGACCCTTCCAGGATGGAATGGGTTCAGTGTTGTTGATGACACTATGTGACCAAGAGATAGTTTCATATCTGGAAGTTCATATGGCTCTCTGTTGACAACAGGTTGGACATTCAGAGACAGCAGTAGTTAGACCAGCTTTGGCAGGTGGTAGTCAATGTTATTAGTCACCAATGTTATAGGCCAAATGTATGTTGATAATCTGGCCACTTCATGAATATGCCTACCATGCCAGTTCTAGGGTGGCTGATGACAAAGGCTGCTAAGTCATTTTGTCTACTTGGTTGTTTGCTGCCTCTTCTGTCATGGATGATTTCAGCTGGACATTTACATGTGATACAAAGATCTTCACATTTTGTACCCACTCTATGTTTCTATTCACATGTCTTTAACTCAGAACTTCTTGTATCTGATCTTGAAGCCTTCCCTTCCAGACAATTGGACACTGCCCATGAATCTAAATATTCTCACCTCAGACTACTGTTCCTTCCACATGAAATGGGTGACCACATGCCCCACTTAATCTCCAGCCATTGAGAAGATTTTCCCTCTCATTGTCATTCAGGGCCAGTCCTGAATGTGGTGTAATGTAGCTGTCATCCATTTTCAGCTTTATTCACACACAGCCCAACCATCTATAAATCAAACAAGAGCTTTGTTCTCCTCCTTCAGCTATTTGTATAAGAACCCTCCCCCATATAACTATGGGGTTCAAGGTTCAAGCTTTGGTGGGGCACTGATAAACTCTTTATGGGTGACATGGGGATCTGGGCTATCTGCTTATATAGTTTATTTATGTCCTCTGATCTTGCTCAGGCCTCATCTTGGAGATACCATTTCTATGTTATTATGGACTGATATTAGGGGTCTCTGACTTTACAACTTGACAATTCAGAAAGAATTCAACTCATAATGGATAGCTTCAGTTGCATGGTCACTTGATGCCTGTGGTCAAACATTCTATATCTACCAGGGCCCAGTAATGTTCTCACCAGGACATATTCCTCAAAAGGCATGTCATTTTCCACAGTGGGTGGCATGCCTTTGCTCCAGACTCCCAGTGCCTCCATTGTTTATCTTGCCACAATCTCTGTACTGTAGCTTTTCCCACAGAAAAAAAAAACTACTAATATACACGTGTAAAATGTGTATAATTTCATGAGGCTTATTGATTCTCTCAAGTCCATTCCTTGTACTACAGGGGTGGTTAAGAACACCTGTTTTCAGAATTGATGACTCAAATCATTTAGCAAGAACTGACTGAGCTTTTATTTGAAAGATAAACAATAAATCCTTAAAAGATACTATACATTTTGTAAGGATATATTATAGCCTCTTCATTAAAAAGAGGAGGCCTACATCTTCTTAATATACTGTACAGTACTATACAATTGTAGATAATCTGAATATGTTGGATGGGTATACACCAATGATTTCAGCTAAAATAGTCCCATTTAGGGGATAGTTTTAGCAGTAGGATTGGGAAGCAGCAATGGCTTTTCAGATTTGAAGCTCTTTTTTGTCTAGCAGTTTAGTAGAATGGAAATTTCATGAATCCACCAGTTATAGAAGATTCAGATGTTCTTTCTAACAAAGAAGATGCTTGATTTATTTAATCAAATAAAATATTGTTAAATGGAATTCCTCTTTGGTAAGTAGTGCCATTGAAGTAGTGTAGGGGCATACATTTCCAAATCCAGACAAAGGATGAATTGGACAACTCATTTAATTCTTGTGCTTTGGATTTCCCTACCTTTATTTAATGCTTAAAATCTAAATGCATTTATTTTTTTTCATTTTAATTGAGATAAAATTTACATTTTTCAAAGTGCACAAATATTAACAGCTTGTTGAATTTCTACATGTACTTACATAACCACAGATCTGATGAAGATACAGAACATTTTCAGAAACCCCAGAAAGCTTCCTCGTGCTCCTTCTCAGTCAGTACACATCCACATAAAAGTAACCACTATTCAGACTTCTATAACTGTAGGTAAATCTTGCCCATCCTTGAACTTTATGAGCTTCTTTGTGTCTGGCTTCTTCCACTTTGCATTATATCTGTGAGATTCAGCTATGTTTTTGTGAATGACTGTATGTACTTCATTTATTTTTATCACTGTGTAGTATTTTATCAAGTGAATATACTGTCATTTATTGATCCATTCTACTGTTAATGGACATTAGCATTGTCAGTTTGGGGCAGTCATGAAAAAAACTGCTGTGGATTCTTTAACATGTCTTCTGGTGGACATAAGCACGCACTTCTCTTGAGTACATATCTGGGAGTGAAATTGCTGGTTTATGGTACAGATATATGTTCAGCTTTGTTAGATATTGCCAAGTAGCTCTGCTTGTGTGGCTTAGTGGATTGAGTGCTGCTGGACTGCGAACCAAAGGGGTTGCCAGTTCAATTCCCAGTCAGGACACATGCCTGGGATGCGGGCCAGGTCCCAAGTGAGGGATGTGTGAAAAGCAACCACACATTGATGTTTCTCTCCCTGTGTTTCTCCCTCCCTTCCCCTCTCTCTAAAAATAAATTGATAAAATCTTTTTAAAAAGATATTGCCAAATAGTTCTGAAATATAGTTGTACCAGTTTACACTCCCATCAACAAGGTATAAAAGTTTTAGTTGTTCCCTATCTTACTTTATCCTCACAGACTAGGTTAGTGTAATTCCTTTAAATCTCAGCCATTCTGGTGGGAATTTACCAATTTTAAGTAAGACTAACTGAGCTATTATTGGTCAGGAAAAAGGTATGCTAGTGCGCTCAGAACCTCTTAGAGACTTTGGGGTGGTTTTACCCTGCTAGATATACAGGGTTGTGATGTGGATGTATTTTTTGACTATTTATTACAGCATTCTTGGTTTTTTGGAAGTGCCCTACAGAATATCAAAAGAAAGAGTTTTATAGTTACAAAGGCCCTTAGAAAAGCTACTGGAAATAATTACTGGAAACTGAAAGTCCAGTTTATTGCCCAAATTGAAGTGGTACAAGAAAAGAAATGACCATTTCAGGGAGCAAAGAAGGGGTCAGCTCCAGAGGAAAAAGTGCATCATATATTTTATACTGACATTAACTGTCCACTCTTACTTAAATATGTATAAATTCTTCTCAATGTGATTTAAAGTATTAATAATTTAATTATCAAAGAACTTGGACTTTATTAGATTGGAGAAACAGAGATGTTCACACCTGTACAATTCTGCTATTATTGAGCTTTTACTGATGAAAAAGGAAGGACAGGGAAACGACTAATAATTATAACTAAGTGGTTTGTCTTTTTTGCTCTACTCTCAGACCCGTGAGCAGGAAATATATTTGTTTGGTCTATAAATCTGTAAATCAAGATTTGAAGAAAAGAAATATAGGTCAAGCATCTTCTTTAATCCTTTCCCTTAACTATTCTCACCCTATAAAACTACCTTAATTAATCTATGGGGCTCTATTTTGAAAGACACCAAGATAATTAAAAGCGAAAAAAAAAAAAAGTTTAGTTGCTTTCCTTGTGCCTGGTAAGGAAATAGGGGTCTTTGCATCTATTATCATGTTTATGCTTCACATCAACTATCTTAAGTTCTTCTCATCCCTGTGAAGCTAAGAGATTATATTTTATTAATACTGCTTTAAAGATAGAACTATTGAAGCCAAAAGATGACATGACATATTTTTTTGCTATAACATTTTTTAATTGTTCAAGTATAGTTTTCTTTTATGTTTCATGATAATTTCAAGTTTAGTGTTTATTCTTTCTCTTTGACTTTTATTTTTTATGTTGATACAAGCAAATATATTTTATTTTTAAAATTTCTATTGTTTTTCAGTTACACTCGTCCCCATTTTTCCCCCCATACTCTCCCCTCTATTTTTTCTCTTTGACTTTTAGATTCAACTTCCAAGGCTTGTCAGTTGTCTCTTGGATCAAGTGTTTCATCTCCACAACTGCTACTCTACCTCAGGGAACAAAAGAGCCATGACATTGGTTTCCAAAATAAGTCTATACAGTATCAAGAGATCGCTATTGATTAAGCGCCACTTTCATCATGTGCTTCTCATGATAAAATGTTCAATGGCTCCTCAGAGCTTGCAGGATAAATTCCAAACTTAATAGCTTATTGATGAATGTGTTCCTCAGTTTGGAACTAACATAGTTTTCCAAATACATGTACACACGGGTCCTCCATTTCAAACAATAATGGACTATTATTCACTGATCATCACACAAGAATTCCCATTTCATACATTCTCATTTCACATACTGATCATTGTACTGACAACCTGAAGGCCCTTCTACTTTTTCACTGCCTATCCAGATGTTTCCAGTCCTTCAATGATGGAGTGATATTCATTCACTGACCTGAAGTCCCATAGGTGGTATTTTCTCCCCTCTCTGAAGTACTGTGGCATTTCACAGCTCTATTAAGCAGACTGCAAATAATTTACAGAACAATAGAGTGAAAGTGTTACAGGGTGCAGCCAAGAGGGGGGACCCCAAATGGGCATTTGAAATGTGGTCCAGAACTTAAGGTGTCCAGGAGATTTTAAGATGTCTCCATCCCCCCCACCCAGGGTGTGGGTTGGGGGAAGGGACAAATGGAGCAAGGCCATTGAGATCTGTTTTGCATAGCAACAGCCTTGCAGCTACCCTCTGGCGTGGTCATTTAACATATCTATAGCCTTTGGCTGGTCGCTTAGATATGTTAAATAGCTGTGATCATCTCTGAGCCAGGGGAATGGAAGTAACTTCCCCACCAAGACGTGACTGGGGGCAGATCCCTCAAGCTACAGCGCCTGCGTGGGAGCTCGGAGAAGATTGGCTCCAGGACATGGGGCCACGCCTGCTCAGACTCAAGATGGCAGCCCAGTAAAGCTGGAAGGATATGAATTCTGGCAAGTGAAGCCGAGTGTGGGAGGAGTCGGAAATGAGGCTGCAGAGGAAGATTGGCCGCGGGGATTCAAAACCCAGACTTGGCGGCCATTGGAGAAAGAGAACCACGCGGCTTTGGCAGAGTGGGGACTCTCCCCTTCCCGCACCGCAGCCCTGAGAGGGAGAACCACGAGGCCTGGACAGAGTGGGGACCCCCACAGCTTTAGAAGGGGGAACCACCACCTGGTTTTAGCAGAGATCCCGGCGACGCAGCCGAGGGTGCCGGGTACCCAGGGAGGTCTCCCAGTCGAGATGGAGGACTAACTAAGAACCAGAGGACTGCCTGAGCCATGGACTTCGTTTTCCTTTCCTGAGATACGGTACTCTGGACTGGGCAAAGGAGGAAGGAAGGACTGTGTCTGTTTGTAGGTGCTTTAAGGGACTTTAGGATTTTTGATAAAGACATTAGGTCATTACTTGAAGTTTGTATATCATTAAATAAACATTTCCTTTCCTTTTCACAAATCTCTGGCATTGAGAGATGTCTTTCCTAGCGCGGCGGACAAAACGGACCCGGGGCCTTCTTTCAATAATAGTATATTGTCTCAGGCCCCCCTTGTCTGTTCTGTAACAAAAGGTGGCATGGTAAATTCAAAAATAAGCTATATGCTCCTATATGAATTGAAAGATCTCCGAATGTGAGATGACAATATAAATGAGCATTTTAATTAGGGAATTAAAGATATATTAGTAGCATTTTAAATAAGGTACTATGTAGCAAGCCATGCTCTATTTTTTCCTGGACATGCACACTTATTTCTATAAGTAAGCTGTACTATTATCTTCTATTTACAGATGAGGAATCTGAGGCTTAGAGCTGTTATAGGAATTAGCCAAGGCCAGTCAGCTAATAAGAGAAGTGAGATTTAAGTAACCGATATTCTTATCCTTTATATAGTTCACTTAACATGTCATCTCAAGTTCCAGTTGTCCAGGAGAAAGACAGGGAGACTAGGAGAAAGACTAATAGGAAAATGAATACAAAGAAGTAGAAGAGGGCAAAAATCAACAATGGAGAAATAAAAAGATGGAGTGAAGCATAAAGTCATTAAAATGGGGCTGAGGATTCTGGAGCTAGATCTGGCAACATTTGTCTTCCAGTGTCCTCCTTTTATAAACAGATCTGTTTTAGATTCATTTTTTTTCCTGAAGATGAAGAATTTTAGATATTTTATTTATTTATTTTATAGTATTTTTTATTATTGTTCAAGTACAGTTGTCTCCATGTTCCCTGCACCATTCTTCCCCATCCCCACCTCCCACCCTCGATCCTCTCTCTCTTTTGCTTTGTCCATGTGTCCTTTATACAGGTTCTTTGATGACCCTTCACCTTTTTCCTCTCATTATCCCCTCCACCCTCCTTTTGGTAACTGTCAGTCTGTTCTTTATTTCAATGTCTCTGGTTATACTTTGTTTGCTTCTTTGTTTT
Source organism: Phyllostomus hastatus (assembly GCF_019186645.2). Classification (NCBI taxonomy): domain Eukaryota; kingdom Metazoa; phylum Chordata; class Mammalia; order Chiroptera; family Phyllostomidae; genus Phyllostomus; species Phyllostomus hastatus. The sequence continues at coordinate 3,204,736 of NW_025334016.1, read as the reverse complement.
GTTGATTAGGTCTCAATTATAGGTGAGATCATAAACTATTTGTGTCTCACTGCCTGGCTTATTTCACTTAGCATAATGCTCTTCAGACCCATCCATGCTGTTGCAAAGGGCAGGAGGACCTTCTTTCTTTCTGCTGCATTGTGGGGGGGCTCGCTCACAGGCCAAGCCGCCACAGATGAGAATAAGTCTACCAAGACAAGGTCTGCTTGGGGAGGAAAGGTGGCCAATCTCTCAAAGGAGAAGTACCAAGAGCCTTTTCCTCAATGGGCTTTTATTGGGTTCATTTGCACAAGAATACAGGTTAAGCTCATTAATCATTGTCAGGCAGTAAGGATCAAACATTAGATAACAAAGAACTCTGAGGGCCTATTTTGAGTCAGGGTCAGAGAGCTAAAGAACTATAAAACTTTGAGGAACAAACTCACTTCTTGCTTGGACCCTCATCATTTAATTGAGAGCATTCTAAACAAAGCAGGTTTTACAGGATTTTACATATTCCTTCTTAGGCCTGATTGCCCAGGGAAACTGCTCTTTCCAGCACAGGGCTGCACCACCCTTTGTCATTGTTTCAGGCTTAAGTCAGGCAGGGGAAGTAAGGCAGCCAAGAGATTAGGAGACTTCTCAAAGACAAGATGAGGACTCAGGCTTTGTCAAAGCCGAGAGGCGAGGGTCCATCACACCCTTTTGCTGTAGTCCCCCAAGTCCTTCCTTAGGGGTCTCCCACGTGATCGTGCTTGTCTTAGGTCGTTCCCCCTTTGGGGAATCTTACCCATCATTGGCTAACCGACCAAGCATTGGGGGCCAGTTATGGATGAAGTAAAAGGAGCAGAAGCGGTGCTCTTGCCAGGGAGATAAGCTTTGTCTCTTCAGTGGCTTAGGGTCCCAAGGTCGCTCACCCGGCCTTAATCATGGGGGGGTTACAGCTTCTGAAACCAGGCAGGGTGGTTCCCAACACTGCATAGTATTCCACTGTGTAAATGTACCATACTTTTTGATCCACTTATTTACTGATGGGCACTTATGTTGCTTACAACACTTGGCTATTATAAATTGTGCTGCTATGAACACTGGGGAGCATAGGTTGTTTTGAATTGGTGTTTCAGGAGTCTTAGGGTACAATTCCAGCAGTGGAATTGCTGGCTCAAAAGGCAGTTCCATTTTTAGTTTTTTGAGAAAATTCAATACTGTTTCCCACAGTGGCTGCACCAGTTTGCATTTCCACCAAGAATGTACTAGGGTTCCCTTTTCTCCACAGCCTCACCAGCACTTGTTTGGTGATTTGTTTATAACAGCCTTTCTGACTGGTGTAAAGTCCTATCTCATTGTAGTTTTAATTTGCATCTCTCTGATGGCTAACGATGCTGAGCATCCTTTCATATGTCTCTGGACCCTCTGTATGTCCTCCTTGGAGAAATGTCTGTTCAAGTCCTTTGCCCATTTTTTAGTTGGGTTGTTTGTCTTTCTGGAGTGGAGTCATTTGAGTTCTTTATATATTTTGGAGATCAAATCCTTGTCCAAGGTATCATTTGCAAATATATTTTCCCACATGGTTGGTTCCCTTTCCATAACCCTAATGTTTTCTTTAACAGTACAGAAGCTTTTCATTTTGATGAAGCCCCATTTGTTTATTCTTTCCTTTATGTTCCTTGCTCTAGGGGATATATTGGTGAAAATATTGCTGCGTGGAATATCAGAGATTTTCCGGCCTATATTTTCCTCTAGAACTTTTATAGTGTCGCAACTTATATTTAAGTCTTTTATCCACCTTCAGTTTATTTTTGTGTATGGTGTAAGTTGGTCAAATTTCTTTCTTTCTTTCTTTCTTTTTTTTTTTTTTTTGCATGTAGCTGTCCAGATCTTCCAACACCATTTGAAGAGGTTATTTTTACTCCATTTTATGTATCTGCCTCCTTTGCCCAATATTAATTGACCATAGAGACTTGGGTTTATTTCTGGGCTCTCTATTCTGTCCCATCAATCTATGTGTCTGTTCTTATGCCAGTACCAGACTGTTTTGATTACCGTGGCCTTGTAATATAGTTTGATGTCAGGTATGGCGGTTCTTCCTACTTTGTTCTTCTTTCTCAAAATTGCTGGAGCTATTTGGGGTCATTTATGGTTCCATATAAATTTTTGAAATGTTTGTTCTATATCTGTGAAATATGACATTGTTATTTTAATAGGGATTTCATTGAATCTATAAATTGCTTCTGGTAGTATGGCCATTTTGATGATGTTAATTCTTCCAATCCATGAATACAGTACAAGCTTCAATTTGTTTGTGTCTCTCTTAATTTCTGTCTTCAGTGTTGTGTAGTTTTCTGAGTACAGGCCTTTTACCTCCTTGGTTAGGTTTACTCCTAGATACTTTATTTTTCTTGTTGCTATATCAAATGGGATTTTATTCCTGATTTCTGTCTCTGCTATTTCATTGTTGGTGTAAAAATGTATTCAATTTCTAAATATTGACTTTTATCCTGCTGCTTTGCCAAATTCACTTGTTAGTTTGAGTAGTATTTTGTGGAGTCTATAGGGGTTTTTATGTACACTATCATGCCATCTGCAAAAAATGACAGCTTTGCTTCCTCCTTTCCACTTTGGATGCCTTTTATTTATTTTTCTTGTCTGATTGCTGTAGCTAGGACTTCCAATACTATGTTGAATAGAAGTGGTGAAAGCAGACCTCCTTCTCTTGTTCCTGATCTTACTGGGAAAGCTTTTAGTTTTTGCCCATTGAGTATGATGTTGGCTGTAGGTTTCTTGTATATGGCCTTTATTATGTTCAGGTATGCTCCCTCTACTCCCACTTTGCTGAGTGTTTTTATAATAAATGAGTTATATACTTTATCAAATGCTTTCTCCACATCTATTGATATGATCATGTGATTTTTGTCTTTTCTTTGCAGTTTGCCAGTACTTTGTTGAGGATTTTAGTGTTTATGTTCATCAGCGATATTGGACTTTTGTTTTCTTTCTTTGTTCTGTCTTTGTCTAATCTGGGGATTAGGGTGATGGTGAACACATAAAAAGAGTTTGGGAGTCTTCCTTCTTCTGGAATAGTCTGAGAAGTATAGGGGTTAGCTCTTCATTAAATATTTTGTAAAATTCTCTTGTGAAAACTTTCAGAGCAGGGCTTGGTGTGCCATGTGTTTTTTGATTACTGGTTTGATTTTGCCAGCTGTTCTCAGTCTGATCAGGCTGTCTGCATCTTCTTGATTCAGTTTTGGAAGATTATATTTTTATAGAAATTTTTCCATTTCACCCAGGTTTTCAAGTTTCTTGGCATATAGTTCTTTGTAGTGATTTCTTACAATCCTTTGTATATCTGTAGTATCAGTTGTAATCTCTCTGCTTTCATTTCTGATTTTGTTTATTTGGGTCCTCTCCATTTTTTTCTTGATGAATCTGGTTAAAGGCTTTTCAGCTGTGTTTATCTTTTCAAAGAAATAGTGCCTGCATTTACTGATCCTTTGGATTGTTCTTTTAGTTTATGTCATTTAATTCTGCTCTGATCTTCATTATTTCCTTCCTTCTACTGTTCTGGGCTTTGTTTGTTGTTGTTCCTCCAGTTCTTGTAGATGTAGGGTTAGATTGTTTATTTGAAATGTTTCTATCTTTTTCAGGTAGGCCTGTATCACCATGAAGTTCCATCTCAGGACTGCCTTCACTGTGTCCCATAAGTTTTGGGTTGTCGTGAGTTCATTTTCACTTGTTTCCAGATTTTTTTTTTATTTCTTCCTTGATCTCATTCTTAACCCATTCTTTGTTTAATAGCATGCTATTCAATCTCCATGAATTTGAGTGTTTTTTAGTTTTTTCCTTGGGGTTGGTTTCTAGTTTCAGGCCCCTGTGGTCCGAGAAAATGCTTGATATGATTTCAATTTTCTTGAAATTGTTGACATTTGTTTTGTGTCCTATCATGTGGTCTATCTTTGAAAACGTTCCATGTGCAGTTGAAAAGAATGTGTATGTTGCTTCCTTGGGATGAAAGGTTCTATATATATCAGTTAAGTCCATTTGGTGTAGGGCATTGTTCAATGCCACAATATCCTTGTTGATATTTTGTTTGTAAGATCTCTCCACTTTCGACATTGGGGTATCCCCTAGGAAAAGTGTCTTGCTGTGTATACCTTTCTTGAAGTCTTCTAAGATTTTTCTTATATATTTGGTGCTCCTATGTTGTGCGCATATATGTTTACAATGTTTATATCTTCTTGATCGATTCTTACCTTGAGTATTATGAAGTGTCCTGGGTCACTTTTTATGGCTTTTGTTTTGAAGTCTATTTCGTCTGATATAAGTATTGCTACCTTGGCTTTTTTTTTTTTCTTGTTCATTTGCTTGGAATATTTTTGCCAACCCTTCACTTTTGGTCTGTGTAGGTCTTTTGTTCTGAGGTGGGTCTATGGGTCATGTTTCCTTATCCATTCAGCTACCCTATATGTTTTAATTGGAGCATTTAATCCATTTACATTTAAGGTTATTATTGATAGGTACTTATTCATTGCTATTTTATCACCTTTGTACCTGTATTCTTCTCTCTCTCACTATTTTTCTTCCTCTTCTTAAAGCAGTCCCTTTAGCATCTCTTGCAGTGCTGGTTTTATAGAGGTATATTCTTTCAGCCTTCTTTTGTCCAGGAAACTCTTTATTTGGCCTTCCATTTTAATTGAGAGCCTTGCTGGATGGAGTAGTCTTGGTTGCAGGCCTTTGCTTTTCATTTCTTGGAATATTTCTTGCCATTCCTTTCTGGCTTGTAGTGTTTCCATTGAGAAGTCAGCTGCTAGCTTTCTCAGGACTCCCTTGTATGTTACTTCCTGTTTCTCCCTTGCTGCCTTTAAGGGTCTGTCTTTGTCTTTGAATTTTGTCATTTTTATTGATATGCCTTGCAGTGGACCTCTTTAGGTTTCTCTTGATTGGGACCCTCTCTGCTTACCGGTACTTGTGTGCCTTTTTCTCTCATCAAATCAGAGAATTTTCCCTTCATTACTTGTTCAAACTGGTTTTCTATTCCTTGCTTCTCTTCTTCTCCTTCTGGTATCCCTATTATACAGATATTATTATGTTTCATGTTGTCCTAAAGTTCCCTTAACCCCTCCTCATTTTTTTTTTTTACTTTGTTTTCCTTTGCTTGGTTTTTCTGGAAGTTTTTTTCTACCTTGTCTTCCAGCTTGCTGATTCGATCCTCTACTTCATCTAGCCTGATTTTGATTCCTTCTACTGTGTCCTTCAATTCACAAATTGTATTCTTCATTTCCTCTTGGCCCTTGTTGATAGTTTCCATGTCCTTTTTCATGGTGATATAATTTGCGGTAAGTTCCTTGTAGTTCCCCTGTAGTTTTTGGTAATTCCCAGTGAACTTATTGAGCTTCTTTACAACCATTGTTTTGAACTCAATATCTGATAGTTGACTTGCCTCTATTTCATTTAGGACTCTTTCCGAGGATTCCTCCATTCCATTCATTTGGGGGTTGTTTCTTTGTCTTCCCATTGTTTGTGAGACTCTTCTTGTTTTCTTCTGCTTCTTAAATTGATCTTTTTTTTAAGTCCCTGAATTTGTGGTGTGAACTTCTATGGTAGGTGACCTGTGAGTCTCAGTGGTGCAGTCTCCTTGGTCTCCTGAACCTCATGCTCTTGGGATGCCCTTTATGCTGTTTATGTTGGCTCTCTGGATGTAATTTGTTTTTTATTGTTGTTGGGTCTTTCTTTGTTGGGTGCTTCTCTCCAGCTGGTTGACCGAGGGGTCACTGTACCCAGCACATCTTATATGTTGTTGTGCAGGCACTGCCAGAACAGAACAATAAAGCCTAGGAAACAAACCCACATCTGCAAAAATAACTCCCTTCCTGCAATCCCACTCTGAACAGCAAATGAACCAGTATTGATAAGGGTGAAAAGAGATTAAGACTATTATAAGAAAGGAGAGAAATTATCTATAGTATAAAACCTAGTGATTTAATATGTACAAATTGATGGATAAGAAATGAATGTTAAAAAGCTATGCAGGAAAGAAAATATTGCAAATCATGGAGAAGAAAACAGTGGATTTTATATCGGTAGCCTCTAGTATTTACCACTGTTTTTTTTTTTTTTCCATTTTGGATCCACCCATGGTGATGTCAGATGTTGACCCTGTCTGACCTTATGCAGACTGCTCTGAGACTGCCAGTGATCTGCTGTCTATAGTTGTCTCTTTCAGTTGTTAATTAGTTACTCAGTGAGGCCTAAGCCCCATAGGGCAGGGCAGAATTCCTCTTGGAGTCAGGGCTATTGTTTCCCCTCAGGCTACCGCTGTTCAAAGTGTTACAGAATGGATACATGACAGGAACAAGATACTGTTACCCAGTGGAGTCCTCCCTATCCTGGAGTCTCTCTGTACTAGGTTTGCCTTGGCTGCCACCCTTAGTAATTATGCCTCTCAATGTTGGAGTTTGGTGTAAAGGAAAGGAACTATTTATTCAAAAGTTTTACAGGTTTGGAGTGATGGCAGAATGTCACCGTTAAATACTCCGAGTCCCTAAAACATCCACAAACACACAAAATCCTTCCTTCCCACCTTTACCCAGTCAGGCCAGCCAGGGGTTCCGTATCTTAAGAAAAAAAAAATAGAAGTTTGTATCTCAACAAGCCCAGTTCTTCCCAGCAATTCGTGCTCAGTGGGCAGGCCTCCCATGGTTCCCAGCACCATCAGCTGTGTCACCATGATCTCCAGTTCTTAATGCAAAACCACGGGGCACCTTCTCATGGCTCCTTTCACCCCTTTCACCCCTGTGCTTCCTGCAACATTCTCCTGCATTCTTCCAATCTGCTCAGAGAGTGTTATGCATGGCTGCTACATCTTGCTTTCTTGCTTCTTAAGCTGTGTGGTTAGGGGATCCCCTTCTCCACCCCCCAAACTGTGTGGTTCCCCCCTGCATGGATGCCATGCCTGGTTTTAAATCCCGGGTGAATATCGCTCTGCAACCCTATTTCCAACTCCCCACACAATCAACTACAGCTCAGAATAAGCTGCCAGCATTCCCGTATTTTTCCAGCCTTTCTTGGCTTCCATAGTTAGTCCAGATGGGCATGGCCCCTTGGCATGGAGTGAACCATCTCCAAGTTCTCACCCAAAGGCTGTAACCAGGGGGAGCTACCTCCCAGTTATGTCATAGGTCAAAGTCACTCCCATCTCCCTGACTCAAAACTTGCCATGCTACTTAACATATCTGTGAAGCTAGCTGGATGTTATAGATATGTAAAATAACCATTTTTGCATATCTGGTATGAAGCTGGCCAACTGTTGATATGCAAAATAACTCTCAATGGCCCTGCTCCACATGTTCCATCCCCTAGTTCAGACTTGTGGTGTCGAGGATATCCCTGTGTTTATATTTCCTGAACATCCCAAGTTCTGCACCCTGTTACAAATCCCTTTTTACGGAGAGCCCCAGCTGTACCCTGTTACATTATGGGAGTGGTCTGCCTGCCACCATCTGGGGGATGACTCAGCACTGGGACTCAGCAGCTACTCTCTCAGCTCTCTCCCCAAAGCTTCCATCCACAGCCTCTTATCAGGTGTCTCCAGCCCACTCGGCCCCTGCCTTTTCTGGAGCCCAGGGTAAGTGGCTACAAATGAAAATTGGAGCATTGGCCCTTTAAATGGCTCTTTGTGTCTCCAGCCATCTGTCTCTGGCAGAGAGCAACCCTGCTGCTTTTCATTACTGGTTGTTATCTGTGTACTTTTTGGACTCTGGTGCTCTGGGCTGAGAATCCTAGCTTAGAGTTTAGACCCCAATCTTCTTAAGGGGATCCAACTGGTTGCTTAATTATCCTTCCGGCGCTGCCACTCGTGAGCACCTAGCCAGCCCTCTGCAGTCTCCACTGCACTGCTTATCAGTCAGTTAGTACTAACACTGATTCTTCTGTCTGTCCAAGGTTATGAAGTTTTGCTCTCACTATTGTTCAGTTGTTTGTTCTGGGTGATTTTGCCACAATTTAGTTGTAATTCCAAATTGGTCCTGGGACGAGGTTAGTGTGGCTTTCATTCACTCCTCTGCCATCTTGCCTCCCCCTGTTTTAGATTCTTAAATGGATCAAATTCAGTCAGATATTTGTTTCTTGGCTTTAAAGTTATGGAAATGTAATTGTCTTGGTTTGTCAATAGTTGAGTAGACTTTGAAGACCAACTCAACCAAACAAATATCTAAAAGATGGATGGATAAACCAGATAACAGTGTATTCATACACGCTAACGCTTATTTTACAATACATTCCACTTATAGCTATCTTTTCAGAAAACCCCTAGTAGATACATCCTATAAAAGCCTTCCCATTTTATTGCATTTGCAATAAAAACCAAAATTCTTGCCTTAAGTTCAAAGGCTTACATTGCCTAACCCCTGTTAAACTTTCCAGGCTTGTGTGTGTTCCTCTCTTTCTTGCTTACTACACTCTAGCTATATTCATCTTTCTCCAGTTCCTTTAAGAAAACCAAGCCCTTTATCACCTTAGGGCCAACCTGTACACTATTTCCTCTAACTGAAATATTCTTTTTTTCCCATTTTTATGGAAAAAATGGGAAAAATTTTCCACTTAATTATATGGAGATCAGAAATTAAACACCTTAATTTCTCTTACTGACCATAGTTGAAGAAATGTTATCTTTACAATATTCAATGAGAAGACTTGAGGGCAGGTAATCTTAGCATTAGTACTTTGAGAATTAATGCAAAGTGTCATGATGGTTGTAAAAGCCTCAGAAGATAACAAACAGAAGTTAGAGAACATTTACATTTTATTGACCACATTAAAAGGAATGGTTGGTCAATGGCCAGTAGGACATAAGTTTTTAAAGATAAAGATATATGCTCTTTTCCTTGTTAACAGAATAAGATCTTCAGTGAAATGTTTTATGACAAGGCTTGTAAATACAAAATGTCTAGTGTAACGTCTCATAAAATATGTTTATTACAGCAAGTTGTAGTTGCTCACTTAAATGGTAAAATATTTTTATAAGTAAGAACTGGAATGTACTCCTTTAAGCAGTAAATGTACTTAACAGCCCTATGGTTCAACATATAGCTATAAAAGAATTGGCATCACCTCAGACATACCTGAGATACAAATCCAATGAAAAACTTGGGCCTTCCAATTATTCTCATAAGTCAGGACTCAGTTTTAAGGTCACCTCTGAAAGGCTTTCTCTGACTACTGTATTTAAAGCAGCACTACTCAAATTTTGGAAAATCACATGGTAAAACTACAAAGACCCAGGATATCCCCACTTCGATAAGCCAGGGCCTCTACATTATTTATTAGTTCTCCAGGTGATTCTGATAGTCACCTAAATTTGAGAACAACTGACCCAAATGTCTACCTTTTCTTCCATCCCTTTATTTTTTATTAGAATGTCATATCTGTTTCCCTCACAGCTCTTATTACATGTGGTTGTCTGTCTCCCCTACTAGACTATGAGCACCATGCAGACAGAAATCATGTTTTCCCTGACCATTACTATATCTCCTAGTGCCCAACACAGTATCTCGCACGAAGTGGGGCCTCCAAACAATAGATGACTTGGTATGTACAGGAGATTTCAGTATAGATTTTATCTATACTTAGTACAGCCAACACTTGCTTTATAGAAGTGTCATAAACTGTTTTATTTCCCACCAGAATCTTTTGGGGGAATGCTATAAATATTGAAGTTAAAATTAAAGTAGAGTCAACTATACTAGTTTAATTAGGAATGGGTGTTCCAGAGTTTTTCCCCTTTGGCCTCGTTGGATCCCTAGAGGTAGTACAGGACCTTGTTGGTTAAGTTGATTCAAAAGGGTTGGCACAAAAAGGTTGGTAGGTAGTACTGCTGACACCTTAGCACTAAGGCAGTAGAAGCAAGTCATTTTATTCTTCACTATCACATATAGGCAAATTGTATTTAATTTTTTATTTTTTAAATATATTTTATTGATTATGCTATTACAGTTGTCCCGTTTCCCTCCTTTTATTCCCCTATTTCCTGTACACGCCCTCTGACCTGCATTCCCCCCTTTAGTTCATGTGCATGGGTTGTACATATAAGTTCCTTGGCTTCTATATTTCCTATACTATTCTTAACCTCCCCCTGTCTATTTTGTACCTACCATTTGTCCTTCTTATTCTCTGTACCTTTTCCCTCGATATCCCCCTCCCACTCACCCACTGATAACCCTCCATGGGATCTCCATTTCTGTGATTCTGTTCCTGTTCTAGGTGTTTGCTTAGTTTGTTTTTGTTTTTTGTTTTAGTTTTAGGTTTGGTTGTTAACAGTTGTGAGTTTGTTGTCATTTTACCATTCATATTTTTTATCTTCTTCTCTTTCTTAGGTAAGTCCCTTTAACATTTCATATAATAATGGCTTGGTGATGATGAACTCCTTTAACTTGACCTTATCTGAGAAGCACTTTATTTGCCCTTCCATTCTAAATGATAGCTTTGTTAGATAGAGTAATCTTGGATGTAGGTCCATACCTTTCATGACTTTGAATACATCCTTCCAGCCCCTTCTTGCCAGCAAGGTTTCTTTTGAGAAATCAGCTGATAGTCTTATGGGAACTCCTTTGTAGGTAACTCTCTCCTTTTCTTTTGCTGCTTTTAAGATTCTCTCCTTATTTTTAATCTTAGCCAATGTAATTATGATGTGCCTTGTACGTGCTTCCTTGGGTCCAATTTCTTTGGGACTCTCTGAGCTTCCTGGACTTCCTGAAAGTCTATTTCCTTTGCCAGATTGGGGAAGTTCTCCTTCATTATTTGTTCAGATAACTTTTCCACTTGTTTCTCTTCCTCTTCTTCTTCTGGCACCCTTCTGATTCACATACTGGAACATTAAAAGTTGTCCTGGAGGTTCCTCAGCCTCTTCTCATTTTTTTTGAATTCTTATTTCTTCATTCTATTCTAGTTGAATATTTCTTTCTTCTTTCTGGTCCAAACTGTTGATTTGAGCCCCAGTTGCCTTCCCGTCACTGTTGGCTCCCTGTACATTTTCCTTTATTTCACTTTTCATAGCCTTTATTTTTTTCTTCTATTTTGCAATCATACTCAAACAGTTCTGTGAACTTGCTGATTACCAGTAGGCTTTTTTTATTATTTATTTTTTAATTGTTGTTCAAGTACAGTTTTCGGTCTTTTACTCACATCCCAGCCCACCCCCACCCAGTGCTCCCCACCTCCTTCCCATTCCCACCTTCCTCTAGTTTTTGTCCATGCGTCCTTTATACTTGTTCCTGTAAACCCTTCCCCTTTTTCCCCTGAAATTCCCTCCCCTCTCCCCTCTGGTCACTGTCAGCCTGTTCTCTATTTCAGTGTCTTTGATTATATTTTGCTTGTTTGTTTGTTTTGTTGTTTAGGTTCCTGTTAACGGTGAGATCATATGGTATTTGTCTTCCACCACCTGGCTTATTTCACTCAGCATATTGCTTTCCAGTTCCATCCATGCTGTTGCAAAGGGTAGGAGATCCTTCTTTCTTTCTTTCTGTTGCAGAGAATTCCATTGTGTAAATGTACCATAGTTTTTTGATCCATTCATTTACTGATGGGCACCTAGGTTGCTTCTAGAACTTGGCTATTGTAAATTGTGCTGCTATGAACATTGGGGTGCATAAGTTCTTTTGGACTGGTGTTTCAGGGTTCTTAGGATATAATCCTAGCAATGGAATTGCTGGGTCAAAAGGCAGATCCATTTTTAGTTTTCTGAGAAAATTCTTACTGTTTTCCATAGTGGTTGTACCAGTCTGCAATCCCACCAACAGTGCGCTAGGGTCCCCTTTTCTCCACAACCTCTCCAATGAGTTGTTTGTTGCTTTGTTTATGATTACCAGTGTTTTGAACTGTGCATCTTATAGGTTTGCTATCTCTTCATTGCTTAGTTGTATTTTTCTGGAGCTTTGATCTGTTCTTTCATTGAGCCATTTTTTTTTTGTCTCTGCATACTTGTTATGTAGTAAGGGGTGGAGCCGTAGGTATTCACCAGGGCAGGGCAACCCAAGTTGCTGTGTTGTGACAATGTCAGTGGGAGAGGGATCTGAGAGGAAACAATGCCACTTGCTCAGCTCTCTGCCATCTTTCAATCACTTCCACAACTACCCACAAGCAAATTGGGCCCTTCTGGTGCTGATTCCTGGGTGGGTGGGTTTGTGTATATTCTAGGACTTCATGGGTCTTTCCAACGAACTCTCCTGTGAGGGTGGGAGTTTCTCCCAATGCCACAACCCTCATAGGTTTTTTCAGTCAGTGGTTTTGAGGCTTTATTTTCCCACGCTGGGACCCTGGGTTACGTGGTCTGTCTCACTTGCCAGTTGTTGCTCCCTGTTTATCTGCATGCAAATCTGGGACCACCAGCTCTGAGACTGCCTTGACGTAAGTCCTATCTGCACTGGCTGCCCATCTCCACCCCTGTTAGCGGTCTGGATGAATGTTTCTTCTTTAATTCCTTTTTTGTCAGACTTTCACACAGTTCAATTTTCTGTCAGTTCTTGTTTTTTGTTTTTAAATTTGTTGTCCTTCTTTTGGTTATGCAAGGAGGCACAGTGTGTCTACCTATGCTTCCATCTTGGCTGGAAGTCCTACAGGCAGATTTAAAAAGCTAGATTCACTTATGGATATCCTTGATGAAGCAGTAAAAGTTATTAATATTACATTTTAACCGTTGAGTACACGTTTCTTTAATATTCTGTGTGATAGCATGAGAAGTAAGCATTAAGCCTTTGTGTTGCACAAGTAAATGTGATGATTGAAAAGCACTGTGCAATTCTCTAAGTTGTTGAGCTAGCCACCTTTTGTATGGTACACAAGTTTTCATTGAAAACAACTTATATACTACGTTATTAGGAATTGGGTGTTTGGCAGACATCTTGAAAGTGAATGAAGTAAACCTGTCACTTCAGGAAAGTAACTGAAAGCTTTCAAAAGAAAATTAGAATTCTGTAGAATTTTATCTGCTTTACAATACTTAATTTTTTTTTCTAATGAGATAGGTGGTTGTGTTAGCCATTTGAGCTGCTGTAACAAAATACTGGATAGCTTGTAAACAGCAGACATTTACTTGTCACAATCTTGGAGGTTAAGAAATCCGAGATCAACCCTGGCTGGTATAGCTCTGTGAATAAGCACCAGCCTGCAAACCAAAGGGTCACCAGTCAGGGCACATGCCTGGGTTGTGGGCCAGGTCCCCAATAGGGGCACATGAAAGACAACCACACATTGATGTTTCTTTCCCTTACTTTCTCCCTCCCTTCCTCTCTCTCTAAAAATAATTAAATATTTTTTTTTTAAAAGAAGTCCAAGATCAAGGTAGTGGTAGTGTTCTGGTGAGGACTGCCTTCCTGGTTCATAGCTAGAAACTTCTCTGTGTCCTTACCTGATGGAAATGGCTAGGGAGCTCTGTGGGGTCTCTTTTATAAGGTACTAATCCCATTTATGGGGGCTCCACCCTCATGACCAAAGGCCTCACCTCTGAGTAGCATAATCTTTGGGGATTAGGATTTTTGGGGACATATGAATGTTGGGGGAGCACAAACATTCAGATCATAGCAGTGGTGATATTGACAAATATGATTTTTAAAAAGATTTTATTTATTTATTTTAAGAGAGAGGGAAGAGAGGGAGGAAAACATCAATGTGCAAGAGAAACATCAATCTGTGACCTCTCAAACACCCCCAATGGGGGACCTGGCCCACAACCTGGGCATGTGTCCCAACCAGGAATCATCCAGCAACCCTTTGCTCGTGGAACAACACCCACTCCACTAAGCATGCCAGTCTGGGCACAAATGTGATTTTTATAAATTTTATATAATGTAAATCATTTGGAATATCTGCATAATTCAGTGTACTAACATTTTCCAAATAACCAATATGGAATCACACGTGGGTAAATGATCTACTCAAAGTGCAAGGTAGACATTACGTTTAACTTTGTAGAAAAGTTCAGAGATGAGGTTTCAGATTTCACGTTGCAACTAATGTTTAAGGAGCTATCACTTGTGGAGTTTCAGTGTAACATCAAAGAATATCCATGATTATTTGAAAAGGCTATTAAAATAGATCTCCGTTTTCAAATACTTATCTGTGTGAGGCTTGATATTCTTCCTATACTTCAAATCACCACAGTGCTTCAGATGGAATGCAGAAGTAGATATGAGAATTCAGCTGTCTTCCATCAAGGCAGATATCAAAGATGTGCTAAAATATTAAACAATGTCTGCCCTGCATTTGTTAACTTTATTTGTTTTGGGAAAATATACTTATTTTTCATAAAAATATATTATTTATGTTGAACCATAATGGGTTCACTATTGTCATTTTAGAATTAACCAGTAGGTAAATATTCCTAAAATTTCTCAGTTTTAATTTCTAATGTGGTAAATACTGACAAATATATCCTACAGAAACAAAGGCTCTCTGAGATCTTCATAATTTATGGGTGTGTAAAGAGGTTCTGAGACCAAAATGTTTGAGAAGTGCTGCCTTAAGAACAGTTTCAAAACTTCTTCCTTTGAGCAGTTCTAGCTTCAAACAAAGAAGGATGAACCATGACAAGTTTTTTTCCTAATCCCTTTCCCCTTTTACCTGCTGGACCCCAAGTCCAACAATTGCCACATGCCTTTGATTTATTTCATATAAATGTACACTCCTGGCATGCTTTGTCAAGCAAAGAATGTAGTCACCTTCATTAGACTTTCAGACTTGCTGGTTTCCAGGATGGGGTTTGGCAAAGAGCCAGGTTGCTCACCTGGGTAGCACATTTACAAACCAGCTCACAGAAAGAGATGCCCTCGCTGAAGTATCAGCTTCTGGGTTCTGCCAACTTCAGAAGACAAGCTATGATGGACATTATAATTTCTATTTTGCAAATAAGAAAGACAGGGTTAGATAGCTGTTATGTAGGAGAGGAGGGATGAAATCTAGACCACAGTGGCTCCAAAGACAGATTAATACTTCAGAGGATCTGGGTTGTGTCAGTAGCTTTATGATGGTAATTTATGGATGTGGGTATGAAAACATGTCAAATAAGTCTTTAGAATTGTCTCAGGACAATGATTTGCAAAGTGTGGTCCCTGGACCTGTAGCATCAACATCCCCTGGAAATTGTTAGAAACACAGATTCTCAGGCTCCAATACAGAACTACTGAGCAAGAAGCTTTGGGGGAAGCCAGGAAGCCAACACAAAGAGCAGATCAACTAAACAGCTGCTAGGGTTGACAAATTGAAAGGTACTAAAGTATCACAGAAATAAAACAAAGAATATTATGTCAGTTAACTTGGATCTACTCTTTCTGGGGAAAGCAAGCTGGTCTCATTCCATGCGGCTACTAAATTCCTTGTTATAAATTGAATATGTGACAGGAAAATAATATTTGTTTTGTATAATGTTCTGCTTCCTTTTAAGAAAGGCTGATCCTGATAACCAGAAAAGTTTTTTGCTTGCTAAGCACAAGGTTTTCACCATTTATCACCATTTGGCCTTTTACTTCCCTATTCTACCCTTGATGCCTAAAGGATAAATAGTATAGTACAGACCTCTAAAAAATCTTTTTATGGATCATCTTAGATCAAATCCCCTTAAGAGCCTGAGGTGGGGATTCTTATGCAAATAATTTATTGAAGAAGTACTCAGGAGAAGGGGAGCAAGGGAAGCAGGTTAGCAGTGGGGAAAGCTAAGGATGTGGTCTCTAACAGATATTAAATTTAGCCTGATCCCATGGGGAGCTCTGGTGCATGAATTTAACCACAAAGTTGGTCTAGAAGGAAGAGAGCCAAGTTCTGGTACACCTTTCTATCATTCCTTGACTGTGGACTTACAGTGGTGAGATAAAGGTGAGAGTCTCTTGGGCTAAGTGGTTCCTGATGGCTGAGGGTAGCTCTTTACAAAAAGAAGTGGCTGTGAGCCATTAGTGGCTAACTGTGGCAGCCACTGGGAGGATGGGTGAACCCAGGTAAAAGGGATGGGGTACCAACAGCATCTACTACATGGATTTCTTTTTGTATCTCTGTTCATATCCCTGGATATCTGTACCCATCCCTGCTTCAGATATGAACTTTCCTATGTCCCTTGGCCTCACAGAACCATAGTCCTAAATGAGGCAATTTCCTATTCCTTCACTCAGCCTATGACATAAATCAAATCATGTTGCTACATTTGTAAGATCCCAGATAGTTTGCAGAGGGGTGTTGAATAAGTGCATTATCCCTCCGTATAGAATACATTTCTATCTTAGAAACATATTGTTGTTATTTCCTATTTTCTTTTTTTGTAAAATGAAAGGGTGGTCTGGATTTTTTCTAAATCTTCTGGTTTAAAAATTCATTTGCGTAAGTCAGTAAGTAGTGCCTGCATTTCCTCTGGAAGTGAGTTAAACAAAACCATTGATTGCAAACTGAGGCTGGCTGACCCTGCCTGGTGGTTCAATTTGTTAAGAGCATTGTCCTGTACAACAAAAGGTTGCAGGTTCAATTCCTGGTCAAGGAACATACCTAGGCTGCAGTTTCAATCCCTGGTCAGGGCATATACAGGAGGCAACCAAGTGGTCTCTCTCTCTCTCTCTCCCATCCCTACCCCTTCTTTTCTCTGTAAAGTCAACTAAAAAACATCCTCAGGTGAGGATTAACAACAAAAAGAAACTGAGTCTGGTGTCATCAGTATAAGTCAGACACTATTAAAACTGTAAAAAGATTTAGTCCATATCAGGGAATTCACTTCCATATAATCTGACCAAGATTCTTTTATCAATAATCAATATTAAATTTTCTGGACAATTATTAGTGATGAATTTATTTTAAATACTAAAGAATTACAGAGTTGATCTCAAATCCCTGCTTTAATGATCTGTGTCATGTATTTTTCACATAAAGATGGACAGACACTCTTAATTTCCATTATGGAGTCTTAATGAAACTGTGGCAGAAACTGAAGCAAGACACTAAGACCATCACTGAAGTTTCCCTATGTGTCTCATTTTAACCAAATAAAAGGTGACATTAAAAAAATTGTGATGAAAATTGTTAATAGTAGGGCCAACCCTAGCAGATACTGGCCCTTTGTATGACTTAAAACAAAGCACCTATTGAAATTTGTTCTGAAAATTGTTCCCTCTGGGTGGACAACTTACAAAAAAGTCATTCCTTCCTCCTGGCTGTAAGGACTGTAACAGGGTACAAGACTTGGTAACTGAAGTACAGACCAGGTTTCAACCTTTACTCATACTTTTCACCTGAGACCTTTGCCCATAGTACAGCTTGCATGTCAATGTGTAGTATTCCTGTTTGTGGGTGTCTGATTGTTGTGACTTGACTTTTTTAATTCCTTGATATGACCTTTCATATTTGTCAAAAGACATCAATCCTACAAAATTGCTGAGTGGTACCATATCTCAAGACATGCCTCAACCATCTCCACAATCTAAACATTGATGACAGCCTCCAAGACAAAAAGCACTCCTCCCCCCCAAAAAAAGAATGTATTATGGATACGCTCTCCATAAGTATTTGTCAGTCGTTTTTATCACATGAGAAGACTTGTCTTGGAACTTTTGCATTGGACCAAGGGGCCCCTGCCATTTTAACTGAGGTTCTAGTGTTGCTTGCATATGAGGTCTAACGTGGCATTGCCATGCTAATCCGTGCAGATCTTTCTGCCTGGGGATCTTAAAGTCAAACCATCCATTAGCACAATATCCATTAGAAATATCTGACATTGAATTATTTTACTAAAGTTCTTGGGAACTTATCACTGAAACAAAAAAACAAACAAACAAACACACAAGGGATGGTTCTTCCCTGACATTGAAATCATTGCAGTGTGTTTTTACTTCCATTGTTACAATGGGGAAAGCCGGGAAGCAAGGAACTCTTTTGCTAGTTATGGTAATAAAATAGATAGGATCTATTGTGTACACCAGAAACCCAAGCGTCATTGCTGAAATTTTTGTTAATCTTTGTTGTTGCAGTAGTTACACAGGAAAGAGAATGAGGGAGGGAAGGGTATAAAGAAAGAGGAAATTAAAAAATAGTTTGGAAGAAATTAAGCCTACTTTTTCCCTCGTTTTCTTTATTCCTGATAATATAAATAATGTCTTCCTAAGATAAAAAATTAAGCATTTTCTACAGATTTGGGTTGAGAAAGATATTGAATTTCATATACATGAAAAAGAAAGCTATAGGACTTTTTGAGGTAAAGTGACTATATGTTAGCAAGAAAATGATTATAAGTTTTTTCTTATTGAGGGATGAAGATTATACTTCCACTTGGTTCAAAGAATAACTTGTAAAAACATCAGCTCATTACCATGGGGGACCATTTAGAATGTAGAAGGATACTCAGGATTATGTCCTTTACATGTAGGCACTTTGAGGGAGAGTCTTGACAGTCCACATGACACCTTCTGGTTAAATCATTCCTATACCCTCTGCTGAAGGAAGATAGTCCATAAACTCCATTCTTTCTTTCTTAAGTGCTCCTTATAAATTACCACAGACACAAAAATCACCTTTGATATTTACTAGAAAAAATGATTTCCCCTATAACATTATAAGCCTTTTTTCCCTACAAAATGTTTTATTGCAAATCTAATTTGTCAGTTATCTCTTACTCATTTGTCATAGATATCTGCTGAAAAATATCAGCCAACAAGCCTGAAAACATTCTTCTAATGGGGGAGGTAGAATGTAAAAGTAATTACTTTTTTGTTCTCTGTAAAAGACATTATTTTTTTCCTCTGTAAAATGTATTATTTTTAAGTTCCAATTATGTTATTTAAATTTTAACTAAAAGTTTTCTAACTATATCATAATAATTCAACATTTCAAGTTTTAGTCACCCACAAGAGACTCTAGCTTTAATTACATTATAATAACCCAGTAGTGCAAATTTTATCATCTTGAAGAAAACCTGGAGGGGTATTGGGCTACAATATGGCAAGTAGTAGATTTATGAAAATATCTAGTGTGTGGTATAAGTAGATGCATGATAAACACAAACATGAAAAAAATTGAAGTGCTCCTGCTGAAGAATTTGAACCTATGAAAATGTCACTCTAACAGATCTTACATTGCTAGCTAGGTATCCATGGTTTTACCACTGTTTACAAATGTTTCCTTAGTGTTGTAACATTAAATATTCAGTACAGAAAAGAGATATGTGCTCTAGAAGGACCCTCCTTCCCACAAATGATTGGAAAAAACTCCAGAGTTTTGGCAGAATTATAACTGTTTTCTAAGAACTTCATCATTTGCCTCCATAAGCAAATGTCTATCTACTTCATTTGCCTGAAAATTGCAATATGTCAGCAAGATGGCTCATTCGGCTTCTTTGTTAGTACTGGGGAATATGAACGCAGCCCACAGATATACTAGCAGCTGACCTGTTTGGTAAATGTTTATTTACAGATTTGTTTGGGTGATAATTTATTCAGGTAAAAAGCATAGATTACATTTAATGGCTTACACATTACATATTATGAATGTAGTATTTTATGTTTAGTTGAGGTAAATATATATATATATATATATATATAATTATTAATATGATGACAAAATGTAACCCAGAAATCATAAATTAGTTAAAATCAAGTCAAGGCATGTATTACAGTGCATCAACACTTAAATTAAGGAGTTTAGGAAAGTTTTAGAAGAGCAAAGCAATATCATATTGTTCACCTATACCATGAATCAGAATTTCCTTATTTCTCTTAGATTCTTTTCTCCTTTCCCCATAAACTGACTCATTCTGCTACAGAAGAACATTGTTTCTCTCTCAGCAAGTATCACAGCATTAAAACTTTGGCTTCTGGAGCTGAGGTGAATAATCTGTCAACAGGGACACCATGACAGCCTAGGATGACACAAGAAAGGAAGAGAAAGAAGAAATGGTATTAGCAAGAGTCTGCTTAAGGACCTAAGGAAGAGGAAGTGGGTTGCAGCTTTGAAGGCCTTTGGTAAAATATGTTTTTCTGAGGAAATGATAAGGGGCCATTTCAATCTAATATTTATTTTTACCTAGATAAAGGAAGATTGGGAGGAATCAGACTGACACAAATATATGCACAAACACTATACTTACTTAGGCCTCATTCCAGGACTAGCTGAAATGATATATCATAGTGGTAACCATGATTACATTTTCCAGTCATAAGTGAAACCTAGGTATTGGCTGGTTTTAGAGAAATATTATTCCTCCCATCCTCATGTTTATACTGTGGTTTAGTCATTTGTAAGCTAAATTAGATGTAGAATAATATAAGTAAATCATCTGGGATAACAAATAATGTCTATTTGAATCTGATTCCTCATGAGAAAATATTTATAGCTAAGAGTACAACTTCCCATTAGGCTGTCAGCCACAAATAGTAATTTCCACTTTCACTTTCCCCAACTTCCACTATAATGGTAATAGTATTAATATCAAACAGTGATGACAAATGTTTATTGAGTGTTATGTGCCAGACTAAGTGCCTTATCATGTGTTAGTGAGTTAAGAAATATTTGCCAAGCTCTATGCTAGGTGCTGTGGTGAACTAGAGAGGAATATTTATGCATTATCTCATTTAATGCAACAACCATCTATGGTAGCTTCTATTATCATTTATAGAGGAACTCTGTCCTGGTAATAACAGATAATACAGAACTGGGTTGGGACCTAGATTTTTCTGACTCCACTCTTGAGAGGTAGTTTCATTACCTTTTGGGTACTTGCTTTCCTTTCCACCATTCTCCATATATGTCCCTAGCCTATATCAGAAATGCAGGTCTTAAATTTTAGAGGTGTTCATTGAGCATATTTATTGAGTAGTTATCACATTCTGGGCCCTGTGCTGAGTGCTTTCTATGCACTCTAACATTTAATATCCTTTCCTACCATGTGAGATGATAAAGGACATAAATACAGATGAGGAAACTGAGGCATAGGTATTTTCCTGAGTGGTGGTAGTAAGGGATGACTCTGTACCTGCCTGTCCCTAGACCTTGACTACTTTGCTCAAATGATTCATCTCATTTAATCCTTGCAATCTTATGAAGTCGTTTCTATTTTTATCCCCATTTTTATATGAATAAACTGGGCTTTGAGAAATTACAGTATTTGATCAAGATTACAAAGAGAGCCAGGATTTTAACCTGATTTCCAAAGCCTATGTTCTAGAACAGGTAACCCAACCCATATTGTCTTCAGGCTACAAAAATGTATTGAGCGTATATTCAGGGTATATGTTGGGCACCATTCTAGGTGTAACAAAGAACATTACAGCCAAAAGCAATGCTTTGATGCATTTTTCATTACACGGAGTGGGGGAGTGTGGGCAACAAACAAAATATCACATAGTGATAAATGTCATTAGAAAATAAAATAAAAAATGGTATAAAGGATCCTGGGAAATCATTTAAGAATAGTTGGCCAGGGAAGACCTTATTAAAGGAATGACATTGAAGTTAAGATCTGAATGACAAGAAGAAAGTAGAAAGGCCAAACTCTGGGATAAAAACATTTTAAGCTTTTGTTGGGAACCGCCCTGACTGGTATTAGAAGCTGAGACCCCCGCCTAGGCTAGGCTAAGGGAACGCCCTTGGAACCGTGAGCCGGCAAGGAGAAAAAAGCTTATCTCCCTGGCAGTAATGCTGTTTCTGCTGCTGAACCCCAAAAAAGCTTGGTCGGTTAGCCAAAGACGGGTAAGATTCCCCACGGGGGAACAACCCAAGCCAGGCACGATCACTTTTGGGAGGCCCCCCAAAAAGAAGGACTTGGGGGGCTGCAGCAAAAGGGGGGTGATGGACCCTCACTCCTCGGCTTTGACAAAGTCTGAGTTCTCAGCGTCCGGAAGAAAATCTCCTTATCTCTCGGTGGCTTTAGTTCCCACGCTCCACCTAAGCCTGAAACAATGACGGGGAAGTACAGCTCGGTACTGGGAAGTGCGGATTTCCCGGGGTGATCAGGCCTAAGAAAGAACATGTAAATTACTGTGAAACCTTCTTTGTCCAAGAATGCTCTTAGTTGAATGAGGAGGGTCTTAGGAGGAAGCTAGTTTGTTCCTCAGCCTTACAGCTCTTTGACCCCCCAACTCAATAGACCGGCAGAGTTCTTTGTTTTATATATTCCTTACTTCCCCTAATGAGTATTGTACGTTACCTGAGTTATTATGCAAAATGAGCCTAATAAAAGCAGGTATGGACGGTAAATCAGCGCGCTCCCCACTAGGGGGGGTGGCCATTCTGTCCCTACTTCCCCACAGAAACTGGTTTGTCTCTGTGCATGTGTGTTTTTTCTCGCGTATTGTCGAGCCATCCACAGTGTGCCGTGGTCACTGCTGGCCGGTGACCCACGCGCAACAGCTGGCGCCCAAACGTGGGGCAGCGATTCGGGACCACAGAGGTGGGACCCCGTTCGAGACCACTTGGAACCAGCGGCTACGAGCCGTCGCTGTGGACAACGCATCAACTTCGGGTGGATTTGCGCGCTAACAGCCCAGGTAAGGGCCAACGACCCCGAACTCTTTCTCGGGCATGTGTTGGGATGCGTTGAATTTTCAGGGAAGTAGGTCTTTCTTTTCTAGGTCGTTTCTCTCTTCGCGACCGCCTATAATTGGGTAAATAGTAATTTAATTCTCAAGTTTGGGAAAAAACAAACGATTTGCCTTGAAAAAAGTAATCAGGTGATTTATTTTGGCCAATTAAAAGTAAATAAAAGTAAGCTTTTTCTTTAAAAAAAAAGAAGGGAGGTAAACATAGGTTGTAACTTATCTAAAGGGCAGAAATCTTTTCTGCGTATATTACAACAAGTTCTTAAAGAAGCAAAGTATAAGGAAGTATAAGAAAGTATAACAAAGTATAAGAAAGAAAAGCATTTGGTGCAGCTTTTGCAATCTATAAGAAAATGTTGTCCTTCATTTCCTGATAGAGGGACGTTAGACATTGATGTTTTGGAAAAAGTGGGTGAAAGGTTGAAATCTTTGCAAAACAGTGGTATATCTATTGGTGCACACACCTTTGTAACCTGGAGGCTTGTCAGGGATTCTCTCGAGTTCATTTGGGCAAAGAAAACAGAGCTAGATGATGATGAATCTGATTCTGACAGTGAAACGGTGTGCAAATTGAGTGAGCAGATCACGGAGGCCCCACCTTCACCCCCACAGAGAAGGATGGATTTTACTCTGTATCTGCTGTGAAAAAAAAAAATTGAGGATTCCAGGGAAGGTTGAAACTTCACACTCTAGGAATGTAAATGGGGAAACTGTAAAGATAAATGGAAAAGTAAAAGTTTTAGGAAAGAAGTTATGTGATGTTAGTTAATAATTGAAGGTATAAGGCATGGAAATGCAATCCTGGTGAATATCAGAAGGGGTATGAAAGACAGATTAGAAGGTTTGTGAATGTTGCAGAAAATCTGTGGAAGTAAACGTTTTAAGAAAGAATTATGTGGTGTGTGTTAGTAATTGAAGGTATAAGACATGGAGATGCAATCTTGGTGGATATCAGAAAGTGTATGAAAAAGAATAGAGAGTTTGTGAATGTTGCAGAAGGTCTGTGGAAGTGAAAGTTTTAAGAAGCCTGGTAGATAGCAGAAGGAAAAGGATTTTCCTTCACACTTTATATTTTTCTCCCTACCTGATCCCTCCAGAATTTGGCATTCTAAAGGAGTAAGTAATGACATAAGGTTTCTTTGCATAAATCTAACAAGACCAGTCGTTAATAGTGGTTATGATTTAATTGTGTCTTCCTACTCTTTCCAAATCTGTTATCTCCAGAATATGACCAGAAAATGAATGAATCCAAATGGCATTATAGCATTTAACAATGCACTGCTCTCCTTATGAGTCCGACAGTTTGTTAACACCTGGTTGCACTTATGGTTTAATCAATGCTACTTTAGAATTAGTCCAACAGGCTCAGATAGATCAGGAGATCCTGACCCGCCTTTCTGCAGTTGAATCAGCACTGGACTGGATTGGCGAACGCCAGGACGCTCTCGTGATTCGTCAACACCTAACCTGTGACCCTGGTTTCTCCAGACTGTGTGTCACACCGCTACAGTGGAATTCCAGCCAACATAATTGGACTGATATACAACATCGCTTGAGGGGAGCTTTCTCCACTAACTTAAAAGGACAAATTGATAAATTGCAGTTGGAGTTACATCATCAGCTGCAGGACATTCAACGTTTAACCAAACAGGACATTTTTTCGAGCCCTTAATGAAAATATTAATTGGCTGAATCCTAAAACATGGTTTGATGGAATTAATTTGAGAATTTGGGTTTTTGGAGCTGCTGGTTGTTTACTGATTGTGATATTGATTTGTGTACTTCGGTGTATTTGCAAATTGTTTTCCCAGGGTCGTGTCAGAGACCAGCAGGTAGCCACCTTTATGGAACCCTTAGCAGTCCTAACTGAAAACAAGGGAGAAGGTATGAGAAACCACTCTGGCAGGCGTAAAATTAAAACTCAACACCCACGTAAGAAAGTAGGTGATGAGTCGGTGCGCAGAACTGCACCTGTTAAGAAATCCTCTTGTAAAAAGTCAGGCTTGCATTATGCTCAAACTGCCTTGTAATTTGCCTTTCCTGATATCTATGTAATTTCTCTCAAAGATTGAAATGTAATCAGACCTATTACTTTTGTTTTTCCCTTAATATGTTTTCTTGCACTGAATTTAGAAATTTAGGTATTCACCACCCATAGAATTTAGTTTCTGCTTTATATTTCTATTATTGCCTTATGATGTATGTAGATGTTGCTTTTCTTCTGATTTGCATTCGAAAACAGCAAAAGTAGGTTTCACAGGCTTAACGACCACAATTGATTTTAAAAAAACTAGAAAAGGGGGATATGTTGGGAACTGCCCTGACTGGTATTAGAAGCTGAGACCCCCGCCTAGGCTAGGCTAAGGGAACGCCCTTGGAACCGTGAGCCGGCAAGGAGAAAAAAGCTTATCTCCCTGGCAGTAATGCTGTTTCTGCTGCTGAACCCCAAAAAAAGCTTGGTCGGTTAGCCAAAGACGGGTAAGATTCCCCACGGGGAACAACCCAAGCCAGGCACGATCACTTTTGGGAGGCCCCCCAAAAGAAGGACTTGGGGGGCTGCAGCAAAAGGGGGGTGATGGACCCTCACTCCTCGGCTTTGACAAAGTCTGAGTTCTCAGCGTCCGGAAGAAAATCTCCTTATCTCTCGGTGGCTTTAGTTCCCGCGCTCCACCTAAGCCTGAAACAATGACGGGGAAGTACAGCTCGGTACTGGGAAGTGCGGATTTCCCGGGGGTGATCAGGCCTAAGAAAGAACATGTAAATTACTGTGAAACCTTCTTTGTCCAAGAATGCTCTTAGTTGAATGAGGAGGGTCTTAGGAGGAAGCTAGTTTGTTCCTCAGCCTTACAGCTCTTTGACCCCCCAACTCAATAGACCGGCAGAGTTCTTTGTTTTATATATTCCTTACTTCCCCTAATGAGTATTGTACGTTACCTGAGTTATTATGCAAAATGAGCCTAATAAAAGCAGGTATGGACGGTAAATCAGCGCGCTCCCCACTAGGGGGGGTGGCCATTCTGTCCCTACTTCCCCACAGAAACTGGTTTGTCTCTGTGCATGTGTGTTTTTTCTCGCGTATTGTCGAGCCATCCACAGTGTGCCGTGGTCACTGCTAGCCGGTGACCCACGCGCAACAAGCTTTTTTATAGGTTCCTGGGACCACGTTTAAGGCTTGGTTTTGTTCTTAATTGCCATTACATGTATCAAATTTATTTTCAAAAGTAAAATCTTAGGAAGTAAACTTGAAGTGGAGTTTCCAGATTTAGCTAAACAAATAAATGTAGACAGACAATTAAATTGGCATTTTGGAAAACCAACAATTTTTTTAACTATAAGCATATTCCAAATCTTGCATGGGACATTAGCTATACTAAACAATTATTTATTTATCTGAAATTTCATTTTAACTGGGTCTCCTTTGTTTTTTTCTGACTCCTAATATGGAGACTAGTTAGGGATTATAAAATACTGTGAATTATATTTGAAATGGTGTTGTGTGTCTGAGCATGAGGCTGATAGCAAGTGTCAGCTGTTTGCAGGGTCCCTTTAAGTTACTTTAGCTCCACAGTAAAATTTGTAGGCAGAAGAAGAAACCCTCCTGATTTTGTGAGTCATACAGCCTTACTAATTATTGAAAAATACAAAAGCAAGCTTTTGGTGAAGGAGAGGGTATATTTTATAAAAAAGACCTCTGCATTATGGAGAGAATGGTGTGATTACTAGAGTGTTCTGAAAAACACTGCTGGAAATCACCCAGCATGGAGGCCTTAAAAAGCTATTGAGTGCTGAAAGAGTACACTTTTACTTTTTAAAAGTTATATGCTTTTAGAACAAGCACTTCACCCTATTTAGTTATATAACTTAGTATATACCAATCATTATGGGCATCTCAGAACTTGAAGGTAGGTTTTATCTTTCCTTCTTCCAACCTGATTTTAGATGAACTGTTTGAAAATCATTCTTTAGACTGTAGTGCTGTTCAATAGAACTTTCTGCAAAGATGGAAATGTTCTATGTCTGTGCTGGCAACTACAAATAGTGTACCTACCAGCCAAGTGTGGCTATTGAGCCCTTAAAATGTGGTTAGGAGCTTCTGGCCAAGATGGAGGCATAGGTAGATATGCTTCACTTCCTCGCACAACCAAAAGAAGGATAACAAGCAATTTAAAAACAAACAAACAAAACAACCAGAACTACCAGAAAATCAAACTGTATCGAAGCCCAACAACCAAAGAGTTGAAGAAACATTTATCCAGACTGATAGGAAGGGCAGAGATGGGGAGCCAGGGCGGTAAAGATGTGCAAGTCAGTGACTAGCAGACTAGGACAGATGAGTCTGTGGCTGGCAGATGGGGTGGTCCCACATTTGAGTACTGATAAGCCAGAGAGAACAACTGGGGAATAAGACAGACTGTGCAACCCATGGTTTCCACATGAGAAACTAAAGCCTCAAAAACTCTGGCTGTAAAAACCTATGCAGGTTGTAGCAGTAGGAGAAACTCCCAGTTGCACAGGAGAGTATGTTGGAGGGGCCCACAGGATCCTAGAATATACACAAGCTCACCCACCTGGGAATCAGCACCTGAAAGGGCACAATCCTCTTGTGGGAAGTGAGGGAAATGACTGAAAGTGGGGTGAGGGCCAAGTAAGCAGCATTGTTCCCTTTCTGACCCCTTCCCTACACAGTACCACAATACAGTAAACTAGATTGCCCTGCCCTGGAGAATACCTAAGGCTCCACCCCTTACAATGTAACAGGTGTGCAGAGACAGAGAAATGTGGCCCAAATGAAAGAACAGATCAAAACTCCAGAAAAAGAAACTAAGCAATGAGGAGATAGCCAATATATTAGATGCAGACTTCACAACACTGGTTATCAGGATGCTCACAGAAATGATTGAGTATGGTCAAAAAATAGAGGAAGAAGTGAAGGCTATTAAAAGTGAACTAAAGGAAAATACACAGGGAACCAACAGTGAAGGGAAGGAAACTGAGACTCAAATAAAAGATTTGGAACAGAAGGAAGAAATAAACATTCAGAGCCAGAACAGAATAGCATAGGAAATGGAAAAGTCAAAGAATTTATTTGTACAACCCATGGTCATGAACTAAGGGTGGAGGAATGTTGGAGGGAGGGGACTTGCAGGATGGAGGGGGATAAAGGGAAGAAAAAATGGATAACTGTAATATAATAGTGTAATCAATAAAACATACTTAAAATGTGGTTAGTATGCCTGAGGAATTGAATCTTAAATTTTATTATAGTTTAACTAGTAGAAGTTTAAATCTAAATAGCCACATGCACCTAGTAGCTACTGTATCAGATAAGAAAATTCTAGAATGTTCATGGCAGCACAATTTACAATAGCCAAGTGCTGGAAGCAACCTAAAGTGCCCATCAGCAAATGAGTGGATCAAAAAACTATGGTACATTTACACAATGGAATTCTACATAGCAGAAAGAAAGAAGGAGCTCCTACCCTTTGCAATAGCATGGATGGAGCTGGAAAGCATTATGCTAAGCGAAACAAGCCAGGCAGTGAGGGACAAATACCATATGATCTCACCTTTAACTGGAGCATAATCGACAAAAGAAAAAAACAAACAAAATATAACCAGAGTCATTGAAAATAAGAACAATCTAACAATAGCCTAGCCAGAGGGGGAGGAGGGGGACAGAGGGGAGAAGGGTTTTCAGGAACTACTATAAAGGACACATGGACAAAACAAGGGGGAGGATGGAAGCAAGGGAGGGAGGTGGGTTTGGGGGAAATACAGACAACTGTAATTGAACAGCAATAAAATAATTTTTTAAAAAAGACAATTCTAGAGGAAAATAAGTATTGTGCCTTTAAAATATCCCAGAAAAATATAACAAAGAAGTGCTGAGACTAAATCCCATTCTAAATAAGCTAAGAATATTTTCTTTGTCTATAAAATAAGAATTTAGACTCTACAGTCTCTAAAGTCTCATCCCACTTGAAAATACTATGCTTTTATGAACTGTGGAGGCTGCAGGGGCCCAATATTCATTTTTAAATCTCCAATGCCTGGCAGAGAATCTGGCACACAGTGGATGTTCAGCATATGATTGCTGAAGTGAGCTTAACTCAGTGGACTGTCCAAATTATCTAGCTTAGAAACATAGAGTGCATCGTGTGTGTCATCACTTCTTTCCAGAATCTATGTTAGGCATCACTAGTCAGCCATGCCACTCTTTCTTTACAAAACCTCAAGCAAGCTTAGAACCCTCCAAATATAGTACTCCAAATAGTCTACTGATGGTATTGAGGACCTAAGTTTAAAAATAATTTCCCATCTATACAGAATGATCCTCCCATTTTATATATGAGGAAACTGGAACCTAGAGAGGTAATAGTTATCTAAGATGACACAGCTGACTAGTATTAAAGAAAATTATAGAATTCAAGTCTTCTCACTCCTGCTTAAGTATTCTTTGTATTTTAGACTCTTTACCTTTATTTTAACATAGCTATGCTTCTTGTTTAAAATATAATTTCCCCTAATAACAGTGGGTACCTCAGGAATTTGGGGGAATGGAGAAATAGTTTTAGAACATACAAGGATGGAAAATGGGTAGGCAGAAGATTTCATTGTGTGTATGTATGTGTGTATGTATGTATGTATACACATATATTTATATACTTATATTCTTATAAACATTTCAACCATGTGAATATATTACGTATTTAATTTTTAAGGTAAATTCCAAGATGTTGTTAAATAAGCTCTTTAAAACTTGAGAAAGTGCAGAGCTCCTCCATAAATGATATCTTAGAAAGCTTTCTTTTAGTTTCTCCTCTGACCCCCCTAATTTCTAAAAGAAACTATTTTAGCAGATTTAGGTTGATTTATTTTTGTAACTCCAACCATACTCTGATAAAGACTAGAGCTTGAGGAAAGTATTTTTTGCTATGTTGCTTCCTGAGGTATATGGTTGGACAGCTCACATTTTTTTTTTCAAGCCTTTTCTGAGTAGGCATATTGCCTGAGCAGTTATCAAAGCATCATTTTTCTTTCTTCATTTTAAAAAAATATTGTCTGTGGATGCTTGCTGTGGTCTGCTTGTCTGGTTTATGGTGATTCTACCTTTTATATTCTGTTGTTTGCTCACACAGTTTCTTTTTCATCATCTGTTGGGAACCGCCCTGACTGGTATTAGAAGCTGAGACCCCCGCCTAGGCTAAAGCTAAGGGAACGCCCTTGGAACCGTGAGCCAGCAAGGAGACAAAGGCTTATCTCCCTGGCAGTAATGCTGTTTCTGCTGCTGAACCCCAAAAAAAGCTTGGTCGGTTAGCCAAAGACGGGTAAGATTCCCCACGGGGGAACAACCCAAGCCAGGCACGATCACTTTTGGGGAGGCCCCCCAAAAGAAGGACTTGGGGGGGCTGCAGCAAAAGGGGGTGATGGACCCTCACTCCTCGGCTCTGACAAAGTCTGAGTTCTCAGCGTCCGGAAGAAAATCTCCTTATCTCTCGGTGGCTTTAGTTCCCGCGCTCCACCTAAGCCTGAAACAATGACGGGGAAGTACAGCTCGGTACTGGGAAGTGCGGATTTCCCGGGGTGATCAGGCCTAAGAAAGAACATGTAAATTACTGTGAAACCTTCTTTGTCCAAGAATGCTCTTAGTTGAATGAGGAGGGTCTTAGGAGGAAGCTAGTTTGTTCCTCAGCCTTACAGCTCTTTGACCCCCAACTCAATAGACCGGCAGAGTTCTTTGTTTTATATATTCCTTACTTCCCCTAATGAGTATTGTACGTTACCTGAGTTATTATGTAGCATGAGCCCAATAAAAGCAGGTATGGACTGTAAATCGGCGCGCTCCTCACTAGAAGGGGTGGCCATTTCGTCCCTACTTCTCCACAGAAACTAGTTTGTCTCTGTGCATGTTTTTTCTCGCGTGTTTATCGTCGAGCCATCCACAGTGTGCCGTGGTCACTGCTAGCCGGTGACCCACGCGCAACAATCATCTAGATCTTTGCTCCTCAAATGTGGTCCACAGGAGAGCAGTATCTGCATTACCTGGGTCTTGTTAGAAATGTTAAACCTTGGCCCTCACCTCAGACTCACTGAATCCAAACTTGCACTTTAACAAGAACTTTAGGTGATTCAAATGGACATTAATGTTTCAGAAGCACTGATCTATATGACATGGCATCTGCCAGCTAGTCACAGTTAGCACCCTGAAGTGGCAAGCTAGAAGGTACAGTAAAAATATCATCCTTCTTATTAAATATGACAAATTTAGGCCTGATATACAACTTTCCATTGCAAAGGGAGTTGCTATTGGCTTCCAAACAGCCATAGTGGACCTTGAATTTCTGCTGGTCACTGTATTTGACCAACAATGAAGATGCTGATGGTGATAATGATAATAAGAGTATTTACAGTTTATTAGGTGCCATACTGTTTTATATGTATTATTTTAATATTCACAGTAATTTTATAAATCCTCACTTACAGAATAGATAATTAGCAGATAGTACTTGCCACCTTGTTTTTCACTACTCTGGAGACTGAAAGCTATAAACTATATTTCCCAAACTACCTAGCAGTTAGGATGCAGACATGCCACTTAGCTGTATCTATTCAAGACTTGGAGCCATAAGTGAACTAAATGCAGTGGAAGCCTTTCTCTGGGAGAACGGATCTTATAGTGCATGGTAGAGGTATCTAGTTCAGCTGGGGCAGCTATAATGCAGTATCTAGCATTTAGTTTCAAAGGCCTTACTTACCAGCTTATGGATTGTTGTGTCATTGGTGTTTTGGCTATAAAGTACCACTGTTTTGTTGGGCAATTCTCCTGCCTGTGTTGTTTCTGAATGTGTGGTATCCAAGAATGATTTGCTACACCCTCTTTCCTCAGATATTCTGGGAGCTGCTTAATGTTTTTCAATAATTTTCTTTCCATTTATCTACCTAGAATAGACTCTATTGTTTGCCAATAAAACCTGGCTAATATAGTAATTAAGATTAGTTAAATTACTAAAAGCCAAAAACAAAACAAAAAAAAACGATGCTACTAAATTACTGCACTTAAGTATTCAGTTTTCCAGAAAAGAAGGTGACATTTGGGATATTGTAAAGCAAAGACTTGAGATTAGTATTTCCCAGAATAGCAGTGATGAAGATGAAATTAGCAGCATTATGTTAAAGGGACCAATAATTTTTGTTAGTTTTGCTGCAACTCTAGAAATGTTCCATACCTAAAAGCAAATGTGTCTTTGTGGCCAAAGTCAAGTAGAGAAACAATTATCTAAGCAAGTTATGAAAGCAAGAAAGAGAAGAAGAAGGAAATAAGATTACTTTAAATGCTTATTTTGTGGCAGGCACTGAATAAGGGCCTCTATAAACATTAACAAGGGGACTGTAAAATAAGAATTATATGACTTGTAACTGTTGGCAGGCAATGGTGGCTGGTGCTCAGACCGATAAAGAGGATTAAGAATTTCAATTAAAATAGATAATTTTGGAGTGGGGTTAATTTTACTCAATTAAAATACACTGTAAGTGATAATAAGCAATAATAATCAGTTATGAGCTTTCTGGAAAGAAAACAGATGCCATATAAGCAAGTAAAGTAGGTGGATAATCTCAGTTGCTAATGGTTTGACAAAAGGCATGAATGACCTACTTAGGGCCACAGAGAGAACTCCTTATTCGCCATTCCCTATTTCTTGCTTACCATGATTGTCCACTTTCTGTTTTCAGCCTCTGGGAATACTAGAGATCGTGGAGAATAAAACACTTCATCATCCACTTCTTCTGGTTTTCTGGGCAAGCAGTGTAAAAATGTCCAGTCAGAGGCAGCAACTTTAGCAGTCTAAGGAAGAGATGGGAATAAGACTGTGTTTTCAGTATTATATGTGGCTATCACATTTGTCTTCTTTAATATTTAACAATACATATGGCCTGGTGTCAGAGATCATTGCAAAATGACAGATGAAGCTGCATGCAAAGAGATAAAGAAGGGTGTAAGCTCAAGGCACCCAGGAGAAATGTATATGGTACTTTCAACTCTTGGAAATTTATTGTTATTTTTGTATTTGGGAGATCATCACTCTCAATTAAACCACTGACTCAGGTTTCTGGTACTCTGTTTAGGGGGATAGTGGACATTTCAGTAAAGAACTCTACCAGTATAGTATGTGGCTGATAGCAAAAGTCACTGATTATACACCAGTATATTTTAGAAGTTTCTTTTATGTGATTGTGTTGTATTTTGAGTTTATCTCCAAATTATGCATTTTAGCACTTGAAGCATGCTTTATCACCAGCTAAAACAATTTTGTAAAAGAGCACTGAGATAGGAGTGTATTAAACAGGGTTAAGGGCACTGTACTAGATGTTTCATTCTTAATGCAAATGTTCTAATAGTTTTAATATTTTCCAGCAGTTCATTCCTGAAAGTTACATTTTCCATCCATTTCCACTGTTCACTTACAGATTCAAAACTACATTTCATCATAATTTCCTACCTCAAAATTACTGCCTTTGTATTTAAAATTTGTTTTACCTCCCACTCTAGGTCTAGGTTCAGAACCTTCTAAGTTTCTAAATACTGGAAAAGTGACAAGGGAAAATAATAACACTTGAACCTGTCATACATCAGTGAGATTAATGCTCTTTATGTCTACAGTTCCAGCATGGAAAAACTTCTAAGTTTGTCAAAGGAAGTATGGGGTAAACCACAGAGAATTTAAAAATTCTCCATGGATACAGAGAACATACTGACAGCTGTCAGAGGAGAAGTGGTGGGGGAACTGGGTGAAAAAGGTGAAGGAATTAAGAAAAAAATCCTAATAGACAACAGTATGTTGATTACTGAAAGGAATGGAGGGATGGAGGGAGGTAAAAGAGAGTAAAGGGGTGACAAATGGTGATGGAACGAGTCTTGACTTGAGGTGGGGAACATACAATATAATATACAGATGATATATTATAGAATTGTATATCTGAAACCTATATAATTTTGTCAACCAGTGTCACCTCAATAAATTCAACTTTAAAAAACAAAAAATATCTCCATGAAAATATTTGCCACATATATGACAAGGGATTAGCTATAATTTATAAATAACTCCTATAACCAAGAATAAAAAACAAAAAATAGAAAATGGGCAGAGGATATGATAGTGGCTTATAGAAAAAGACATGGAAGTGGCCAATATACACAAAAAGATGTTTAACTTCATTAGCAATCAGTGAAATGCAAATTTAAAAAAATACAAGACACAAATTTTTAAAATTAAAAATGTAAATAACTAAGGATGGAGACAGTTTGGAGGGAGTATTAAGTTGTCGGTCTTTTTCAGATGGTCAGTTTAGCAGCATTTCCCGTGTTTTACAATGTATATGCCATTTCACCCAGAAATTCTTTATCTAGGGATTTATTCTCCAGTAATATTTTCACAGAGAAATAAATGGTGATCACATGGAGGGTTATCAATAGGGGAGGGGGAGGAGGGAGAGGGGGAAAAGGTACAGAGAATAAGTAGCATAAATGGTAGGTAGAAAATAGACAGGGGGAGTGTAAGAATAGTATAGGAAATGTAGAAGCCAAAGAACTTATATGTATGACCCATGGACATAAACTAAAGGGAGGGAATGTGGGTGGGAGGGGGTGTGCATGGCAGAGGGGAGTGAAAGGGGGGAAATGGGACAACTGTAATAGCATAATCAAATATATTTTAAAAAAGAAATTTATATAAGGATGTTCATTTCAGTATTGTTTGTAAAGGACACATGGACAAAGCTGAAGTGGGTAGGATCAAGGGTGGGAAGTGGGGATAGCTGGGGTGGGGGAAGTGGTGGGGGTAAAATGGAGACAACTGTACTTGAACAACAATAAAAAATGTGAAAAAAATAAAATGCAAAAAATAAGTAAATAGCCTAATTTTTTAATAGGAAGCATTTTAAGTGGATTATAGTCCATTCATACTTTGGAACTCTATGTAACCATTTAAAAGAATGAAAACTATCCAAATGAATGGATAAGTGAAAAATATAAGTTGGAGTAATATACCATGCATGATAAATCAATAGTTGTGTGTATAGGCATATATAAATACACAGAAAAGTTCTGCAAAGAGACACATCAGATTGATAAACACTGGCTACCTCTGGGAATAATCACTGTTAAGGGGAGGGGGAAAGACATTTTCACTTTTTACTTTTCAAACTTTATTCTATTGTCATATACACAAAGGGAGCTTATATTTATATATTTTATCAATAAAATATCTACTGTAACTACTTAATCCTTTTCTTCACTAAAACAGATTAGTTACTCTGCTGACAAAATCCCAATGTCCACCTGACTTTTAGGGTTTTCCTCTAGGACAGTGGTTTTCAAAGGGTGACCCTTGAGCAGATGCATTGCATCACCTGGGAACTTGGTAGAAATGCAAATCTTGGGCCTCACCCCTGACCTAGTGATTCAGTGTCTCTGTAGGAGTGGGGTCCTTCCAGCTGTATATTAACACCTCCTCCAGACAATTCTAATGCATGCTCAACATTAAGCATTGCTTCAGATATTCATGAAAGGCATCACAATAGATAGGAGTCCCCTGGGAACGCTCTGGAGGAAGTTAGCAAAAACTCAAATGGACTTGTGTCCTTAGAAAACAGTCAAGGACTGGCCTGAAGAACATAGTTATGGGACATTACTTAGAGAAGAAATCATAAGAAACTGCATGTGACAGAAGTAACCTTATGTCTCTAAACATATAAAGTGTAAAGCATTTTGAAGCCTTCATTGATGTGAGCGAGAAAAGTTAGCTTCTTTCTTCTGCCTGGGTTTCAACTTCCTTCAACCAGGACAGAAATGTCTTTCTAAAGGATATAGCTAATCTTCAGGGGTAGAGAATTCTTTAGGGGATATAGTCAGTGGGTCCTTCATAGGGAACGAACAGACAGTCTACTCTTCCTAAAGTGAATGAGTGATTAGATGGTTCTGGCCTTTATGAATAGACTTGATCAACCTTCAGAAACACATCACTTTGTACCTTCATTGTAATCTGGTAACCTTGGAAAGCCTGGAGACGCTTTTTCTTCTCCTCTTCTTGTCCCATGCTTATCCAAGTGTCTGTAATTAATACATTGCCTCCACGAGCTGCTTCTAATGGATCATTCATCAGTGACAGCTTGGTATTGTTCTAGAATACACAAGCATGCCAATTAAACGTGGGACAGATAAAGGCAATAATAACATTATATATAGGAACATACCTCCTTGGCATACTGCTCTGCCAACTTGATTACACTGGGATCTGGCTCATAACCCTGCAGGGGGAAGAATGTAACTGTTATGTAGGTAACTTTATTCTATATGATTTCTTACATAAGGATTATATTCTTTTCAACAATATTCCCATCTTCTTCCCTTTTTATGCTTTAAGTTGTAGTGCAAACTGAAAGGTTCAGGCCAGTTTCCCAACCTGCCAGACTGCTCATGACCCAGTCAGGCCAGGTTTCCAACTCCCTGGGCTACTCATGACTCAATTGTTTCGACTCACTTGGTAGCCCACGACTTAGTCAAAACTCTCTCCCACTGAGAACAATATACATCTGATGCCAGCTGTAATGGCTGCTGGTCAGAATGACCTTCCTATACCTGGGAACAGCCTGGTCCCTTACCTTACCCATCCCTACTCACATCCTGAAACCCTGAGGCAACTGCCCAGAAGAACAAGAGACTAATCCTTCCCTCATTCCCATACAAAACATGCACTTTTTCTTTTAAAAAACCCATTCCTGCCTCCCCCCAGGGCTGCAATCAGTCCAGACTCAATTTACCTGTAAACTCAGCATAAAATAAAGGCACTTGGATCAGATTATCCTGCTCCTCCTGCCTCTATCTCTCTCCCATTTCTAACACAACCATGTTCAGCAGTATATATTTATATTTTGATCAAACCTTAATAGTGCCTTGGCATTTAAAAAGATAACCAATTGCCCCATTTTATTTTATTGTTTTGGCCTCTTTAGTCATAAAGTCAAACAGACTAGGGTGCTTTTTAGCACTTGGTTGTACTGCTTCTTATTCCTCTAATAGCTTAAGAGGATCATATACATAATTGTACAACCTTATGCATTTTTGTCTCAGAGTCTTTCCACAAGCTGTTTTTTTTAAATGCTCTTTTGTCTGAAATGCTTTTCCACACCCACTCCGTGTGGATAACACTTTCCAGTCTCAGTTTAAATATTTCCTACTCAGAACCCCCCCCGCCCCCGTGACCACCCCAGCTAAATACTAACAGCCTACATGCACACATTCTTTTGCACTCACCAACAAGAGTCCTGAGTGCTGGGCACTTGCTCAAAAATGGCACTTACACAGCAAGCACACTGTTTTTGCTAAAATATATTTGTTTGGGATGGTTTGGTGAAAGAAGAATTAGGACTTCAGTGAGGCAAGCAAGGTGCCTAGGACACAGAATCTAAGGAGGTGCTCACTGTCAGAATCCTGCAAATACAAATTTTGTACTATATGGTACCTGACTTGCACATCCTAGCCTCAACTCCAGGTGAGAGGACATTATAAGAACAACTAAAACCCTCATGCTATTCCAGACCCTACAGGTGGCCCCTCTCCTTCCATCTTCTCCTTCCAATCTGTTCTATACATTATAACAAGAATTGTTTTCTCTGAAGACTTCAATGTTTACTATTTGTTTTTTAAGTCAAAGCTGATTAAGAGTATCAAGGCTCCCCACTGACATCCCCTGCTTCTGTCTGTTTTAATTTTTCCCAACATCTTGCTGTAGGAAAGCCTATCATATTGACATTCCTGCAAATGTCTAGCCCTTTTCTGCCACCACAGCCTTTTACCCTTGAGCACTACCCACTTTGTCACCTCCTTGGTGTCTTCAAAGGAACATGTCAGCTCCTCCTTTGTCAAAACTCCAGCCCAGCTTCAACCTCTACACCCTCCATATGGAAGTCTTGTCTGTCCAAACACCATAATTATTCTCACTTTTTCCTTCATGCTTCTCATTTTCCTAAATTCTTAGTTTTGATTACAAGTTGGTTTGTATAAATTCTCAGTAGGGCATTGTAGTGGACACTGTGATGTGCCACACAGATTCACATTTATGAATAAAGGACTTATTCCCCAGCTGCTGGGCATGTTGCTGAAAGATGTCTTTCAGCTCCTACCTTTCTTTGGGCACTGCCTCAGCTGCAGGGAGCTGATGCACCCAAGGTCACATACTTTTGCAGGATGAGCCAGATTCCATGAGTGGTTGACAGAAGGGTATGAAAACCACACTCCCTCCTCCCACCTAAGAATAGCTCTGAATAGACATCTCAGATCTAGAACTCTCCATTAAGTCAACAGAAGCACTTGTTGGGGCTGCATCACAGCTTGGTTTCTCCCTCTGCTCACTCCTGCTTCCTTTACCTCCCTTGCATAGGTGTTGATCCCAAGGGCACACCCTGATAAACATCATGTGGGATAAATTCTGTCTCAGAGTCTGCTTCCCAGGAATCTCAACCTATGAAATGTATGTTCAACTTTATTCATTCAAAATTGTTTGTATTTGCACATGATTGTCTACCATAATTCCTTCTCTCATTACAAAATTCTTGAGGAAAGAAACTATTCAGCCCTGGATGAGTGGCTTGGTTGGTTGGTGCATCATCTCGTATACCAAAAGGTTTTGGGTTCAATTCCTGGTTGTGGGTTTGATCTCCACTCATGTACAGGAGGCAACTAATTGATGTTTCTCTTTCACATAGATGTTTTTCTCTCTTCTTTCCTCTGTCTCTAAAATCAATCAACAGATCCTAGGATAAGGGTTTTTTTAAAAAAGCTATTCAGATATTTATGATCATGGCTACAGAAATTTTAGCAGCTTTACTACCCTTTAAGCAGCCATACATTTTGGAATTTTATTTATCAGGATTTTGGGAAGGTAATTTATAAAGGTTTGGTAATTTGGTAACAATGTTATGAGCATTCATACTGGTATACATAAATGAAAAGATTTGGCTATTACCTCATGTGCTTCCTGCCCTGAAAATCTAGCCTTTCCTTTGAAGAGCAGGTTTTTGTGCTCCCTAAGTATAATCATCCTTAGAGAAGGAATCAATAAGCACCTAGAGAACCAATGGAGAGGTTTGGAA
Source organism: Phyllostomus hastatus (assembly GCF_019186645.2). Lineage (NCBI taxonomy): Eukaryota > Metazoa > Chordata > Mammalia > Chiroptera > Phyllostomidae > Phyllostomus > Phyllostomus hastatus. Next base: position 3,166,064 of record NW_025334016.1, on the reverse strand, counting down.
ATTAGAAAAATATCCAACCTTGCATGCACTGGGCCATGACTGAGAATACAAAGTGGAATTCTTTATTCACAGCTAGCTTTCAATACTAAATCACTCACTGGTTTTTACATAAATGTTAAAACCAGAGGAGGAAGATGATTAACAAACCCAGTTCAGTCTAAATATCCACTTAGAATGATGTTAAAATCATTACCATCAATAGTTTATGGAGCAATTTTACAATCAAGGACAAAATTATGTTTTCTTGAACATGTAAGTTATTCTTGGTTGAAGAATGGGGAAATAGATTAATTATGGCCTTGGAAACTTTTTGTGCTTCTTAAATTTACAATAAATCTCCTACCTCTATCTTTAAAGGAAATAGGTCTACTTATAAATTAGTAGAATGACTTCTACACTATCAGACTTTCCAGAAAACATTTTAAAACTCTTACTGACACTAAGAATTAACCAGGTTTTGGTACACTTTATCATTTAAATGAGTTTATGCATAAGAACAATGCTGAAATTACTCTTTAACATCAGGATTTTTTCCTTTGATGCTAATAAAACATCTTTGACATGCAGTAAAATGTTTAAATCATATTTCTCCAACAAAATAAATCCTTTTCAAAAACATCTTATAGCAAGGAACAATTATTGTTAATGTATGTTTTATCTGTAAAACTAACTGCAGTAATAGTTCACATTAATACAGCATTTCCTCAAACTGGATTTGTAGTGAGAGTACTAATTCTTCCCATAAAGTGAAGAAGCACCACCTTATGCTTAAATCTGACCTTTATTTCAGTTCAAGCTGAGCAAAAGAGAATTATCTGTTATAAGAATTATCTTTCTGAGTCCCAAAAGTTTACTATAATAGGGTGACTGCTTTTCTCTTCTATAGCAAGTATATTAGGCAGAATAGTGTCCTCCAAAAACTTCATTCCCACCCAGAATCTCAGAATGTTACCTTATTTAGAAGTAGGGTGCTTGCAAATGTCATTAGTTAAGATGAGGTCATACTGGATCAGGATGGGCCTAAATTTAATATGTCTTCATAAAAGAGGAACATTTGTAAAGAGAAAGACAGACGGGAAGGGAAGGAGATGGAGACAGAGGTTGAAGTGATGCAACCACAAACCAAGGAATACCTGGGGCCACCAGAAGTGGAAAGAGACAAGGAAGAATCCTTCCCTAGAGGCTTCAAAAAGAGTATGACCCTGCCAGCACCTTGATTTTAGACTTCTGGTTTCTAGAATAAAAAAATGAAATAATAAATTTCTGTTGTTTTAAGCCACCAAAATTGTGATAATTTGTTAGCCCCTGTGAATTAAGGCAGCAGAGTACATTGAGTCAAACTGATCCAGCAACAACACTAGGGAAAACCATTTTGTTTTATTTTGTTTTGCTGGCAGGATGTAGCAGACAATGCTGATGCTCTACCCAGATGCCATCAGAAGGTCCTTTGCTCCCTCTCCACATTTCAGTGTGCTTTTCACATGGAGAACTACTCTTCTTCAGAAAATGACCCTCTGGCTACCGGCTGCCTTTCTTGCCAGAAGTGACAGGAGATTCGTCACCCCATGTCCCCTTGCTGCACTTGACCAAGGACTGGTTCTAAGGATGAAAGAATGAAAGTCCACTTTCCTTTCCCCAGGCTGGAATAACTCTGGGGTATAACTTATACTCCAGAGCACCTGTGAAATCAAGCTGAAGATCCCTTTTGTGAGACTGTGCCTGACATAGCACTAGAGTAACCAGATAATCCTGGTTTGCGTAGGACTATCTCAGTTTTAGTGCTGACAGTCCCATGTCCCCAGAAATCTCTACACTTGAGCAAACCAGAATGGTTGGTCACTGTAAATGGAATTCTTGCTTAGATTCTTCCCTTCTGTGTTTTGCCATCCCTATTACCTTACAGGCTTTCCTTAAGAGTACTTCCTTAATAAATCACTTGTATATAAATCTTCATGGGGGTCTCGTTATGGAGAACCTGGCCCAAGACATTGGTAGAGGATGGGGGTGAATACTGGGTGCTTGAATACCTCAAGGACTGGAATATTTCCTATTGGAAAAATGCAGCTATTAATCCACATTTTGAAATTCAAGTTACTAGTGATTGACAAATAAACATCTCAAACTCAAGAAGCAAAAGCTGGGAGGAATTTTCATTCCTCAAATATTTACCTCTGAATATCTTAGCTTATCAGAGTAAACCACAGCAGTGACTATTGAGATAATAGCAAACACATGCTTGATTAGAAACATACTGGTGCACAATAATTGTGACTAGTCATCAATAATGAGATATTCAATTCTATCTTTTACTTTCTTTTTGAATGGGTTCTATTTAGGGGAAGTTTCCTTTCAAAAGACTCCTGATAGAATATTAGTATTCAGTAAAAACATAATGGGGAAAACAATTCAGTAGAGATGAGATATTTCAAAAGATTTTGTGGGAATCCTTCAGGACTGCTTTGTGTATGAGTCTATTGTAGGGTTAATTTTTATCCTCTAAAAGGCCTATTTATTTTGAATGAAGCTGCAGGTATAGTAATCTAGGGCTTGTCCTAGGAGAATCTGCACTGTTTTATTTTAGTATATTTATTTGTGCTTTTATGTTATTATGTAGGTAAAACATTCACATGTTAAGAAATTCAAACCATATAAAGGGATATACCGTGAAAAGAAAGTCTTCCTCCTACCTCTATTCTTTAACCTCCCAGTTCCCCTTCTCAGAGCAACAGCTACAGTATATTACCAGTTCATTATGTCTCAGAAGCATCACTTTAGACCTCTGAAAGAAGTCCTGCTTCCTGTGCATTCTATGAGAGATTAGCAGTAATGTAGGAAGTATGTGGGGATCAGGTTCACAGCCATGTGGGACTGAAATTTTAAAAGCTTATGAGTCCCTCAAGTTGAACTTGAAGAACTAAGCTGGTACAGATGCCATCACTGTGACTTTCACATTAAATCAACATTTTTATATCACAGTCAACCATTGTCCAAAAACACTATATGAAAAATTCCAGAAATAAACGACAGGTATGTTTTCAATTGTGTGCCATTCTGAACAGTATGATGAAATTTCACACCATCCCTCTCATCTCATCCAGGATGTGAATCATCCCTTTGTTTAGCATATTCATGCTGTATACACTGACTGCCCTTATTCACTTTATAGCTGTCTTGGTTACCAGATCAGCTGTTGAGGTATTGCAGGGCTTATGTTCAAGTAGTCCTTATTTTACTTAGTAATGTCTTATTCACCTCACTTCATCTCATCATGTAGGCATTTTACTATTTCACATTGTCATAAGAAAAGGGAGTGCAGCACAATAACATATTCAGAGAGAGACCACATTCACATAACTTTTATTACAGGATATTGTTATAATTGTTCTATTCTATTATTAGTTATTGTTGTTAATCTTTTACTGGGCCTAATTTAAAAATTAAACTTTATCATAGGTATATGTATAGGGAAAAAAAGTCTATATAGAGTTCAGTATTCTCTGCAGTGTCAAGCATCTACTGGGGGTCTTGGAATGTATTCCCCATGGATAAGGGAGGACAACTGCACTAGAAAAATGACAGCATTCTCCCCATGCCTTGTGAGTTCTATGCTGTCTGGATTTTATTGCTTTCTTCAGCCTTTGTGGTACCAATGTACAAGGATGCCGATCATCACAATGGCTGATTTCAATGGCTGGTTTGAGGGGATAATTCAGACATGCTTTTACACAGACTCATAGGATGAAAGGTAAAAGCCACAACCACATCACTTTGCAGAGATGGGAAAGTGGGCACTCGAGAAGCCAAATAGCTATAACAGTAGGGCTGGTAATATAACCTAAATTTTGTAGCCTCACCTGTGCTCTTGAATGGTGGAGAGGTTTGCTTTCACTGGCTAACTGCATCTGGGGATGACTTAAAGGGGAGGTCAGTTTCAAGGCACAAAGTTCCCCTACCTTTGGAGTAGCTGCCTGAATGTGCATTCCGAATTTTGCTGCACTCATCATAATGGAGTGCAGGATGTTGTTCCCATCTCCAATCCAGCTGAGGGTAAGGCCTTTCAGAGAGCCATAGTGTTCCTAGAAGGCAAGAATGGAAGAGATTATACATAGGAGGAAATCCACTTATGTGAAACAATTATTAGGGTTACAATAAAAGAAACCATCTTCATTCCAATTTTAAAGCTTTGTTGGAATGATTCAACTATTTTTTTTGCATTATACAGAGCGATTAAATAACATGAATGTACAATCACAAAAAATAGCAAAATGTCCTCATATCTTAAACCAAGACATCATATGAACTCATATGAACAGTTATATTTTCAAACTTTCAAATGTTAATCTCTATTGTATTCATTCATTCAACAAATTAAGCACCATCCATGTCCACTTTCCTTGGCCCTGGAGATGTAACAATGAGCAAAAGAGAAAATAAATTCCTACCTTTATGGACCTTACATTTGTTATTGTAAGAAAAGAGAAATACAATGTACCTAGAACAGTGTAGCATGGTAGTTGAGTATGTTCCCAAGTATATAAAGTTGAAAAACATTTTCATTAATACTCTGAGCTGTTTACAGATATGGAGATGTGTAGCTAAAGTATAAATACATGCCTAGGAATTATAAATACAGACATTGGGATAATAATTTCCTTGTGGGGTGGGAAGAAATGAGATCAGGGAGAGTCACACAGTCAGCTTTAATTGTATCTCTAATATTTTATTCAAAAACAACAAAAAAAATCCTAAGGTAAGATTTGACAAAACTATATGATAGGCATGTGAGTATTTGATTTATTTTTCATGAAGTAGCTATAGGTTTTATAGCTTTTTTATGTTTATAAAAAAATAAAGGCTAAGCAATTTAGAAATCACAGGACTAAGTGGCTAAGCTAGGATTTAAATCCAGGTCCATCTGATTTAGATTCCATGTTGTTGTTTTTTTTAAAGATTTTATTTATTTATTTTTAGAGAGAGGGGGAGGGAGGGAGGAAAAGAGGAAGAGAAATATCAATGTGTGGTTGCCTCTCACTCGCCCCTTACTGGGGACCTGGCCCGCAACCCCTGACTGGGAATCGAACCAGCCACCCTTTGGTTCACAGACCAGAACTCAATCCACTGAGCCACACCAGCCAGGGAAGATTCCATGTTCTTAATAAGTTGCTATTTAGTCATTCAACTCTCACTTTGAGGATTTCTTATATGAAGGCATTGCACCAGGTCCTGCAGGGGACAATATGATGAACAGGACATTTCACTGTGCCTGAATAAGTTTATAATCTAGGAATAATAAAGCCCCAGGGAAAAACATTAAATTATCTGGTATATATGTAAGGCCACATCCACAAATAACCACTTGGTATCTAATATTATTGTATTATCCTCTCTGCATAAATGTTATCCTCATCACCAACAAATTTAATTTTGAATTTAACCTCACATTTGTATGTACCTTATTCAATGAGGCATAATATAGACCTATCCAGTTTTTCCTGTCTCCCCAGAATAGTCCATAGACACCAAAACCATGGTTTTCAGGATTCCCAGTGGCAAAACTACATAGATTGTCTGTGACAAGGCAAACAAGATAAATCTTTCAAAGTTAGTTATTCAAGTTCCTAATTTGGTATACCTGGCTAAATGTGAGCCTCAATGCTATGTATTCTGCATGTTCTTAACTCCAGTTTTAAATAATTAGTTTATTAAAATGATAGAAAATTGTCTTCTTCTCAGAGGGTAATTTCATAATTGACCATTTTGCATATGCAAAGCATACTCCACCAGTCTTTGCTCCCAAGCCACAAAGCCTGATATGTGGAGGATTACATAAAGCTTTTTCATTCTGTATGCTCCAGCATTCCCTATTCCACTGTGTTATATATGGCACCAGAAAGCAAAAGGCTTGAAAGAACAGGGGATGAAAGAGGGGCTTAAAGAGGTTGGGAATCCAGTTAAGAACAAAAAGCTCTTATAATATGCCATGTTCCTTGAATATCTAGTATATAAACATGCTATAATTCTTTGCCAATATAATATTTAAAAACAAAACACTAATACCATCATTGAAACAGTTATATTTAGAGCTAGTCAAGGACTATTTATTGATTTTGCTTTTGTATAATGCAAGGAAATAAGCCAACCTGGAGCGTAAGGTAATCAGCCAGGATCTGGATAGGATGGTACAAATCTGACAGCCCGTTGACAATGGGGATGGATGCTTCTTTAGCCAGGATGTCCAGATCTGATTGTTTATATACTCGAGCCAACACTGCATCTGTCATGCTAGATAACACACTACAGCAATTCAAGACAAGATAATCTAAGTTAATTATACTTAATAATTCATTCCTTAATACAGAATTTTAAACAGTAATAAGAAATACTGATAAATTATAATTTTCAGTAAGTTACAACTACCTATTAACACAATAGATTTAAAAGCTAATGATAAACATGTAGTCATTATAGAAGCCAAGTGTTGTTCCACTGACATCTTAAATGGTGACTGGTGATTTTACTATTTTTTTACAGAGATAAGAAATCATTTGTGGGCCTCACAGTCATAATGATGAATTATAATTAATAAGCAATTAGTGAAGACAAAAGGGACAAGACCAAAATCAAGATATACCAAGAAATATTAATGACCTGGCATGTAACTAATTTTCTTTTATATAATCCCACAGAGAAATATACATTTTCACTATAATGTTGAAAGTACAGGTGTGGCACCCATGCAGGAGGTGTGCACATTGCCTTACAAGAGAAAACCTTCTGGGAGGAGTGCCATTAACTCAAAGTCCCCAGCTGCTGTACCTTCAGAATCCTCTTCAGCATTCCTTTCAAGGCCCCACTCTCCCCAGGCTGTTCCCACCAATGAGCATGATGGGAGCACCAGAGATGGGCCATTCTGCCTGACATGGGATTTTTCTGTTGGGTAGTCTGGTGGGGCTCCTCATCAGCCTGGCTGAGAATTTCTGAAGTTCAGTGTGCCTGAGGTTCTTTCTATCCTTCTTCCTATCTCCTCTCCTTTCACTGGGGTCAGACCTGCATCACCCTCTGAAGGCTCTCCCTGGCTACTGCTGCTTGCTGTCTCCTTAATCCTTTACAATTGTTTCCCCAAATACATCTCCTGTGTATCTCATTCCAGCCAGTGAACTTAAACTGACACAGACAGCAATGAGCCTCAGAAGGCATTTAGCCCTTGTCTCTGCACTCTGCATAACTCTCAGCATCTCTGCAAAAGACATAGTGTTCAACATCATACAACACACACGCACACACACACACATCTACCAAGAAAGCAACACACATCAAATCATGGCCACAAATGCAAACAATTCATAGAAGTATGGATATTATTGTTCTCATTTCATAGCTGAAGGACCTGAGACACAGCTTAAGTAACTTGCCCTGAATCACAGCTAATTAATTTGGAGGAGCTCATATTCAAATCAATTTAACTCAAAAGTCCATATTCTTACCATTACAACACATAGCTTCAAATTTTCAGATGATAAAAATCTGAAAGGAGAATCTAGGATCCAGATTTGAAATTCTCTCCATATGTCAGAATAATGGTTGTCCCTCAGCTAAAGCTTCAAAAATAGCAAGAATGTCCTTTTGTTTAAAATCTTTGTTTCTTATTACTTAAGGTAAACACTCACAACAGAGGCTTTAATCATTTTAGTCTTAAGGAACTATTCTTTTTATTTTTTATTTTTCCTTTATTTTTATTGACAGTATGCAGATGTCCCCATTCCCCACCCTTTGCACACCTCTTCCCAGACCCCAGTCCTCTTTCCTTCTGGCTATCACCACATTGTCTGTGTCCATGGGTTGTACATATGTGTCCTTTGGATAATCAGGCGAAAAGTTTTGGAAATCATTTCATGGTAGTTGTTATATTAAATATAGAGTCATGATTAAAAGATATCCAATAGTCTTGGGTTCTAAATCTGGCTCTGTCACTTACTAGCTGTGTGACTTTGGACATGTTATTTAATTTGTCTATGATTTAGTTTCTTCATCTGTAAAACCATAATAACAATATCTATCCCACTAGGCTATTGTTAAAATTACCACTAGGTATATAAAATGCATAGTATGATGCCTTATTCAGAGTAAGAGATAAAAAAAATAGTAGATAATATTACTGTGTCAAAAAATGAAAAAAACAAAAGCTAGTATTATTTAGTAAGGTCTTTATAAGTTTGTATTTTAATGATCATATATGGGGTGGGGGAAAAGTAGGTTTACAGTTGTGAGTATGTGAAACACAGTTTATTCTTGTATTATCATTTACTAATTATTGTATTATTTTCCATTTGAACAACTATACACCTACTTTTGCCCTGCCCTGTGTATTTTGAAAATTAGTCCCTCTTATATATCTGAGACATAGTATTTACTTGGTCTGTAGAAAACTGTTGGTACTTATAAAATTCAAGGATCACTAAATAAACTCCTTGCTCCCAGGGATTAGAGAATCAAAGATTAAAAACTATATTCTTATGATAACATTTCCTAGACTAATATTTTTTTCAAATTTTCATTGCTTTCTCATACCCATTGTTCCCCAATTTTCAAATTTTATGGATCAGCAAAATTTTCAAAAACAGATAAAGATCAACATAAGATTCCCACCTTTTTGTTTCGTAAATTAGGGACATGAGAAACAAGCACATAAATACATATAATATGTTAGTCTCTCCACCTAATAAAAGGACATTTTGATACCAAAAAAGGTATGAACTAATCTCAAAAAGTGATACTTGAAATTGAATTAATTTAGCTTTATAAAATTCACTATATTGTTTTTATTTTTCTTATTTGACCACTTCTGATGGAAACTTCCAAACCTGGCTGGCGTAGCTCAGTGGATTGAGCGCGGGCTGCGAACCAAAGTGTCGCAGGTTCGATTCCCAGTCAGGGTACATGCCTGGGTTGCAGGCCATGACTCCCAGCAACCGCACATTGATGTTTCTCTCTCTATCTCTATCTCCCTCCCTTCCCTCTCTAAAAATAAATAAAATCTTAAAAAAAAAAGAAAAAAAAAAGAAACTTCCCATGACAGGACATCAGTGGAGAGGTCAGGACTTGGGAACCAGTGCTCTGAACTATATAAGCACATTGTATATTATTGTATAATAAAGCATGAAAGTGAATAAAAGAGCCACTTTATAGTTTCTCTTGCAAAACAGGTGATGTTTAATGGTTGACTAAAACAAGGGTTTTCAAATTTTGCTGCACATGAAAGTTATCTCAAGAGTTTTTAAAACTGTAATATATTTTTCCTGTTTTTAAAACTCTTGATGCCCAAGCCATAATCTCTATCAATTACATAAAAAAAAAATAGACTCTCCAGTGGTGGGCCCTAGGGATCAGTGTTTTTTAAAACTTTTCAGAAAATTCCAATGTGCAGCCAAGGTTGAGAACCAAAGCAAGCACCTTGCTCCTCAGATCAACAGCCATCATCACTACCTGGGAGCCTATTAGAACTATAGAATCACAGGCCCTACCCAGATTTACAGAATCATATTCTGCATTTTAACATGGTTTTTAGGTGATTCATTTGTATATTGAAGTTTGAAACTTCCAATAAAGAGGGAATTGAGGCTTCCATATTTTTTAAAGTACCATCCATTTTTGTTAGAACTCTAACCAGCACCAGCCCCCCAAATATCATGAGATGACAGCCCAGAAAAAATAGAAGACTTTGTCCATAATCTCATTGGCAGGCAGTACTTTTCAGTTCAATTGAATGAATGGATATCTCAAATCCTAAAAAATGAATAATCCACTCCCTTCTATTAAGATATCCTTTTAAGAGTAATCAGCTACCCTGACCTATGGATGCCCCAAGGCAATGGTTTCCAAATTTGCAGGCCAGGTCCCTGGTTGGGGGCACACAGGAGGCCATGGGTCAATGTTTCTCTTGAACATCAATGTTTCTCTCCCTCTCTTTCTCCCTCCCTTCTTTTCTCTATAAAAAAATTAAAATAAAATCTTAAGATAAAATTAAGTGAAGAACTACTAAACTACAGAGGCCCGAGTTCCTAAAATAGGGTAGAGTCTGGGTCTTTTTACTTTTACCAAGTTTCCCACAGAACTCAGATAAGCTTCCAAACTTTGAGAACCACTGTCCTAAGGCATAGGCTATTATCTTGAAAGAATTTAAAATCTTTATTCTTTCTTCAAGATCTTAAAAATTATCTTCCCAGTAGAGATATACTTATGCTTCATACTATAGAATGCAAGTTTTTAGCTCTATTATGGAAAAGTAACGTGGATGGAGGTAGATACCCCAATAAAGTCTACAATTATAATCAATTATCAATTCCCTATTTCAGAAGAATTGGTTAATTTTATGATACCTACAATCCTATAAGAGAGAGAGAGGTAGAGGGGTGTTTGACTCCAAAGGGCTTCTTTATTTTTTGTATTATTTTTTTGCAATAACATGAATACATTTATTTTATTTTATAAATGTATATATAATTGATTATGTTATTACAGTTGCTCCATTTTTCTCCCCTTAATTCCCCCCTCTGCCTTGCACCCCTCTCCTCTCTAGCATTTCCCTCCCCCACTTAGTTCATGCCCATGGGTCATACATATAAGTTCTTTGGCTTCTCCATTTCCTATACTATTCTTAACCTCCCCCTGTCTATTTTGTACCTACCATTTATGCTTCTTATTCCCTCTTCCTTTTTTCCCATTCTCCCCCTGCCCCCTCCCAGCTGATAACCCTCCATATGATCTCCATTTCTGTGATTCTCTTCCTGTTCTAGTTGTTTGCTTAGTTTTTGTCTTTGTTTTTCAGGTTCAGTTGTTGATAGTTGTGAGTTTGTTGTCATTTTACTGTTCATAGTCTTGATCATGTTCTTTTTCTTAGATAAGGCCCTTTAACATCTAATATAATAAAGGGCTTGGTGATGATGAACTCCTTTAACTTGACCTTATCTGGGAAGAACTTTAACTGCCCTTCCATTGTAAATGATAGCTTTGGCGGATAGACTAATCTTCAATAGAGGTCCTTGCCTTTCATGATTTTGAATAATTCTTTCCAGCCTCTTCTTGCCTGCCAGATTTCTTTTGAGAAATCAGCTGTTAGTCTTATGGGAACTCCTTTGTAGGCAACTGTCTCCTTTCTCTCGCTGCTTTTCAGATTCTCTCCTTGTCTTTATTCTTGGGTTATGTAATTATGATGTGCCTTGGTGTATTTCTTCTTGGGTCAAATTTCTTTGGGACTCTCTGGAGCTTACTGGACTTTCTGGCAGTCTATTTCCAAAGGGCTTCTTTAAATATGTATCACTTCTTAAAGTGTATACAAGTTGGATAAAAAATCTGGAATAGCTATTGTAGTTGACATTCTGGAATCTCAGTCAGAAAAACAAGTTTGACTTCTATTATAGTTTCTTACAGCTAGGCCATGAGCTGTCAACCTCTTATGGTTTTCATGAACTTTACAATGTGTTGTCAAGCTTTGCTAGATTTGGTATGCATCATATGTAAATATTATCTTAACCTCATAAATGAGGAAACCAATGTCTTTGAAAACCTGGAAGTAATTAGAGCAAGAGTAGGAAAGAATGAAGAAAGATGAGGCTTCATCAGAGGGAGATGCAAGAAGCCCAAATGGAAAAAGCAATGCTCTACACACATGAGTTTCTCAAGAAGATTGAAAAAGGACATGTAATTCCCTCCCTTGAACAATCCCAAGAGCTCTTGAAGCGAAGGGGCAAAAATGCAAGCAAGCATTTACTTGTCCTCTTTATAATGTGCAGTTAGTATCCCTGGAAGCTCTATAGTATAGTTTCATGAGAGAGTGCCTGGTCTGCTTTATTGAGATTGCCCAACACCTCCTAGAACAGAGGTCTTCACCTCAACTGTGTATTAGTATTACCTATGGAGCTGTAAAAAATCCTGATTCTATATTCTGCCCTTTGGAAGGTTAAATAAGAAGTTATGGGGAGGGATTCACATCAATATTTTCCAAGCTCCTCAAGTTAATCCAATGTAAAGACAAGGCTGAGAACTATTTTTCTAGAAAATAGAGAGGGGAGAGGAGAGAGAGAGAAAAAGAGAGAGAGAGAGAGAGAAGGTGGGAGGAGAGGGGAATAATCTGTTATTAGGTGGAACAATGGGTCAATGTAGAGGAGGAAATTCTTAGCAGTTGGTGAAATCCCATACTGTAAGTAAAGTAAAGGATAACAACATGATGTATTTTACTGGAAAGGATGAGATCTTACACACTTACAAAAGAACTATTTTCCTTTTATCTCAATCACCACCAACAGCAGTACCTTAGAAGCAGCAGTAGCTATAATCTTTCCCTCCTCAACACTTATAAGTATTTCTAGTACCCAGAGTTTGGTCATAATACTGTTCTATATATATTTTTTAAAAACCCTAGAAACCATTAGAGGATAGCCAATTCCATGTCCTTGGGCAGGATAAAATCAGTATATGTCCATAACACCCTATTGTTGTCAGGACAAAAGAGATTTTTTTAAAAGATTTTATTTATTTATTTTGAGAGAGAGAAGGGAGGGAGATAGAGAGAAAGAGAGAAACATCAATGTGCGGTTGCTGGGGGTCATGGCCTGCAACCCAGGCATATACCCTGACTGGGAATTGAACCTGTGACACTTTGGTACACAGCCCATGCTCAATCCACTGAGCTACACCAGCCAGGGCTCAAAAGAGATTTTTAAAATGGCCAGAGCAGTGCTAAAAGAAAAAAAGAGAATCAATTTAAAGGAAATCTCATTGTCAAGCTGCAATCATTTATAGTAATAAAAATCATTAAATGAGACAAGGCATGCTTGTAAAAGGCCATGATGCTCATAAGAAAAAAGTAACAAGAAAATGTACAACAATATAATTCTAAGATCAAAGAAGGATGACTTTGACCATGCACATTTAAGTTTATTAACTTAAATTAAAGTAGGAAAGTGTTTATATATAACTGTATAAATATAGATATTTTGGGGGTTTTAAGTATATTTCTGTTTATCAAGTATAGATGTGTACCATTTTCAATCTGTGTAAATCACAAAGAATTAACATAACTTATATAACCCAAATAGTCCTAGAAATAGTAGAAACTACCACAGATGGATAGGCCGTATCAACATTTGTGGTCATATGTAGAGTGAAGTAGAAAAGGAGTCGAGCAATTAACTAGCACCAGTTGCCATGTATAATTTCCAATTATAAAGACAGTACAGCCATTTAATCTAAAATTTCAGATGTAATTTCTTATCTCTCTGGGAATGAGACCTCTTGATAATCCAACTAAGTATAATACAATACCAATGAAAAAAAATATATTTTAAAATATTTAAATTAGGCCAGATTAATATATCATGAAAATATTACAATGTATCATGTACTGCCACAGCTTAAAATAAATAAAAGTTAAAGTATACATCATCTTTTAATTTCTTTTGAAAACTCAGAATTTATATGGAGAATAGGAATAAGGATCCTATGGTAGACAGCATATGTCTGTCCCCAAAAATGTCCATGCCCCAGAACCCATGAATGTGTTACCTCACATGGCACAAAGGATTTTGCAGATGTGATTAAATTAAGGATCTTGAAATAAGGAGATTATCCTGGGATGGGCCCAATATAACTATAATAGTCCTTATAAGAGATAGACAGCATGTCAGAAACAAGAGAAGATTCTAGCTATGCTCCTGGCTTTGAAGGAGGGAGAATGGAAATACAAGTAGAAGAATGTAGGTAGCCTCTGGAAGATGGAAAGAGCAAGGAATTGGATTATCCTCAGGAGCCTCCAGGAGGAACACAACCATGTGGGCTAATTTTAGACCTCTGACATCCACAAGTATAAGTAAGGTACAAATAAGGATAATAAATTTGTGTTGTTTTAAGTCATTGATTTTGTGGTAATTTGTTAAAGCAGCAATAAGAAATCAAAATAGAGCCTATGATAAAAGTGAAAACTATGAGACAAAAGTATTCAGCCTAGTGGCCAGCAGCTTGAGTTTAATTCATCTTGAATTTAGCAACCAGTTCCCTAAACCCAATCAAACTTAAGTGGTCAGCAATCCACTTAACTTGCATTCCTAGCCTCTGGAAATGATTATTTTTCTTCTAGTCTGATAAAATTACGAACACAAACCCTGAAAATGCATAAAAAATAGTCTCTTATAGAATTCCAGATAACCTAGCAATGTATAGAAGTTTAAATTTCAGAACTATGTAAGGATAAGAATAAAAGCAGGGATAAGGATATAAAACAATATTAAATCTGTCATACTAACAGCGTTATGCCCAGTTTTGTTGTTAAATATTAATCACCTCTGTAATCAAAGTGATATATTATGTATATCTTTTCCTTTTTAAAATCTTTAAAGTATTCAAGGAAATCTGAAATGCTAGGCTTGTGATTGAGCTAAATGTTAAGCATTTGATTAAGTTTGCAATCAGTGTTTAAATGATTGAGTTCACTTGTTTTGTTCATTTAATATGTATTTGATTTATTGGTTGGGTAAGTAGTATGTGAATATTTAAAGCAATCATTCTGACACTTGAACATGCATCAGAGTCATCAGGAGAGCTTGTTAGAACACAGCCAGTCATGTTTCTGATTCAGTAGGTCTGGTTTAGGGCCCCAAAGAATTTGCATTTCTAACAGGTGCTGCTTATGCTGCTGATTTGGGGAGCACAGTTTAAAAACCACTGATGAATGTTTGCTATTTTATGTTTAGAGAAAAACTAAATGTTTTATATAGTCATAAGATTAACAGATTGGACTACTGGAAAAAAGGTAAAAAGTAGAGAATATTCCTATAGACACAAAAAGCCCTTGGACATTAAAGCATCTATGGGCAAAAGGGATCACTACAAAGCTTAATAAAAAATACCACTACAATCCTCCTTCAACCGCTGAAGGTTAAGGTGAAGTGAAATCAATGATGTGGGGGAGGAGGAGCAGCTTTCAGGTAGTTTTCACATTGGAATTGGCTTGGGGAAACAGAGGTATTAGAGACCTTTAAGTAGACCATTAGTTCATATTACTTTGTCAATGATATTGTTTTCTACTTTATGTTAAAAGTTGATATACATCATGGAGAAATCACCACTCTTATTTTTCTTCTTTCAGGCTACTAAACATCTTTAAATATAAAAAGCCTTTTCACTGAAAAAATAACAAACCTGTAAGTAGAGCTGGACTTACAGGCACATTAACTATAATCTGGGCTTTCTGTAGTTCTACATCAATTTAAAACTCTTGCTTTAAACATTATAAGAGGGGTGTTATATGTGCTACAAATGAAAAGTTGACAAGTTAAAAATACTCTCTGGCTCTATAATGACATTTCCTTTAGTCTCTTTTCATTCCCATTGATATGTAGAGTTCTATTTGCCTTCCGGTGGATTTCTGAAATTTTGCAATCTTAGATATCTGTCCACAATGGTAACAAAACAGCTTTTGGAAAATCCACATTACTCAAATTTAAAATTTGTCACACATATCAGTTTCCTCTGGATGTTTAATAGATAATGTTAGGATTAAAAATAATTAACAAGTTAAAAATTTATTCAACTTAATTTTGCCTAAAAGTTTAAAATGTGTTTGATCTTTGCCCCATTATCTCTTTTGCTGCTGTTTAGAAAAAAGACAAGCATGGCATAGGACTTGAAATGCAAAGATGGTTCAGGAGATAAAATGTTAACATTCATTATTTCTAGATGATGGCAGTATTGGTGGCTTTCTCTACATTTTAAAAAATCTTTTAGTAATTTCTACCAAAAGCAGTATTGTTGTAATAATCAGAAAAACATATTATTCAAAAAAACATACTTATGATAGTAAGTGAAGATAGACTAGGGCTTCTTAAGAGCAATGGCTAATTCTTGGCCTTGGTAAAGAAATGTGCAAGATGAGTTTGTAATATGATGCCATATCAAAAAGCAAGGGAACTAACGAAGACTAATAGAGTTATATCAAAATGACCCAGCAGCCAAACTGGAATACAGAGCACATTGGCTAAATATGGGACAATTTGAGCATCAAAAAGAATAACTACAATGATCCACTCATTTATTGATGAGCACGTAGGGTTGCTTCTAGCACTTAGCTATTGTAAATTGTGCTGCTATGAACATTGGGGTGCATAGGTTCTTTTGAATTGGTGTTTCAGGATTCTTAGGGTATAATCCCAGGAGTGGAACTTCCAGGTCAAAAGGCAGTTACATTTTTAGTTTTCTGAGGAAATTCTATACTGTTTTCCACAGTGGCTGCGCCAGTCTGCACTCCCACCAACAGTGCACTAGGGTTCCCTTTTCCCTCAACCTCTCCAACACTTGTTATTTGTTGATTTGTTTATGATGGCCATTCTGACCAGTTTAAAGTGGTATCTCATTGTGGTTTTAATTTGCATCTCTCTAGTGAAGTAAGCCAGGTAGTGAAAGACAAATACCATATAATCTCATGTATAAGTGAAACCTAATCAATAAAACAAATAAGTAAGCAAAATATAACCAGAAACATTGAAATAAAGAACAAACTGACAGTAATCAAAGGGGAGGGTGGAGGGAAGTAAGGGGGGAAAGGAGGGAAAGAGTCATCAAGGAACGTGTTTGAAGGACCCATGGACAAAGCCAAAGGGGGAAAAGATGGAGCGTGGGAAGTGTAGGTGGGTGGGGCAGGGGAAAGTGGTATTGGGAAAATGGAGACAACTGTTCTTGAACAATAATAAAAAAATAAAATTAAACTAAAAAAAGAATAATTACAATGAACTAAAAACTTAAATATGTTAAAATGGATGAATTTCTAATGATACTAAAAAAAGAACATTGAGAAGAGTCATAGCAAGACCATTTTCAACTCAATTTAAAAGTGAATTCTTGTGACAACATGGATGGAACTGGAGAGCATTATACTAAGTGAAATAAGCCAGGCAGTAAGGGACAAATGCCATATGATCTCACCTTTCACTGGAACCTAATCAACAAAAGAAAAAAGCAAACAAAATATAACCAGAGACATTGAAATTAAGAACAATCTAACAATAGCTAGAGGAGAGTGGGGAGGGGACAGTGGGGGGAGGGGTTTCAGGAACTACTATAAAGGACACATGGACAAAACCAAGGGGGAGGGTGGAAGCAAGGGAGGGAGATGGGATTGGCTGGGGGTGGGAGGGAGTAGTGGGGGGAAATGCAGACAACTGTAATTGAACAACAATAAAGTAATTTTAAAAAAAAAGTTAAATGAAGAATTAAAAAAAATTAAGAGATAGGAAATGATAGTGCCCATTCCCTGGTTTCACCTTCGATCTGGTTTGGTTATTACCATCTTACTGATTTGTTTGGTCTTCTTATTCCCAGTGTTTACCAAAACAGATAAAGAAATCCAAAGGAAGAGTCACTATATTGACCATACTGGATTTTTGCCTTATATTCTGATTCAGAGATTTTGGATTCTATGGAAATATAAAGGACATATCTTTTAATATATTTATACTGTGACTTTTCTTTGTTTATAATGACATCTTTTTAATTTTTTCTTTTGACAAGTATTTTTTAAAAAGTAAATATTTAGTTTAATTTGGTTTATGTATGACACATAAAAATTGCATGTTATAATTAGTATTGTTATTAAAACTACATTTTAAAACAAGTTAATATTCATAGCAAAATTGAGGGGAAGATACAGAGGCTTCCCATATGTTTCCTGTCCCTACGCATAATTATTTATTTAAAACCTGTATAAGAATCCTAGTTTCCTTCTCCCCACCCTCACCACTTCTCCAACTCCATATAGAAAACCTGTGGGGGGAAAAAAAAGAAAAAAAAGTGAATTCTTAGTCAGTTTGTATAAACTCTCATCAGAATAGTCAGACTGCATAAAATGAAACAAAATAGTTCAGTATGTAAAGAGTGCCCTGATACTGGATTTTTTCACTTTGGCTCAAGGACAATTTCAAAGGAATGGTGTGGAGTCATGAAAAAAAAGTTGATCTAAGTAATTCATGAAGACCTTCCAACCTCAAGTTTTTATTATTCTATGATATTTTGCCCTTTGGTTTAAGATCAAATTTGTTTAGAAATTAACTAAAATACCCAGAGGCCCCAAAAAATACAAAGCAACACAATATTAAAAACACCATATACAAATTCTTCCCCCATGGACCCAAAAGGCCTGCTGAATAGTCTATATGGTTGACTGAAAAGATACTTAAAAAACAAAACAAAACAAACAAACAAAAATAATAATAATATGCTGGACTAGGTCATAAGAGTAGATGTGGATATTGATGGGATAGATAATCACACAGCAATCCTGATTCTCTTAGAGGCACTTGAGTTGTTCCTAAACTATTGGAACTTAGTGAACAGGTTTCAAAAGACAAAGGCAAAGGCAAACAGATGTTACATTCTAATGGGGTCTTGTCAAGTATTCTTCTCTTTGTCCCATTCTGCCTTAAATAAGACCATGTGCCCTTTAAGTTACAGTTTGTTATCAATGGTATCTCTTATCAGTAGAACACCTGACTAGCAAACAATTGGAGGGATTTTTTGGCTGTGTATAACGATACCATTGAGAACTCTGTAATCATTAAAAAGTAT
The DNA here is from genome assembly GCF_019186645.2 of Phyllostomus hastatus. NCBI lineage: Eukaryota > Metazoa > Chordata > Mammalia > Chiroptera > Phyllostomidae > Phyllostomus > Phyllostomus hastatus. The sequence goes on along the minus strand of NW_025334016.1, from coordinate 3,147,455 downwards.
ATTTCCAATTTTTTATTTTTATATCAAAGCAGGCCAAGGCCCTAGAGGAGACGTGGATTTTTATCCCCAATGTAAACTGGTAAAGTAATAAACTTGCTGACAGTCTCCTTCTAGAAGAATACTCCAGCACTCTGATATCTCTACTCAGGTTTTAATTTTAGTTATATTGATGCAGGAATGACGAAAAAAAAAGATAATGGCTTTAGCAAACCTAGATGGTCTCCTCTCAAATGGGCTGGTGTTAGAAGAAGCCCAAGGATATTGAAGGAAATTGCTGTATACAATTTATTCACAAAGCTTCTATAATACCCGGGTTCTTTTTAGTAAAGATTTTATTTGTTTGTTTGTTTATTTATTTATTTATTTATTTATTTATTTATTTTTAGACAGGGGGGAAGGAAGGGAGAAAGAGAGGGAGAGAAACATCAATGTGTGGTTGCCTCTCAAATGGCCCCTACTAGGGACCTGGCTCAAAACCCAGGCATGTGTCCCGACTGGGAAACCAGCCCCTCCCTGGTTTGTAGGCCAGTGCTCAGCTCAATCCACTGAGCCATACCAGCCAGGGCTAGCCAGGCTATTTTGACTTAGATATTAGTTCCTATCTTTGAGGACCTCAAAGATAAATGGATAGGGCATAATGGCATTCAGAATAACTTACTGAAAATGTGCTTTAGGAATTTTAGGTTTGTGTCAGTGTAAGCCAAGAGACCACAGAGATGGCCAGACTTGAGTCAGAGCTCATCCTGAGATTGAGTTAGGCCACCACCAATTCAACCAACATTACTTGAATTTCTTCTGTTTGCCTGCCCTTCACAAGCATGATCTCATTTATCCTCATATAACTCACTGAGATAAGTATTTGTATCTCCATTTTACTATTGAGAAACCTAAGACTCAGAAGCAAGGGGTCCAAACCACAGGGTCAATGTAATAATAGGAGCTCTGAATTAAACTGAAGCCTGATCCTGCTTAAGAGCCCCTGTCCTTTACACTATGGGCAACTGCCTTTAAACTATGAATGTATCATATTTCATGCTGGGAGGGACTGCCTTTTGTTACCATTTACCCAAGGACATACAACTACCATGCCTGCTAGCTTCTTAGTGACCTCTGTAAAAATCATGGAGATGCCATATTTCCTATTAGATACCAATTATGTACCTAGTTAGGTGTATATTTCCCACCAGATGCCATTATTTTAAAATATTTTGCTAAGAAATATAAGAAAGGTTATTTTTTGTGTTAACATCACTGCTATAAATATCTTAATAACTGTTATAGGTTTTTAAAACATCTCTTTCCATATAACAGTAGTTCATTCTTTCTCTTGAGGACCATGACTCATCCACAAATCCTTCTATAATTTCCATTATTTGAGTTATCAGAATGACAATGATTTGAAACCCTTTCATGTCATTACAGGAGCATGTGCATATGTGGTTTATAGTGGTTGAATGATGTCCCCTAAATTCATGTCCACCTGAAAAGTCAGAATGTGACCTCGTTTTGAAGTAGGATATTTGCAGATATAATTAGTTAAGATGAGGTCATACTGGAGTAGTGTGGGCCCTGAATCCAATGACTGACATCCTGATAAGAGGAGAGGATACATAAAGACATACAAAAAGAAGCCCAAGTGAAGATGGAGGCAGAGTTTGCAGTGATGCATCTATAAGCCAATGAATGCCAAGGATTGCTGGAAGCAACCAGAAACTAGGAAAAGGCAAGGTAAGATTCCTCCCTAGAGCCCTCAGAGTGAGCATGGCACTACTGACACATTGAATTTAGACTTCTAGCCTCCAGAACTGTGAAAGAATAAATTTCTGTTGCTTTAACTCACCAAGTGTGGGTAATTTGTAGCTCTAGGAAACTAACAGTGGTTTGTGCTAATTTTCCTTTCTACTAGTTTTACATTCACAGAATACACTTTAGCAATCGCTAAGTAAATTAAATTTATAAGGAAAGTACGTAGAGTAGAACAATATATTACATTATTTGGTTTTATATGGAGCTTTTCATACACATAGTTCCTGAAGCTGCATTATGAAGTAGTGTATTAAAGTGAAAATGACTGTGAAGCTATTATGCACCTTTCAATAGTGGACTCAGAGCATTAGGCATGAACAGCTGTTATTATGGAAGAAACAGAAAGCCTTGAAACTGGAGTGATAATGTCTGCCTGCTGTTCCTAAGTTCCATCAAATTTTAAACTTCAAAAAAATCAGTGATCTGAGTCATGCCAAGGTGTCACTTCTGGTGTCACATCTGAAAAAACAAGCCCAGAGCAAGGAAAATATAGAATATCCAACTCTTAACCACAGAGAATTAACATCTGAAGATGTCATCAAATCTGAAGCAAATTTAATTGAATATATATGTATATATTTTGTGTCTTCTGATACATTACAGTGTGGGAAAGAGTTGCTAAGAGAGTTGCTAAGAGAGGCTTTTCAAAAGAGGAAAGTGAGCAATGGTTGATTCTATCTGATGCAATTCTGGCCCTAGGGACCCACACTGAACTGAAGACAAAATTCCAATCTTAAGGTGGTCCTCCCATGGGTGTAGGATACACTGCCTTACCAGTTAAAGTATATAGAGGTAAAGGAAACTTAGAAAAATCTAAAAAAGAGATGAAAGCCCTATTGTTCAAGGAAGGAAGGAAGGAAGGGAGGGAGGGAGGAAGGAAGGAAGGGAGGAAAGGAGAGAGAAAGGAGAGAGAGAAGAAGAAGAAGAAGAAGAAGAAGAAGAAGAAGAAGAAGAAGAAGAAGAGGAGGAGGAGGAGGAGGAGGAGGAGGAGGGAAGGGAGGGGAGGGGAGGGGAGGGGAGGGGAGGGAAAGAAAGAAAGAAAGAAAGAAAGAAAGAAAGAAAGAAAGAAAGAAAGAAAGAAAGAAAGAAAGAAAGAAAGAAAGAAAGAAAGAAAGGAAAGGAAAGGAAGAAAGAAAGGAAAGAAAGAAAAGAAAAGATCAAATAGTCTGCTTGCAAGGTTGGCCCTTGGTTAGTCTCTGGGAACTTGGACTTTGGGTTTCCACCATTCCTAGAAATAATAAGGATGGATCACTGTCTAAACTGTTTGTATAAACACTAAGGATTATGCTGAATGCCCACTTTCTTTGGGGGAATCTAGAATTTGAGTTCACGTGAGGCAGAAGATGCCTATGTGACCAGCCCCCAGTAAAAATCTTGGGCACTTAGTAAAGACTAGTAAACGTTTCATACATGTTGCCATTACTCATTGCTGGAGGATTTAAGAATGTCTTGTGTGTCTCCACTTGGAGAGGACCCTTGTGCCTGATCTCCCCTGGACTTGGCCCCATGTGCCTTTTTCCTTTGCTGATTTTGCTTTGCATTTCTTATTATGTAATGAATCTTAGCCATGCATAGGACCATATGCTAAATCCTGTGAGTCCTAATGAATCATCAAACCTAGGGGTGGTCTTAGAGAGCTCTGACACACCAGCTTCTCCACAACAGCAGCCCACAGTTGCATCTCAGTTCTCCTACTCTCTCCACTAGCACCCTCAGAATACATAATATCTTCAGGAGTGGACAGCTTTTATTATTTTAATCAAGAAAGAAAAGAGCAACACATTCTATTTTGAATGTGTATTTAAGATTTTTACTCCCTGATCTGATTTAGTTTCCTTCTTTTGGTGCTGTGACAAGACCAACTCATAAGGGTACGTTTTTCCTTAATCTATGCATTTAAAATATGTTTATTTGCAGACTTTAAAATATTGCTAGCTATCCTTTTGTTCCTGAATATATCAAGCTTGCCTTAACCTTTAGTACAAGCAGCTTTTTCTGTCCACAATGCTCTTCCCACAGCTTTGCATACCTGGCTATGTCTTTTCAGTGAGTTCTCAACTTAACTGTCACCTCCTCACAGAGGCCTTCCCTGATCACCCAACTTAAAATAGTCCTCAGCCCACCCATTGCTCACCTTGTTTTACCTTCATCATAGCATTTATTTCAACCTACAACTCTGTTCATACTTTGTTTATTTTTTTGGTGAAAGTGTCCTCCCTCTAGAATATAATTTCCACTCAAACAAGGCTTTTGTTTGATTTTATCGACATTTTATTCTCAGTGCTAAAACAATGCCTGGAAGAAAATAATAGGCATTTTATAAATGTTTTTGAATAAATGAATAATTAAATCATTTGACTAAATAAGAGAGACACTTTGGAAATTGTACTTAATAGCTTTCAGGAGACTAGCCCAATTTTGCCCTTTTTTCCTGTCACCACATTCACTGTATTCCTCCACCCATGTTCTTTTCTCACCAATGGGCAGTCACTTTCATATTCCACCAGGCCCCAAAAACTGCCAGACAGGCAGATGGAGAAGCAACACCATCAATCATTGTCTGGTGTGCACTCTTCTCTTGATTTGAAAGTGAGAGCACTGTTACTTAAACATCGTCCAATCTCTGCATCTTACAAAGTTTAACTTCCACAAAAAGCAAGAAGGCAATTGCTATGGATTGAACAGTGTATATTGGCAGAATAGATGCTATTAAGATTCACTTCCTTCCTTTTCCTTTTTGATTGGTTCTGTGAAAGGCAGTGGGTTTCTCTTGTCTTCTTCAATTTAGATTTATTGAATTTCTGAATATCAGCTATATCTTGTTTGTTAGATATTTTGACAGATTAAGTAGTAATGGAGTACATAAAAGGAAGTAAAATTTCCACAATGGCTACTCTACCCCACTTTCTGACACTCCCATGTCCCATTGCAGCCTCATCTGATATTGCCTTATTCTCCTTGTATCCTGAAAATTTCCTCCTGCTCTTCTTTAACTGTACCTGTCCTCAAGTTTCAGCCTTCTGCAATTCTCCCACAGTGAAACTTTGCAGTTCATTTTCTACCACTGAGCTTATACTTCTATTTCTCCAGCTTTCAACTTCACCCAAAATGTTTATCTCCAATGGTATGTGGCCAATTGTATTTGGATATCCAACCTTTAATGAAATATGTCCAATACCTGATCTATCACCTTCTCCCCAAAGCAAAAACTTCTTTTATTTTCTTTCTTCTAATATATACATACATATTTTAATAATAACTATCTGAAATCATTTAATCTCCATAATCAATGTAACCTTCATAATCAGTTATCATGAAACCATATAAATAGCTTATTACTTGTCTCTTCTTTACCATTCCCTTCATAACACACTAGCATAAATAGACAGCACAAGAGCCCAGAATTACAATATAGCCTCCCAATTCAGGGTCTCTGAAAGTGTGGTCCAGCCACCCTTGCAGCAGAATCATTTGAGGAGCTTGTTAATATACAGATGCCCAGACACCATCTGAACCCTAACCTGCAGAATTAGAAATTTTCTCTCAACCTCCTATGCATACTCCAATCCAAATTACTCTGCAACTGTCTACACATGGTTTACATTAGGACACACCTCTGTTTAAGGACTACCTCTTTGTATATAATACATCTGCATAAATTGAGACTATAAAGTTAACCTTAAGGATCAGAACTCCCTCACATTTTAAAAAAGGTAATTAAAATCCAGAGAAATTTTCACCCATGGAGGTTACAGAGTAGGTAAGTGGCAAAGCTTGGATTGGATCTTGGCTTGTGATTTTCAAGCAATGAAGAAAAAAGTTAACATAGCAGACCTGACTGCTATCCTTTGAAAGCCCTGCTTGTAAGATGCCCCAGGATGACATCTGGGAATTTTGATTTGGACAGGGTTTCCACTATTCCCAGGACTGGTAAGAGTTACTCACTGTGTCTAAAATGTTTTTTTACAAACAATATGGTTTAAAGCAAACACCTGCTTTCCTTCTGGGAGTCTGGGATTTGGGTACATGTCAAACAAAGGATGCTATGTGACCATCCCCCAGTAAAAACGCTGAGCACTGAGTCTCTAAGGAGCTTTCCTGGTTGGCAACATTTCACACGTGTTGTGCCAACTTGTTATTGAGGGAATTAAGCATGTCTTGAGTGACTCCACTGGGAAAAGACACTTGAAGCTTGTACCTGGTTTCCCTTGGACTTTGCTACTTGTGTCTTTTCCCTTCATTGCTTGTGATTGGTATACTCTCATTGTAATAAATCATAGCCATGAGTATGACTATTTGGTGAGTCCTGTGAATCCTACCGGTGAATCAAGTATGAGGGTGGTCTTGGGGACCTCATGACCCAGAAAACAATGATTTCCATAACATATTTTATTGATTCTCTTTTGGGATGTTTAAAAGAGGAAGTAGGAGTAGTCAAAACAAGATAGTCTGAAGAAAAAGCAGCATGATTTAAATGTTGACTTAGGTGCTTGCTTTGGCAGCACATATACTAAAATTGAACGATACAGAAAAAATTAGCATGGCCCCTGCACAAGAATGACACACAAATTCGTGAAGCATTCCATATTTTTAGAACTGTGTGTGTTGTGGGTGTTTTAAAGGACTTTAGGATCTTAATGAAGACATTAAGTCATTACCCTAAGTCTGTATAACTTTTTGAATAAATAATTCCTTCCCTTTTCATAAAAAAAAAACCATAAATGCTGACTTAGCTGCTAAGTCTGAGTCATGGTTTCATTGTCTATAAAATTGGGCCAGTAATACTTACTTTGTAAAGTTTTTAAAAAGATTTGGAGACTATAGTACAAGAGGTTCATAGTATACACCCTTTAAGGAACTAATATTTTCATTCAGAATCTTTTGACTAAGATTTAATGATCAGAAGGAATTAAATGGATCAAATTTCATGTTTCCATATATTCATGAAGCAATGGATCTAATTATGTATGTGGACTAAAAGGTCCCAATCATGTTGGAACTTGTGAACAGATTGCTTTTCTCAGGATCTGGGTAGAGCTCCTTCAACTAAGAACTTGCAGTGGGAATTGTGTGGAGAACAAGCACAAAAAGAATATGTTTATATTCATCCTCACCTTTCAATGTATACTTAGCTACTTGTCTCTTGCTTTTGGGGTCCTGCCTTCTCCACTGATTTCTGGGCCCTGACCTCTTTCTGGCTGCCAAGATGCACTCCTTAACTATTTATCGAATGCTCAGCTGTTCCTCCCATTATACCGTTTTCCAACAACTGGTTCACAAAGACTCATTCACTATCATTCGCTTGGTCCTACATGGAGGATCCCCACTGAAACTCTATCCTGACTGAGTCCCTGGTTTCATCTCTTGACTGGCTTGTAATATTTGCTCTTGAATAAAGTATATTTCTCTTTAGTGAAAGGAGAATTACTAGACAAATATAATTCCAGTCAGTGTCAGCATATTTGGAAGAAATACTCATTTATGCTTATTTATTCTTTTTGCCCAACACTTCTTTTTTTATAAATTTAAAAAAAGATTTTGTTTATTTATTTTTAGAGAGAGGGAAGGGGAGAGAGAAAGAGAGGGACAGAAACATTAATGTGTGGTTGCCTCTCACGTGCCCCCTACTGGGGACCTGGCCCGCAACCCAGGCATGTGCCCTGACTGGGAATTGAAGTGGCCACCCTTTGGTTCACAGGCCAGCACTCTCCACTGAGCCACACCAGCCAGGGCTCTAACACTTCTTAACACTAACATGTTTCATCTGATATAATGTAACAAAAAGATTTAAAGTTGAGTTACTTCAAATCTCTTCAGCAAATCAAATGAAATGGTTTCTTTAGTATATGCTAGGGTAGCTGCCATAAAAAGCAGAGAGTGTCTGTAAGGAGTTGTTTTATGGCACATCATTTGCAGAAAAAAAAATCATTAGTCTTCCATATCAAGGGTAAAATATCTAAACAAAGACATTTGCTCTGTATTTCTCAACCAGACATGACATAATGGCAAGAGTATTGCATGGGGAATCAGGGGACCTATGTTTCAAACTTTAACTGTAATCTAGTTGTTACAAGCCTTTTCCCACCTCTACTTTCATCTGGGTAGGGGTGAGCTACTAGAACTTGCCAATAGAATGTGAGTGGAAGTAAGTGTGTCACTTCCCTGCTAAGGTGGCTTTGAAGCAAGTATCCCCTCTCCATGCTCTCTTCCTCTAGGTCCTGGCTGGCTGTTGACACCCAGGGTCACCTTAGAGGGCACATGTTTAAGACTGCAGAGCCTCTCTCATCCAGAGTCTCTCAGTGGCTACATAAATAATCAGCCTTTCCCTCTTACCAATCAGGAACATCTGCACTATTTTAAGTCACTGACATTTTGAAATTTTGTGTTATACTAGCTAGTATATCCCTAATTAAGTTTTTTCCCTTTTTATGCCAATCTCTTTGGGTTGTTATCAGGATTAAATAAGTTTGAACAATGCTAACATATAATAAATGTTCAATAAATGTTAGCTATTAATATTATTACCTGCTTCAATGCTAACTAGTTATGAGTCATTGAACATGTCAATTTCCCTGGATCTCCATTTCTTCCATTGTAAAATGTTGGAGTCATGCTTGATGATTCCTAAGTTTTCCTAAATTTGAAGTTTTATAATAACAAGCCTCTTCAAATTGCTAAGAAAAAAGTTGTCTTAACTTACAGAAAGTGGCCAGAAGATGAAGTAGAGTCATTCAGAATATCAAATAAGGAGGAAAAGAAAAAAAAAACAGACAATAGCACATAGGATACTAAGATAAAAATACATTATTAAAAGAAAAGCATATTTTGTTTTTGAGATATATCTATCAATTTTGAAATAAGTTTTGAAGAGAAGATTTACAAACCGGGCTGTGTCTGTGAGACTTTCATTCACACCCAAGTGAATATCTTGTGTGGTAAGAAAACAAGGGTGACCTCCCAGAAGTGCAAAGCCTATAATAAAAGAAAGAGAAAGCAAAAAGCATTTTGAAAAAAAAAGCACTAAAGTAGGTAACACAATTATTATGAACTGGCACCATGGAGGCAAGGATTTTCACTCATGTATCAATCTCAAGAACCTAGAATAAATAATGGTACATAGTAAGTACTCAACAAACACCTGTTGAATGAATTTAGGAGGGATTTTGACTCTGGAGAGAGGACCCATTCTTTTCACTTGCAAACATCTAATTTTGTTAACAGAAAGAATAATATGTTCAGTTATATGTGAAGTGAACTAATGGGATTTAGTGATGATTATAATCACTAATCATTCTTCCTGAGTACTTCATCTGTTTATAAACAGGAAAAGTCACCTAAATAAATATGAATACTGTGAATTCATCAAGAAAGTATTTATTGTGTCCCTACTATGTGTCTAGCACAGGGATAAATGTCATTGAGGGTTGGAGACTATGAAAGAATGTTTCACACAAAGTTTAAGACCTCCTGGCAAGTCTGTTCCAAGTCACAGTCTTACTTTGACTAGAAGTCATTTTGCTGCAACAACCCAGAATTAGATTGTTACCTTTTCATTTTCCTCTGTGTACTATAAAGAACAGACACATCAAACTTGGACTTATGAGGTAGGGGGAGGAAGATGGGTTACAGAAAGTGTTAAGAAGCAGGAGTCAAAGCCTTCAGACTCTAAAAAGGAATTTCCCTCTGTGATTTGGTCACTGATCCAAAAGAAGCCTCAGACCCCATTCCAAAAGCACAGGTCAAGTATTCACCAGTTTATCAGACCTAGGTGGTAATGACTGCTTCAGGATGATGTCAGATGTTTTGAGAAGTCACCAGGAGCTGCCATTGCTAAGGAGAGGAAGGCAGAGGGACATATCTCTACTCTCCCTTTTACATTCATCCAGAGAAGTCTGCTTTTATCTGTTTCACTTGTTTATGCATTCACATCAGTTATTTTTGAACAAAGCGTTTCTTCTGTTAATATCTTAATTTATGTCTGGGAAAATAATAGTACATCTTACTTTGTTCTTTATTTTTCTCACAGACCCCTGGAAGCTTTGGAAGGGGTATAAAGGAATTTATGCACTGGAAATCTAAGGGTTCTTAAGGCTCTTGCTGGTAAAACTAACGCAGTCATTAACCTCTCTGTTCTTCACTCTCTTACCTGCACAATAGTATAGTGATTTTTATATTGTAACCTTTGCAAAGGTGATGAATTTGGAATAGCTTGGAAGACACCAGCTTCTATTTCACCTTGAAAGTCAAATACCAATGTTAAATAATGAAAAGAATCATCTCTTAGGAGGCTCTGTGCATTTTTCTATCAGCTACTGCACTTATAAAGATTAATAAATATATCTGTCTATATGCTCAATTAAATTGCAATGAAAGAATATAATCATCAGCAAACACACTGGAGATTGGCACGGTTTTCCAGGCAAGTGTAAACAAAGAGTGGGTGAGGAACAAATGATCTACATCTACACACAGGGACATTGATACATCTCTCAAACCTAATGCTGAACAAAATAAGCCAGATATAAAAGAGCATATGCTGAATGATTCCATTTATATAATATTGAAAACAGGTAAAACTAATCTGTGATTTTTGAAGCCAGGATAATGGTAACACTAGGGTGGGAGTAGTAGCAACTGGAAGGAGATACAAGGGAAGACTCTGATTGCTATTAATGTTCTGTTTCTTTATCTGGGTATTACTTACAAGGATGTGTTCACTGTAAGAATTAATTGATCTATATGCTTTGTGATTTGTATGTTTTCTAAAGGTGTGTTACACTTTAATAAAACATTACATGAGCAATTAATATGACCTAAGTTGGATGGACAATTTTATTCTGTCCCTTGGGATAAGCAGAAATACTGCTATATCTCTGCAACTCAGGCTTTGGATAGAATCCTCAAGGACTGTCCTCTGAGGATCACCTCATCCTAGAGGCTGGCACAAGCTGGGACAGTAATGCACAGTTTTAATTACATCCTATTTTCATTCTAAGTACCAAAGTAAAAGGTTTTGATAAAAAAAATGTGTCAAGGGACAACTATTAAGATGCACATGTACACAACAGAAAAGCTCTACCATGTTCTTGGCTGAGGTTTACCATTTCTGTAAACATTTAAAGCAGCTACTTACTCTGACTGATTCTCCTAGTGTTGAGCTTGGCAGAATGCCATATGCAGTTAGGACCCAGGGTATTTGAGGATAATGATGAATACTCTGTGAACCATAACTTTTATGGTCTTATCTTCCTTTTCTCGTGTATTTGTTGTTACAGTTTGCAATTTTGTGCAGGTTTCAGAGACCTTCTTTACAGATGGCCATCATTTAACAAAATGCTTAATGCCACCTGTAGAAACAATTTTACTGGAATAAAACATGACTATCACATGTCTAAATTAAATTAGAGACTGACAAAATACATTTAATAATAGCTTCCAATCCTGCATCTGCCATTTATTAGCTATGTGTCTGTGGGCTATTTGCTGAACCTGTTTCAGCCTGTTTTCCTCAACAGGCTCACTCTTGTAGACTCATTATGAGGACTAAGTGAGATAATCCATGTAATTGATGTACAGTACTTGACACTGGGTCTGCAGGCAAAGGCTCATTAAATATTCACTCTTGGTTTTATTAATGGCTTAACAAACACATTATATGTGAACGATAAAACTGATCACTTATTCAGGGACATTTAATAGCAAAAATAACATCTGAACAGAGAAAAGTGGTAGAATACACCATCAACTAAGAAGAATTAAGTTTAAGAAACTTAAAATTGACTTAACATAATGCTCTCAAGTTCCATCCATGCTGTTGAGAAGGGTAGGAGCTCCTTCTTTCTTTCTGCTGCATAGAATTCCATTGTGTAAATGTACCAGTTTTTAATATATTTTATTGATTATGCTATTATAATTGTCCGATTACCCTCCCTTAATTCCTTTCCACCCTGCACACCCTCTCCCACCCACACCCCCCCTTTAGTTCATGTCCATGTTTCATAAGTTCTTTAGCGTCTACATTTCCCATACTATTCTTGCCCTCCCCCTGTCTATTTTCTACCTACCATCTATGCTACTTATTATCTGTACCTTTTCCCCCTCTCTCCTCCTCCCATTCCCCTGTTGCTAACCCTCCTTGTGATCTCCATTTCTGTGGTTCTGTTCCTGTTCTAATTGTTTGCTTAGTTTCTTTTTGTTTTTGTTTTAGGTGTGGTTGTTAATAATTGTGAGTTTGCTCTCATTTTACTAAACATGTTTTTTATCTTCTTTTTCTTAGATAAGTCCCTTTAACATTTCATAAAATAAGGGCTTGGTGAGGATGAACTCCTTTAACTTGACCTTATCTGGTAAGCACTTGATCTGCCCTTCCCTTCTAAATGACAGCTTTTTTAGATAGAGTAATCTGGGATGTAGGTCCTTGCCTTTCATGACTTGGAATACTTCCTTCCAGCCCCTTCTTGCTTGTAAGGCCCCTTTTGAGAAATCAGCTGACAGTTGGATGGGAACTCCTTTGTAGGTTACTGCTAGGATGGCAACTCCTTTGTAGGTTATCTTTTGCTGCTTCTAGGATTCTCTCCTTCATTTTTACCTTGGCTAATGTAATTATGATGTGCTTTGGTGTGTTCCTTCTTGGGTCCAACTTCTTTGGGACTCTCTGAGGTTAATGGACTTCCTGGAAGTCTATTTCCTTTTATAGAATGGGGAAGTTCTCCTTTATTATTTGTTCAAATAAGTTTTCTACTTGTTTTTCTTCCTCTTCTTCTTCTGGTACCCCTATAATTTGGATGTTGGATCATTTCAAGATGTCCTGGAGGTTCCTAAGCCTCTCCTCATTTTTTTAAATTCTTATTTCTTCATTCTTTTCTGATTGTATGTTTTTTTCTTCCTTCTGGTTCACTCCATTGATGTGAGACCCAGCTTTCATTCCATCACTATTGGCTCCCTGTGCATTTTTCTTTGTTTCACTTATTGTAGCCTTCATTTGTTCATCCAATTTGTGACCAAAATCAACCAATTCTGTGAGCATCCTGATCACCAGTGCTTTGAACTGTGTATCTGATAGGTTGGCTACCTCTTGGTTGCTTAAAAGTACTGATTCTGGAGCTCTCAATTCTGTTTGAGCCATCTGTTTTTTTTTCCTTTGGTTTTGCTGTGTCTGTTATGTATGAGGGGCGGAGCCTTAGGTGTTCACCAGGGTGGGGCTCCCCAGTCGCTGAGTTGTGACATTGAATGTGGGGGCAGGGTCCAACAGGGAACAATGGCACTTGCTCTGCTCTCTGTGGGACCTCAATCCGTTCCACCGCTTCCCTTGAGCAAACTGGTCCCCTCTGTTGCCAATTCCCATGTGGATGGGCTTGTGCAACCCATGGGACTTTCCAAGGACCTCTCCTGTGAGGCTGGGAGTATCTCCCTGTGCCTCAACCCCCACAGGTGTTTTCAATCAGTGTCCCGAGGCTCTATTTCCCAGCGCTGGGATCCTGGGTTGCTTGCAGTGCCTTGCTTCACAATGGCTGCCTCACTGGGTCTGCCGGTTGCCACCCCTCGGCCGGGGTCTGCCAGCTGCCACTTACATGCTCAGGGTCCACCCACTACAGTCTTGTGCATCCTGGATGCCTTACGTGCCCAGTCCCAACAATTTCTGTTCTCCATGCCAGGACCCACGCCTGGCTACCCAACTCCACCCCTCCTACCAGTCTGAATGAATGGGTCTATTTTAACTTCTTGGTTGTCTGACTTCCATATAGTTCAATTTTCTGTCAGTTCTGGTTGGTATTCTGTTTCTAAATTGCTGTTGTCCCTATCTTGGTTGTGCAAGGAGGCACAGTTTGTCTACCTATGCCTCCATCTTGGCCAGAAGTCTGTACCACAGTTTTTTGATCCACTCATTTACTGATGGGTACTTAGATTGCTTCCAGCACTTGGCTATTGTAAATTGTGCTGCTATGAACATTGGGGTGCATAGGTTCTTTTGAATTGGTGTTTCAGGATTCTTAGGGTATAATCCCAGCTATTTGATCTCACCTATAAGTGGAAACTAATCAACAAAACAAACAAGCAAGCAAAATATAAACAGAAACCTTAAATTAAAGAACAAACTGAAAGTAGCCAGAGGGAAGGGAGCAGGGGGATAATGGCGGAAAATACAAGAAGGTCCATCAAGGAACATGTACAAAGGACAGATGGACGAAGTCAAAAGGGGTAGGTTCTAAGGTGGGAGGTGGGGATTGGTGGGGCAGGGGCTGAGGTGGGGTGAAAATGGAGACAACTGTACTTGAAAAACAGCTAAAAAAACCTTAAAATTGAGAAATTTCTATATATTAATTAATTCTTTTGATAACTTAAAAAAACACTCCTCATACTAATGATAAAAAATGATAACATAAAATTCTGCCCAACTCATGGAAGATCCATGTTGAAAAGATGCAGAATTTGATCATTACTAACTGGTTTATACAATATTTATTTTTCTTTATTTAATGGCAGATGTCCACATGATCTCTTAAAGAAGCCAACTTTAAAGAACAAAATGTTCTCATCTGTTTTCTTTCTATGACTTTAAAGATTAGGTGACATCTTATATTTCCCTTGTTTCTCCTTCCTTCTTTCAGGGGACAATAAGAATGCATTAATAAGAATAGTGAACTTGGCACCTGAACCCTGGTGCTATTTGTATTAATTGAGTGAACTTAAGAAGTCACTTAATTCTTCTGAACTTCATTTTGTCATGTATTTTAACTTCATTACTAATCATTAAAAGGCAAGAATGGCAATAAGCAGATGTTTGCTTCTAAGCCCTAGAAAGCTCTGATGCTTGTAAGTTGGATAAGATATTTCCAGAATCAATCAATGTGTTTTTGTTTGTGGTACTTCATCCTCAATTCTATCCATTTGCCCATTTGGGCAGTCATATTGTTTATTCAAGGAAGTTCTGATAGAACAGAAATGAAGAAAGAAAGAAAAAAAGCAATGTGTGGCTTATAACTTTCAAAACAGACTTTTTGAAACTTAGTACAGAGGTAAGCATTTGAGAAAAAAAAAGAAATTTTTGTTTTAACAGCCTAGGATTCTTGCTGCAAACAATAGATTTGAAAGAATACATGGATAGTCATAGTGAGATTTTTTTCTCCTACTTTATCACTGGGCTTCCAAAACTGGGAAGTAGAAGGGGAAGAAGAGGATCAATAGATAAACAGAAATTGGTGGGTCTTGGACACTGTAAACTCCTGTATGTACCCCAGGCCAAGTACTTCAGGTTGGGGAGCATAATGGAAATTTTAGAAGAGCCTGGGAAACCCTAGAGCTGAGAATACCTGTGCCATGCTTTTAAGAGAGATCTAGAACAACAAATGCAGAACTCCCTGGAATCCAGTGTGAGCAAAGAACACTATAGTAGAGAGAGCCTTGTGGTATCTCTGTGCCCAGTGTGGTGTGGAGAGCTGCCAAGAGACTGAGAGAGCCAAACTAAGATATATTTGAGGTCTTGTGATCACAGTGAAGTAAACTCCACAGTGAATGGGAGAGAGCCAATGTCCAATCGGGATACAGAAATCTTAGCAGACTCCAGCATTAACCTTTCATGACCAGATACCCATTGCCTTAGATGTCTTGAGATTCATATATTTTTTTAGGAATTAAGCTTGATTGTAATGCAAGGGATGGGAGACTAAATTCACAAAGCAACCCCTGGAATGACAGAGGACTGCCTAATATTGTAGAAATTACATTTCCACCAAACAGCAAAAGTGGTACAAATAAGATAAAGTTCTTTACATGTCAGAAAAATACACATTTCTTGACCACACGAGTTTGAAGCATGAGAATTTGTGCCTACTTACATTTTGTACTTAACATTAAGTGCTATTTGGGACTTCTATTCAAGTCCTCATTGAATTCCTATAGATGAAGCTAATCTTTCTGCTTTCAGCTTTTACAAGAATTGGAAGGGGCATTGAGAAACTTGTACTGCTGCTCCCAGAGACAGTATTTCCCCTCTGTGGTTGCTGAAGAAAAAGACAGACTCCCTTTACCTGCCACCCTCCACTGGACTACTCCCAGGTCCTCACCCTCCAGCCCCTTCTTCAACACAAGGGTGAGTTTGTTGGTGGACTCACCTGTTTCTGTGGACAATCTTGTTCGAGTACTTCTTTTTTCAAAAATCATGCTTAAAGCCTTGCCTTTCAATAAAGGCAAATACTGAAAATCAAGGACAAGAATACAATTAAGATGAAAAATATCCAATATCAAGGATTATATTTCAAAATTCTTTACATTATCAAAATACAGAATAATTCATCACTGCTTCCAAATAAGTATTCAAATGTCACTTAAAAAGTGAAGTTAAAGTTGTTTTTTTTTAATTTTCTATACAAATGGGGAAAGGGAACAGGAACTCCCACAGATTATTGGCATATAATTAGAAAGTATTATTAGTTGCTTTGGGTTCAGTCTGAACACTTGTTCAGTTTATTAATATTTCACACTGGAACCACCTTCTTACTTAAATCCATGTAAGACCCCATCAGTGTTCAATGACCTTGAAGATGGAAGGTTTGGAAATGTTTTCTCAGCTAAGAACATGCTGCCCTGTCACAAAATGGGGCTCTAAGGCACCTAAAGATGAAGCCTCAGAGTGTCAGCTACACTTTCATTATGCATCCTCATAGGATTGCAAAGGATTTGTTTCTGAAAATCATGTGGAAACAATCTGGAGAGTTTGGTGTGGGGTGGGGTTCTTCTTCCTTCCTCTTCTATAGATGGACTTTTCTGATATGATGAACTCAAATAGATTCCTGCCAGTTAAACATCCTCACACACAATGTAAAGAATAAAGGCCTGGGATCTTGGGGGACCTTTTCTCCTTATTTCAGATCTTCTACAGGAATACCATGCCATAACAGTTGCAGTCACTCTGTTTTCAGTATATTCATAGGAACTTGAAGAGCTCATGAACTAGATAAGAAAATCAAGGTTGTGTAAAACTTTCTCAACCTGTAACCAACTTTTTAAAAAAGTTTTTAAACAAGCTTGGAATACAAAAATGATTTCACAATTAAGCAGTCTAAATGAAGCCACTGCATTAATTAAGTGTTTTGCAAATATAAATTGCTCAAAATGCTGAATAATGATTATAGCTAAGCACCATATCCCATCTTTTCTCCTACTTGGTTACCATTTAATTATGTGGGGTTTTTTTTTTGGCTAATCTTAATTTTTAAAACATTGTCACATCAGTGTAATTTTTTTGACATTATCCTAATGATTATATATCTGCTACTCATTCACAATCAAAATTTGTAGAAAAAAATGTATCATCCTTATTTTTAACTTGATAGAAAACGCACAGAGAAAAGGAGGTATAAAAATAAAATCTTTCCAGAGAATTATTCCTTGAGTTCTGATCCAGTTAACAATGAATTTCAACATTCCACATGAAAGAAATGCAATGATTTGTCATTGAATAACTTATTTTTATGCTTTTTATATTCCTATACAGTCAGTGATTTCAGTGATAATCAACTAACTTGACTGTGTGGTTTCATTTCTTGCTACTGTTTAGGAATTTTAATGTTTTCTTTTGCCTCTTTCTTTGTAAGGCTGATTTTTAAAAAGCTGATTGGTAGTAATGGAAGATGAAAATGCTACATACCTCTCCTTTCTGTTTTATCCTAAATTTCAAATCTGCTGATAGCCATAGCATATACTTAATTTCTTCTCCTGTAAAGTCCTTTAGAGTGAGGAGGTCACGACCCTTGAGCTGTACTTTATTTTGTAGTGGTTGTCCACATCTAAAAAAAAGAAAGAAAAAGAGAAATATATATTTAAGAAAAAAGCATTTCCTGTGATGACTCAATGTTTTGTTTCTGAAACAAATCAGTAAATCACATGTAGCCTCATGTGTCTCTGCAAAGTGCTAATGCACTGGAATTGATATGGCTGTGGGTGACATTTTAGATATTCTGTATTTTGATTGTTGATAGAAAAAAATTGAAGAGAGAAACTGAATTCTTATTTGCTGCAAATAGCCATATGAATGGCTTTGTCACTTACTAGTTGTGCAACTTTGGGTAACTTAACCTCTCCCTTATAGGATTTATTGTTAGAATAAAATAATTTGTTACATGAAAATCAGACAGTGTTGGGTATATAATAAACATTTGATAAACATTAGCTATTACTATTGAAACCAATAGATTGTTCAATCATAACTTGTAATATCCATACAATAGAAAACAAGGTCATTCTTTTTCCCCTACTACCCTTCAAATCTATTCGAGATTTGTTCTTTTTACTTGTCCCTGGTGAAATACAATGGACATGGTGGCTTTTGTAGTAACTTTTGGGGCAGGGGGGAGTCCTCTGCTTGCTTGATTCCCTCAAAGAGTCTCAGTAGAATGATGTGTAATAATAAGAATGATTTTTCAACTTTAAGAGATGTACTGCAAGTTAATACCTTTTGCCTTCCAGCTCAAGCCTAACTCAAGCTGGCCTCCTCTCTAAGCAGAAGAGGGATCACAAGCTGTTCCCTCTGATTTTCTGCCATCAGTGCATTCATGTAAAGCCAACAGAAGGTGAGGAGTTAAGGGCCAGGCAAACTCTGGTTCTGTTTTAGCAATCTAGCATTGATGTAGATGCCTGAGTCCGACACTTTTTCTTATGGGGTGCTTTTCAGGGTCCCTTGGAGTACTCTCTCATCTGGGAATTTCTCACAGCAGTACTTGATGGCAGATAATTACATCTCCTCTGCCATCCAAGAGGCTACCTCCAGACTCTTCCTGCTGACATCTCCCTACCCCCTCAGCAGTCTTTTGGTCATGATGTGAAATAATACCATGCTAGGTCTCTTGGGTGTTCCATGTTGGTTCAGGAGAAGCCCTTCATGTTCTATGCTCTTACAAGAGTCAGGGTCATCCCAGTATGGACTCCTCTCTTTTTCTGCCATAAAAACAGTTAGCCATCCAGTCCCTCTTACTTAAGATTTCCCAGGTAGAGGCCTGAGATTAGTGTATTATGTCTACAAGCTCTCCCATTGATTGATGCCATTGGAGCCACTGTCCCTAGGCTTGAGATGAGGAAAGAGTACCCCTGTATGTGGGACACATCATACATTTCAAAAATGCTCTTCTAACCTACTACCTGTTTCTTGGTTTCTGCATACATTTTAGAAGCTGCAGGAAGTCACAGATGCATTGCAAATCTATCTCTTAAGTATATTGCATTCTTTGCAAGTCCTGTTTTAGTGATCTGGCATCTCATTTTGGAATGAAGGAAGAGTCAGCACCTATTGGGCCTGGGCAGAAACTGAGACAGACAGTCCCATTTTAACATTCTGTTATATTGTGATGACAATAATTGTTATTTGGGATGATCGGTATATAAAATGGACAGCATTTATTCTTTCAGTATTCCCAGTGTTATTTCTACTTAACAATAATTAGTGCTATATATCATTAGAAATTGTGAATAACCAAGGGCAAATTGTAGTTTATCACTTGTATTAAACATTACTTTTACTAGGAGTAGAACAACTGTCACAAAATGGTCATGCTTAAATTCCAGCCTAAGCACAGAGCTTGGGCTACTTGAGATAAAGAGTGAATTCTCTAGTGGGATTTATTTATATTCTTTTGCAATGATGATATTAAGATTATAGGTAGGAAAATCATAAATTCACTCAATTTGTTGTTTATACTGCATGATGTGAAATAACTTTAAACAAATGAATGATTTTAGGGAAATGATATTTCTCTAAATACCCAACTTTCTGGCAGAGTTGATTTGTTCATTTATTACTCAATAGGTGAGTGAATTTTTTTCAGTAGACCTTTTGTGAGATTAAGCCCTTTAAAGATTTAAGTTATTAAGGAAACTAACTTCCATAATGATGATTTGTGGGTTAGTTGGCTAATGGTTAATAGAGTGATTTAATAGAAGGTCCTAATGACATATTCAACTCCAATAAAAAGTAGTGTTTTCAACTTGTGTGTGAATCTAAATTTTGGTTCACATTTCTATTTCAAAGATGAAACATTTTTTAAACTTTTAAAATATGTGACTCATATATTCTCCAAATGGAAATTTCTTTAAAGTATCAGTCCTCAGTTTTTTTACTACAGACCCCTCATATTTAAAAAATTTGAACTGGATCTATAATACATACATATTAGTTTATATTATATGTTAGTATCCTAATAGATTATGTACATAACAAAACATAAATTAAAATAAATAAATAATTAAAAGTTTATACTAAGAAGAACCAAATATTTAAAAACTAAATTGTAAATATGAAAAATATTTTGCTGGTTAAATAAATTTCTAGAATAGACCTTCATTTTTTTCTTCTATGGAAACCCTAGTAAATAGCTTACAAAATGGTGTCCAACATCTCAACAGTAGTAGTCAGCGATTTAATAACTTTAGAGACATGGCATGAGGCAGGAAATTTTTTTTTACATATGTAGCTTGGTTATGTGTTTGGTTCCGATAACATTAATTAACGATAAATATTAAGCAATACTTAGACTATACAAGTACTGATATTATTGAGAAGTAAACCATTTGACTGATATTCATGCATTTTTTAGGGTCAACTGGATTTGTTTTCTGAGGATCTGCAAACAGGTTTAACATGTCTGGCCTGGAATGGAGGCATGGCAGCTTCATTTTCTAAATTCACATTTAGGGAAGTTTTGAAAATATTTGTTTCTTCTGGAATAAAGTCCAAGCAACATTAAATCATAGAAGATAAACTCTCTTGATTCTGTGTCTTACAATAATACATTAATATTCCTTGTCTTAAGCACTTCCTCCAATATTATTTTAAAAGGGGGAAACACTTTGCTTGGAAAGCTCTGCTCCCCAGGATTCAAGAATCTGTGAATCGTCACTATAGCTGCTGAGCTCATATCTATCAACAACAGGAAAACAACCTATGTCCTAATTTTGAGGTTTTATTTTTTGCCTGGAGCTCAAGCAATATTTTTCTGGTTATTTTGGAGCCCACACAAGCTGAGTCTCCAAACTGCCACACTTAAGAGATTCAATACCCTCCTCCAGTCTCAGTCCCTGTATGGTTTTGTTTTATCTATCCCCTTCTAAATAATCACAGGACTATATGTTTTATTTAAGAAGATATTATAGACCTTAAAATTGTGTTGTTGTTGAATCACAGAGAAAAAGAATTAGGAGTGAAAATCTTGCAGGTAATTAAACTATTTTCTCCCTTTTCCATGCAAGGAAATCATAAAATAATGGTGAAAGAGGAGGCTCAACAACACCTTCAGTTACTTCAGAAAAGCTACAACCCTGCCCTGGCCTGGTAGCTCAGTTGGTTGAAACGTCCTGATGCCAAGGTTGTGTGTTTAATCCCCAGTCAGGGCACATAGAAGAATCAACCAGTGAATGCACAAATAAGTGGAACAACAAATTTGATGTCTTTTTCTCTCTCTCCCACCCCCTCTCTAAAATCAAAAAATTAAAATGTTTTAAAAACTTCCAATGTCTAGCCCTTATTATTACCCCAATAGAAGACAAATTAGGATTTTCCCAAATTTGTTCTTACACACTTGAAGAAGTTTCTAAGTTGGAGGTGTGGTTAGAGTTCATTTTAGGGTTAAGGTTAGTGTTCTGCTGTTGACATCACATTATGAGATATTGCTTTTTTATTTTCACATTAACAGATTTGAGTTTGAAAGTAGAAAAAAAAAAACACAAACATCCTGCATGAATCTTCCTTTTTGTCCAGACCTTTCATTTTCAAATTTATATAATGACAGAAACTTTATTTCAAATTATTTTTCTTAGACTACAAGTGCTTAGAAGAATATCTCTTTGTGACTAGTCACCAAATGGCAGTGGCTGATAATGTTGCCCTCATTCTTGTTGCCCTGGAATTGCACCTCTGATTAATGTTAGCAGAAAAGCTTTTTATTTCAGACAGTTCTGGCTTTGAATTGTAGTGTGGGACTGTAAATAACCATTAAATCTGAATAATCAATAGGGAAAATTACAATTATTCTGTGACTTTTAAAATTTTGTCAAAACATTAAAAAGTCTGTTATTGTCAGTGTAAATACATGGGGGAAATTAAAAGGATAGTAAAACATATATAGAGAGAGTACACTGTAATTTAAAACATTAGAAACATTGAGAATTATAGTGTTTTATTTCTTTGTAAAAACTGTCAAGTAGTTTCAATAGTGCATGCCATCTCCTTATTGTATAACTTAAGATACCGAGGAAACATCTTTTCTATGCTTTGGCAAATTGTCATGTTTCTAAGTTTGAATCAACTTCCACCATTTATCCTTTGCATTTTCAATGTTGTGAAATATCACTGAGAATTCTTTTATTTATTTGTTTTATATTTTATTTACTTTTAGAGAGAGGGAAAGAAAGGGAGAAAGAGAGGGGGAGAAATATCGATGTGTGGTTGCCTCTCACACACCCTCTACTGGGGACCTGGCCCACAACCCAGGCATGTACCCTGACTGGGAATCTAACCAGTGACCCTTTGGCTCACAGGCCGGCACTGAATCCACTGGGCAACACCAATCAAGGTGAGAATTCTTTTAATGTGAGGTGTTTTGCTGGTGGCACTTCCTCTGGAACATCTTCATACTTTTTGTCACAACCACTTTCTTCATTTATGTTGATAACTTTCTCTTCACTAAGTTCCTCTAGCTGCATATCTAGAGCCTCTCAAACAGTAGCAGGGTCAACAATCCCACAGTCAGCTAGTTCTTTCTCTTTTTTTAAGATTTTATTTATTAATTTTCATAGAGGGAAGGGAGGGAGAAAGAGAAAGAGAGAGAAACATCAATGTGCAGTTGCTGGGGGCTGTGGCCTGCAACTCAGGCATGTGCCCTGACTGGGAATCGAACCTGCAACACTTTGGTTCACAGCCCGCACTCAATCCACTGAGCTACACCAGCCAGGACAGTTCTTTCTTAAATACATTAACATTTGATTCAAATTTAACTGCCAGTGCTAGTTTTTGTTTATCTGCTGCACTTTTATCTCTGTCAGACAATTCCTTCTTTCAATTATCCATTTTCATAAAACGTCACATGTGTTCAAAAGTGGGCAGCACAACTATGCTTTTTTGCTATATGTATGTGAACTGAATAACAGATGCACAGTGAGCAATCACCAACAGACTTTGAAAGAAGGAATGTGATTGGTCACTGATCATGATGTGCATCTGTTATTTGCATAGTGATTTGTGAACTGAAGAGCTAGCAATGAAATTTTTACTTTATGCAACTACTCAGAATTAATATACCATGACAACTGAAATTTGAACTGTGTACTTTGAACACTGCACTTATTTAACTAAACTGTAGTAATTGAAATTGCTACATATTGGGACCATGCAAAGGAAGGACTGCCTGTATTCCAAATGTTTTCCCAGTATAAGATTATTTTTAAAAAAATTTTATTTATTTATTTTTAGAGAGAGGAGAAGGAAGGGAGTAAGAGAGGGAGAGAAACATAGATGTGTGATCGATACATTGATTGGTTGCCTCTCACACACCCCCAACTGAAGACCTGGCCAGCAACCCAGGCATGTGCCCTGATTGGGAATCGAACTGGTGACCTTTTGGTTCACTGGCTGGCACTCAATCCACTGAGCCACACCAGCAAGGGCCCCATTGTAAGATTCTTATATGCCATTTCTTCTGTCCTCTGAGTTCTCAAGATGGGCTTTTTGTCTTCCTTAGACTGGATGCTTAAATACCACATCCTACAAGATTCCGTCCCTGACTGTACTGTGTAGTCTCCACTTTGTCTTCATTTTGTTCATAATACTGATCACAACAATTTTAAAATATATATGTATGTTTCTGTTTATTGCTTACTTTTTTATCTTCCCATTGGATTATACGATCCATGATGTCAGGGTCCCTGATATTGTGGATCCTGCCTGTTAGATTCATTAATATTTATGCAGTGCTTATTGAAATGACTGGGATATAATAGGCATTCAATAAATATTTCTTAAGTAAATGGGTGAATGAATGTCTCTGGGGCAAAAGTAAATCAGTTTGTATAAGAAATTCAGCAGATTTCCAAGAATTAATTTAGAGATTTGTCATGATGGATTTTCAATGCTGTGACCAAGATCTGATGATAAAAGAACCCCAAATGCCCCAAATCAGAATTAATGTTGAGGCAAGAACAAGTATGGGCCTAGTGTTTTGCTAAAGCTGAAGTCCCTTAGGGCTCAACCACTCTAGTACAGTGCTTGCATTACTGAGAATAATGGTTAGCCATATGCATGTGAAACAAGGAAGTTTTAACCTTGAGTCCTAAGTGCAACATTCTGAGTCAAGTGCAAAAACCTGGAAAACTGATGAGAGGACATGATGGGACAAGTTTTTGCCCATGACAGCATGAGGGCCAAATCCAAAGTATCTTGATAGTGAACTATACTGATATTTGATTCTCTCTGTCCACGAACCTCTTTTGGACATATTAAGTCTCCAGGATTCTTGGGGACAAAAAGGGTTAGAATGTCATACTGGCATGTGAGTACTTCAGTGATTAACTACAAAACTTTAAAAAATTGCATCTTAAGTGGTAAGGGGGGTCGTACTGTTTACACAATCAAAAAATCATTACAGTAGTCACCACCTTTCTCAGTTCTATCCAGGAGGTGGGGCGGGAAATGTTTGCCTGGGAAAAAGAGCTGTGCTTTAGAGATACCAAAAGCTAACCAGGAAAATTTATCACTGGAAGGAAAGCAAACACAATGGTTCCAGTTTAAATTCTTATCCTGTTTACTATCTCCTTATAGCACCCTACCTTCCCTCCAAAATGAGACTGCCACACCTCTTTCCTAAACTCCTTAAGCTGTCACAGGGGAGGGGTTTTAGGGGGAACTAGATGAAAGGAGGTGAAGGGAATTAGCCAAAGAATATATATGCATGACCCATGGACACAGACAACAGTCAGTGTGGTGAGGGCCTGAGGGAAGAGTGGGGAGGGCAGGGGGAGGTGGGCAAGGGCAGGGAAAATGGGGCCATCTGTAAGAGTGTAAACAATAAAAATAAAGTTTAATAAATTATGGTAAAGTAGAAGAGCTGCACAGTTTCATCATGCTGAAATGCCTCCACCACAGGCCCCCTTTTTTCCTATTCCTTATCAAGTAGTTCTTACTTTCTGGTGATAAACCCACACTGGAAGTAGCCAATTAAAACCACTGGCATAAATGGCTATTAAGTTCTCCTAGACACCACATGCTGCAGTTGGAAACAGCCTAATCTGGTTCAGGAGCATCCAGACCAGGGCCAGAGTTACTATTTTATTGTTTCCATAAAATGCATGGTCTTTTTGCACTTAAACGTGTCTCCTTGGTAAATCAGACCTAAATCACATTATCATTCTTCAGCCAACACATAATAAGGAAGATATAGTATTGGAGAAAACAATGGGAACCACGTACAGATTTTCTGGCAAAACTGTCATTGTCATTACAACCTGATCAAACCAGAATTTTGAAAAAGGCAAGACTAGTCCCTTACATTAATTTTATCCTTTGAAAAAATAATTATAGTGATTTCTCAACCCTAAATCACTGAATGCTAAGAAGTTAAGCCAAGGTAATAGTAAATCCTTGTGTTAGCTTTACCCAAATACCTTCCCAGCTAGAAAATGGAGGAGTATTCTCTATTGGAAGAATGAACCTTTTATTGCTAGAGTCTACATTTTCCAACTCTGGTAAATTGTTTGGAGCTTGGGGGGGAGACCTGGATATGTTCCCTTGTATAATTATATTTTGTTGGAAGAAAAAGTACTTGATTCGAGTAAAATGTGGTCAGTCAGAAACAGACTTTGCCAGAGTAGGAAAAAATTCAGTGTTAAATGATATTTTGATCACTGTGAAGAATTTGAGATAAAGACTTTAGCTTCTGGAGGCATAAGAGAGGGCCAAAGGCTCCTAATGCTGAGGTTTTGGTGTTACTTTAACATTGGAGATGGATGCAACAGTTAAGGTTTATTTTCTTTGTTGTGTTGTTGTTGTTGTTATTGTTGCTGTTACTGAGATATTTTGGCTATACCTAAGAAAGGGATATTGTGCAAGGGTACATTGGCCAACTTGATCAATCTGGAAGGATCAAAGTAATCGGAACAGTATAATGAATAGAACATTGGTATTGAATTCAAATTCTAGTCCTAGTTCAACTATGACCTTTGCAAGGTAATTTTGCATCTTTGGCCTCAATTTCTCATCTGAAAAACTAAGAAAATGTACTAAAAGTCAGTGGTCCTTTATGTCTTTGTCTTCTACGACACTTATAAGCACAAGATTTCCTATGGGCTATACTGGAGTCATCAAATTCTCAGTGGCCTAACTTTAATTCTATCCCTCTCTTTCTTTCTCAAAAGGTATATTACAATGCATACAAAGGACAGTGACTTTGTTTTCACAAAACTCTTGAATCTGACCCTACTGATTTGATCCTACTGAATCAGATCTTACAGAGTCTGATTTGATAAAAGCAAAAATTTTTCTAAACTTATTTTATGATTAACAACAATAACAATAATTCATTAATAAAAATGTACTTGGAAACTTTCTCACTGTTGCCACATACTCACATGTGGTATAAATCACTATTGATAGCTGGGTGACTATGTGGTTTCTAAAATATCTCAGACTGTCAATATTCTAAAACTGTGAAATTTTCTCTCATCTGAAAATTGATGAGTGAGATGATGTTTCACTTTGTGCTGGCCTACTATGAAAGGGTTGGAAACACAAAACTGATAAAAATCTGTGGCTGTCTCTACTTCTTTTATCTTAATTAAATTACTAAATTACTAAAAATAACAAACTGGAAATAAAACCCAAATTCTACTGTTGACCAAGGGGAACATTTAAACATCATTTCATTCCTGCTCTCATGCCCTGTATAGTTTTCTGAAGTCCAGAAATATGTTTTCTTAAAGGCATTCATTTTAGTTATGAAAGAAAATGTGATAATCAAAGATGATTGCTTTTTCTCCTCTATGCAAACACATGGGTAGACTGTAATCACTTTGTCTGTATCCACATGTGTAGCTGGGCATGAGCATGGGATGAAGGGAACATAATGAGTTATGTAAGCCCTCAGAGAGGTCTGGAATGAAATACCTGAAAACCAGTCACCTCTACCTCCAATCCATAACCTCTACAGAATTGGGTGGCTTAGCTCAATATTCTCTGAAGAAATTTTTATTTGTGAGATAAAATTGAACTGCACTTACAAAGTGGTCTTCTTTGATAAAGAGATTTTTAGTAGTTTCTTTAAAAGATATAGTGGTTTTCCTAATAGGCAATGAATCATAGGACACTATGTATTATCCAAACACAGCCAGGCTCTAGAGCCTCATTTGTGAGATGAAAAGACTATGGATTTGGTGTTTTTGGTCATCTTGGTGTCTGATCTTATTGGTTTTGTAAAAATAATAATAATAATAATAATAATTGACTACAAATGATTGATCCAGGAGCCAGCATGGATGGCTTCAGCTTCACTTAAGCTATAATTTTATCATGTTTATGGTGACATGCTTCTCACTTCAAAACTGTGCAGTCCCTGTTTTGTGGCATTGTGAAACCCTAACTACATGTTTCCTATAACTCTCTAGTCATCAAAGACTATAGGCCTAATTGGAGACTGGAAATTCTGAATTTATCTAGCTGGCAGCTAGTGTGGCTAACTAAAAAAGTAGAAAAGAAAAATACACATGGTACATGAGAATGACACCATTTCAGTATTATCCCATTTTTCAATAGATACTCATGGTCTTAACTTCCTAATAACAGGTGATTTGATGCTTTCACATTTTCAAATGGCATACTTTTGCCTCAGCCCTCATTTACTATGACAGATGGCTAGCCAGGATTTTCAGAATTGTAGTCTGATGTAGCTGGATGTAGACAATAGAATATTAGTAAATATCAAAAGCCCGAATATTTTGAAGAGGTTTTGCAAAAATTTATAATAATTATTTTTAAAAATCAATAATCACTGTACTTTGCAAAGAATATATGTTTAAGTTCCAAGCTTTGCTATTATTTATTTAGTTGATTGTCTTCAGTTCAGTGATGACTCTGTTAGAAACTATGGAATAAAATTTCATCACATTTTTATCTGACATAACTCAGTGAGATAGAATAATAAAATAATGAACATTTGTCTGTCACTATAGTTTTCTCACATTATATCGTTGATTATCAGCAGCTGTGACTTTATGTGTCTGGAATGAAATATCTTATTTACCACTGTATCTCCCTCACCTTGCCTAGGGTGTGGCACAAAGTAGGTGATCAATATGTATTTAGTAAATGAATGATTGAAGTACTCTGTGGTGGAAGCAGAATGGGTATTACTCTTTTCTCCATTTTATAGGTGAGTCAACATCACAGAAAAGTTAAGTGACTTGCTCAAAATTATAGCCAGCAAGTAGTGGTGCCAGGCCTTGAACATAGTTCTTGAGACTCCAAAACCCAACCTTTCCTCCAGATTCTTGGATATATGGTCTAATTCTGAAGGTAATTGGTAAACCCCATAACTTCTCTGGACTTCATTTAATTTATCTGTATAAAAAGAGAAGGCATTATTCTGTTGCTCTGAGGTCTCACTTAAGTCTACCACTATGGACTTAATTTACAATATCTTTTATAATGAAATTCTGTCTTCCGAGAGTTTTATATTAACCAAAGAAGTGATCCAGAGAGCTCAAAGCTGTGAGATGGCCCAGAGAAGGGAGGCTGAGGGCCGCTGTCATCGGGTCACTTCCTAACAGTGGGAAGAAACTTCAGACTAGAAGCTTCCTCCTTTATGAAGTCAGTGAAGTTGTTTTGGGGTTGGTTTAGGTTGTGAAGAGGCCCTGGAAAATTATATCTGATTTTTAACATGCTCTAATTACTCTAGAAGCTTTCTAGTAACAAAGTCCACATTTATAACCTTGCTTACACAGCTAGCTCACCACCTTCCCCACAGACACACTATGCACCATTTTCTACCACATGCTCCATGGCTCTAATCTGGATGTAGCTTTTATAATTAATCCAGTGGAGACAGCCTCCTTTGTACATGCGACCGAGAATTTCAGGGGTAGATATCAAATTTGGATTTTATTTTATTTATTTTTAAAACATTTTATTTATTTTTAGAGAGAGGGATGAAGAAAGAAAGGGAGAGAAACATCAATGAATGAGAAATACATTGATCAGTTGCCTCTCACACACCACTAACTGAGGACCTAACCCGCAAACCAGGTATGTGCTCTGACTGGGAGTCAAACTGGGAACCTTTCAGTTCCCAGGCTGGTGCTCAGTCCACTGAGCCACACCAGTCAGGGCTTGGATTTTATTATTAAAAAATCATTCTTCACATCACACATAAGACTCCAAGTAATTAATTCCTATGCCCTGGACTGATTCATTGTTTTCAAGAAAAACCATTGAACACAAAGCTGAAGGCCCTGTGTAAATTAGTTCCTCTAATTTACTTCAGCCAGTTGCTCACTTGAAATATACACAAACAGAAGATGTCAAGAACTATGCCTGCTATACCTGCTGTGGTTAGTCACCCCAATCCCCAAACACAATGAAATCTGATTACAGAGGACTGAGCAATGAAAGCTCAGCCAAAATTAGAGACAGCTGTCTCTGAGGGTCAAACCTGGCATTACACTCTGCAGAAAGAGGGCTTTTGAGGCTGCATTACTTACTCTACAGAATAGATAAATTTCATTTATCACCATGGTTCCTAGATCACACTGAAATCTCTGGCCATCATCACTTACCGAAAATTTCGAACCACAAAACTGTGACCATTTCTAAGAGCTGCATTGTTCAACAGGCTCCTCAAATTAAACAGCATCTTCTTTTGCTAGTGAAAAGGATGATTCTATACTCTTGAAAATGCCTCACCGAAGTAGTCAGTGGGGTTCGCCTAAAAGCTAAGAATGCTTTTGATTGCAGCGAGAGAGCAAAGGTAATATTAACCTTCAACTACCTTATCAAATTCCCTTGTTTAGAGATACTGCAGGGCAGGGTTCAGGGGTATTTGAACTTTAAGCCAAGCTTCAGCACTGTATACTTTTTAGAAGGAATTCTGAGTCTTTTGGTGCATAGACTCCTCATTTTTCATAATATATTTATGCTGTCACATACTTGTACAAAATCAATTGACAAGTACTCATTGAACATACAATATATGCAAGGAAATGCAGTGCTGGCCACTGTGAAGGCACATAGAAATAATTCATTCAGAAAATATGAACTGGTAGTGCCAAACCCCAGATGTAGATGTGACAGCCCTGAGTATTTCCAGTGATATCACCTTCATATCTCTAATTCCCAGCCTTGACACACACACACACAAAATAGAAAGAAGTGCCCTGTGGAAGCTTTCAGTTTTACCTTTTAAGATGATGATGATGATGATGATGATGATGATGATGATGATGATGTGGCAAGAAGCTGGAGTGAGAATAGAAGTATAGTAAAAATGTCTCAGTCCTAGAGCTCCCATCATGTTTTGCACATAGTAGATCTTCAATAAATCACTAGCTGCCTATTAATTCTAGCAAGAACTCAGAATCAGTAGAAGTGGGGAGGGTGATTCCATATGCTTCTATAGCAGCCTCTCCAGCTCACTAAGGGGCTATCCACAGTTTCATGTTCATTCATTCACCCACACTTATAAATCAGATATTTTCAAAATCTATTTTGTGTCAGGTATTGGGTTAGGCTAGAATTTCAGAGGAGGAAGATGAGCTCACCTTTACAGAGTTTATAGTTAAATAAGGGTGATAAGATTTCTAACTAAATATCCCTAACACAATCCCATAGGAGATGTCCAGATGAAGTGCTACCACATCATAGGAAACAGGGAATGCCCTAAGCTGGGAAGGGCAGGAGGCAG
This sequence comes from Phyllostomus hastatus, assembly GCF_019186645.2. NCBI lineage: Eukaryota > Metazoa > Chordata > Mammalia > Chiroptera > Phyllostomidae > Phyllostomus > Phyllostomus hastatus. The sequence goes on along the minus strand of NW_025334016.1, from coordinate 3,116,724 downwards.
GAGAAGAGGGAAAGCAGTGGGGGCTGCCTATGTTGGTCAATTTATTTGACTTTAGCAAACCCAGGTAAGCACTTGCTACAAGTTTATATAACACAAGAGAAGTATTCTTTAAAAACCAACTATGGCCACTTCAGGGTCAGGGATGGTTGTGATGTCATCATTAATATCAGCAGGAAAATAAATCCTGGCACTATTCCCTTCTACTTATGGGGAATGATATGGAATAAAGAGTGAGAAAGACCAAAATTTCCAAATCTCTGCTAAATCTTCTGTTTTGGAAAGAATATTCCAGGCAGAGGCAAGTGTTTACAAAGCTGTGGAGGTAACAAGGTATAGAGTGAATGCTTCAAGTGGGAGAGCAGGTCGATACTTTCTTTGAAAAGATCATAAAGCATCTTGGAAGAGGCAAAATGGGAAAGTTGTTGGATAGGGTTCAGAAAGCAAAAGTGGTCTATGTAATACAGGGAAGGAAACTGAATGTTTGCAGGGAAACCAAGGGAGAAGACATCAACCTGTATGCTAATATAAAGTCCATATCTTTAATCAACTGTGTTACTTACACAGACAACTCATGTGAGAAATGTATGGGGAGAAATCAAGAAGTGTGTGCAGTACTTTGGTAGATAATGTGAGCAGCACTTCTGAGATGTCAAAGTAACTCATAAACCCTCATAATTCTATAAAGGTAGGCACTCAGTGCACCAGAGGGATTAAAAGAAAACTTTAAACCACCCATTACCCCCAGAAATATTGGAAGAGAAATGCTACTCCACAAATGGAATGAGGTCAAAGGCAATTTCACTGAATCTCAGAAGACAATATATCTCAGCTGACATCTGGGTCACATGTGGAAAAGCAACTTATGGAGTTTTCATTTGTCCTCTCACTTCATGACTCCTCTAATTCCTGTTCAACTACCTGGTTTGGCTCCCTACCAAGTTCCCTTCCTCCATTCAGCCCTCCATTCACTCATTTTTCTCTGCTGCCAACAACTGTGCAGCCACAATAGGCTCGGTCCCTGTGCTGGTGTGCTCTTGATGAGTCCCTTCCTACGTGTAGTTCACCATTTGGAATGACTCCACAGCACAACTTCTGTATCTGTCCCCTGACTCCATGTGTTCTAACCAAGGAGGAAGGACTTGTTGCCTGCTCCCTTGCTTCAGGCCCCATGGGACCTCCAGCTTGGCTTGCTCCTCATCCAGCTTTCAGCATTGAGGGTGGGAGTAGGGGTTAGATGGGGTTCCTGGATAAGGTGGCACTAATCCTTGATGAACTGGGGAAAATTAGGTAATTGTCAAACTGGAGGGACCTATAAAGGATATTACAGTGAAGTAAGGAACTTGTGAGTAGACCCAAAAGAAAGAAATGAATAGGGTGTGTGGGGTAATGACAAGTGATTCACAATTGGAAGTGTGGATCAACCCCAATTATTGACCATTATATGAAGCCATGCTACCACCAAACAAATTATAAAACATAAAACCATGAGTGTCTATGTGTCATCTATATCCCCTTTGCATTTGGTCTACATACTTGCCACTTCTTAATGCAACAACCCATGACTGTCTACCTGAGGATAAAATTCCCATGCTCCTCACCCTTGTGTGGGTAACCATAATATGTGTTTTACTTGCTCTCCCAAAGGTCTCCAGTGGGACTGAGCCTCCATTTCCCACAGTAGAAACCTGCTCATCAGTGTGCCCTTATTAGCTGTCTTCCCTTCAAGGTGTCATTTCTCTTACTCCCCTACCAGTACTTCCTGGGATCATCTTCCGTATAAACTAAATCCCTTTCACAATGTCTGCTTCTGTGGGAACTCAATCTTTGCTCAGGTCTCCCTTATCAACAATTTTTCGTGTTCAATGCTTCTTGTTCTCTTCTCTTGGCCCCTCTTATCTCTGATTTGGTACCTGGGCTTTCAGTGTCAATATCTTTGTCCCCCATATCATAAGGAACCCCCACTCTCAGATTTAGTCTTTGTTACCCTGCAACTGGTGGTGTGCTGGTAAATTTTTAATAAGCAGTTCTTCAAAAAAAGAAAAAAGGTTTTGATTTCTGGTATTGACTGATTTGTCTGATTAAATGTTCCTACCATGCCATGGTCAGCTTTAAGCTACCACAGTGATGTCACTTAATACACAGTTGGGAAGAGAGGTATAAGGTTGGCTCTTGCAAGCCATTGTGAGCTGGCTCCAGTACACCACTGACTACAACCCACATCCTGAAAGGAGGATTTTTTCAAGATTTGAAAAGGAATATTGGAGTCAGATTGTTGATGGATTTAGAAAGCCATATTATGGAATTAAGAATTTACTCTATAGTCAAAGAAGATTATTAAAATTTTAGAGCTGGAGCAGACAAGGGGACATGTGTCAGTATCTGCATTGTGTTTTGAAAACACTAATCCAGCACCATTGTGTAAGAAGTACAGTGGGGAGAAAATGGAGACAAGGAGACACAAATTTCTGTGTTATAATGGCCTGAGTACATACTGGGGCTGTGGAAATAGAAAACAGGGGATGGGTGCAAGAGAGATTTAGGGATTAGAATCCACCTATCAGAAGAACAGTTGATTAGATGTTGAGGGTAGATGGAGGAGTTAATGAGTCTCTAGGATTTTAAATTTGTGCTATCATATTTGAGTCTAAAATTCCAAATAGCCAATCTGGGGATATAAACATTGTGAGTTCCCTGACATTTAAAGTTTGTGAGTATCATGTATGAACTTGTAATATTTCTTTGAAATTGTTACTGGGCCTCCCTAGTGAAATCTAAGCACTGAGGAAGGAATCAATGTAATGTAAAGGAAAGAATTATGAGAGGGATGTTTGAAGTTCAAGTGTGACCTCTGGTTGGTTGGGTTCTTAACTGATGGTGAACTTGTCTAAGTCACTTGACTCCTCTAACATCCTCACAGTACTCATCCCTTCAACTAAAGGTATTATAAAATGAGCTGTTATATTGGTTGGTAAACTTTAACATGTTAACCAAACAGAAGATACAGTGTCTAAGAGCCTCAGCATAGTTATTGCTAAAGATCTATCAGAAATTTGAACTCTGCAAATAAGACATATGGCTGTTATTGCAGTGAGAAGCTCTGCTTATCTCAGAATGTTACTAATTACATAAACACTTTTTATAGCTGGTTATCTGGAATCTTTAAGACACTAAGAAACCACAGCATTTACATGCAGTACATACTTTTGTTACAAGCTCTGTGAGATTGTTGCTGGTGATCTATCTTTCACTGGCTATGAACAAAGAAGCACATATCCCTGTCTGAGACCAGTAGCCATACTGTGACTATGAAGAGAAGCAGACTTAGAATGAAGCTGTGGTTTGGCAGAGTGGAAGAAGGATGAAACCTGGTCATGTATGACATGACAGTTGCAAAGTCAACCAACCTCATGACCCTCCTCACCAATGGAAATCTTGTTGTGTAAAATAATAAATGTCCTTTTTCTTTAAGCCACTCTGAATTGGATTTTTTGTTACTTGCAACCAATGCATGCTGATACATTATTTGGGTTAGGTTTTTGAAGGTTTATTTCTCATGTAACAGGTAGAGAATGATGTCTTTCAAAGCTGTGTTTCTAGTTTAGGACCTATTGTTTATTCATTGAATAACCTTGGGCAAATCAATTTCCTTATCTGTAAGTGGAAACAATATTCTTATTCTGTCCTTTATTTTTTATATTTTGGTTAAATTAATGTATTGATATGTTTTCTTTTAATTTTTTCAGGTTGGGTTATATGTTAGATATATATTTAACTTTAGAAGAAACTGCCAAAATACTTTCCAGAGTGGCCATATCATTTTACAGTTCTCCCAGGAATACAAGAGGGCTCCAGTTGCTCTGAATCCTTGTTAGCACTTGGAATTATCAACATTTTTCATTGTTGCCATCCAAATAGGTATGTAGTAATTTCTAATTGTGGTTTTAGTTTGCATTTACTTTAAGGCTAATGATTTTAAGCATCTTTCTTTGTGCTTATTTGCCACTCATATATCTTCTTTGGTGAAGTATCTGTTAAATCTTTTGACAAATTTATTTTTAACTGAGCTGTATGTTTTATTGTTTAATTTTGAGAATCTTTATATATTCTAGATACAAAACCACTTTTAGATATGTAACTTGTAAATATTTTCTCCCAGTCTATAGCTTCTCTTTTCATTCTCTTGATAGTGGCTTTTGTAGAGCAAAGGTTTTTAATTTTGATCAAGTTCAACTTACCACTTTTTCTTTTTATGGATTACAATGTTAATGGTATATCTATGAACTCTTTGCCTAACAAAGGTCACAATGATCTTGGGCTATGTTTTCTAAAAGTTTTATAGCCTTACAAGATTAATATTAAGTTTGTTCAAAGTATAAGTTTAGGTTGAGATTTTTTTGTGGAGACATATGGATGTCCAATTTTCCTTTGTTTAAGAGCCCTTCATATCCTAGGTCACATAAAATTTGCTGAAGAATCCACAAAATTATTCTGTGTTAATTCATTTGACTGCTTCAGAAACTGTAAACTTGTATCTTATTGTAAGGATGTATTATTATGTGGCTTGGATCGCATGGAAATTGGCAAAAGGAAATAAGTTAGAATCAACGATAGTAAAGTAAATCACCCATGAGTTGGCTACTAATTTCTTCTCCACTTGTACATATATCACCCACAGAACTCCAGTTTACAGATAATCCAAAAATTAATTTTAATTAACAGATGGTAATGGGACTTTGTAAAACCCCTCTGCACCCATTTTTCCACCATACCCTTTCCTCTGAGGCATTTGAAGAAGGTAAAACAGGGTCTTACATGAAGGTCGAAATTCTAAATAAGAGCATAAAATGCTGATCATCAAATTCAAATGCAATCTGTCTTCTCTTGTCATATAAAAACCACATTTTTGTTGAAGTCACTCTTCTGTTAAACATTTACTCTGGCAGTTATTGATTTTAAGTGGACGCTAGACTTTTTCAGAGCTTAGTTAGGGACAGAAATCTCAAGTTTTCATACATGGTGCTTTTTATTTTATGATCTGATAAATTTTGGCATTATAAGACAAGACTAGGAAATGCACACACAATTTATGAAGTAGGAAAAGGATAAATAAATATGGTTAATGATCTAAACTTTAGTGTCAAAGCCAGCTGAGGTGCAAAAGGTGATGTTATCTTTCACGGTGCCATTTTATTTGCTCAAGCTCCCATCCAGAATTCTAGAGACATCTCTTCCCCCACAGGCTGATTCCAATTCCTCCCCTGGGAAGCACAGAGGTCAAGCTGTACATAAAAGTGATTTATTAGCTGACCAAAGGTTATCAGGCATTAAACAAACAGGGAGCTCACAGAGTTTCAAGGTTCACCAGTGTCTCAATAATCATCCCTGATGCCCCTTAGTATTGCCAGATAATTTTAGAATCTGAATGATGTGGGAATCCTATGAGGCTATTGTCACTGCTTTCTACTGCCCAGGGTTTGTCCAGAAGCACTGTCTCAATACTAATGTCCATGACAATATTCTCCCCTTGAGCCCAGTACACATATCCTGATGTTCTTAAAATCACTGCTTGGTGAATTCCCTCCCTGCCCATTTCTAGTTCTTGAAGATACCTTCAATGATCTTTGTGGTTGGTGCCTCTGTCAAGACACCAATTGGGAAGTCCTCTTGATCTGTTCAGGATTGTTTTATTGGGCCCCATCTGCTAAGTTTTCTGTCCTTATCTTAAGCTACTAGCTAGACACAGCCTTCTTCTCTTAATAAACTGGTAACAAACAATTATGTGCTCTGTGAGGATAGGACCTGCCCAGGACCCAGAAGACAGACTATGATAATTGTGTTCCAAGACAAGAGGGAAATGAGCCCATTTCCTGGAGCTTTGCTGACTCTTTGGACTCTGCGTAATGGAGATTGGGTACTCATGATTACCAATTTCATCCTCCAATTAACAACCTCCTTGGGTGTTAATGATGGATTCTGAGATCACCCTCAATTGTTACCCAGTGTATTACCATCAAAGAATAAGCTAATCACCTGGAAGCCATATAAGGAAAATTAATCCAAGCATTTGGGGAGTCAGTTAAGGTTGAAGATCTATTTATTGTGAGCAAATTCATCTACCTCTTTAAGCCCCAGTTTCCTCTTACAGTTTTTCTTATAGCAGTTATCTTATGGCTTTATTGTGAAGATGAAATATAATAATGAATAAGAGTACTGTAGCACAGTAGTGGGCTCAGTGTTCAATAAATGTTAGCTTTTCTTATTTACTAGCTAGCATCAGTGCATATAATGAGAACCCCAACCCCATCCCAGGTAGTTGTTGGCTTATTATAGTCACTTTTCCAGAAATAAAAGTGTTCAGGTGCCCGGATTTCCGCCCCCCCCCCATCATTGTCCCCTAAACCAGTGATTTTCAACCTTTTTCATCTCATGGCTCACATAAACTAATTACTAAAATTCTGTGGCACACCCCCCAAAGTATATTTTTTACCAAACTGACAATAGGTATAATTTTCACACCAGACAGCTATTGTTGTGTTGGCTGTTGTCATTTTATTTACTTGACAATGTAATTGGGAAATGGTCAGTGCCCCTGACCATTTCATGCAAATAGTCAGGTATTGCATGTTTTAAAAATTCTTGTGGCACAACAGTGTGCCTCTTGCATCACACTGGTTGAAAATTGCTGCTCTAAACTAATCAAAAATAAGAAAAAAATGTTTCTCAATGAGGACCCATAATGTTTTTTTTTTCTCTCATTTTCCTCTTCTCCCTAAATGATGGGAAAACCAGGGACTTTGTTCTCAGTACTTCAACTGCCTAACTTTTTAAGTTTCTAATCTTTTGTCTGCTACTATTTTCCTTCTGTAGCCCTGCCATGCTAACCAACCTATCTTATTTGAGCTGGAAAAAAGATAAAGTAATTAATGATTGCTAAGTGCTTTGAAAATACAAAGGACTCTATAGATGTCATGGGTCATTATTGCCTTCCAGTATAAGGAAATAGTATAATAAAAATAGATCATAAAATATCTTTGCTATCATGGCCACTACTCTTTTTGACAGTTAAAATTTACAGTTGCAGCCTGTTTGTTCAAAGCAATGAGGGACATGAAAACAATCCAGTCATTTCCATTTTCCATTTTTATTTTATCCTCATCCAAGGACTTTTTTTTATTGCTTTTAGGGATAGAGGTAGGGAGAGAGAAGTGGAGAGAGAGAAACATTGATGTGAGAGAGAAGCATCCATCACTTGCCTCCCGTATGTGTCCAGACTGGGAATCAAACCTGCAACTTGGGTATGTGCCCCTTCACTTAGAGGATGCTGCTCCAACCACAAAGCCACACTGGCCAGGGCAATCCAGTCATTTTCTAAAGTAGATAAACCTGATCAATTAAAAACAAAATTACTCTGGAGACATCAGTAATACATTTTGTGAATCCATGAGAGAATAACTCATCATGATCACGTTCAGTTTCTAATGACATTGCTGACTCTTCATCCACACACAAGAACTTTTTCTGTAATGAATATGCTATTCATATCTCTTCTACACAAAACAGTTTATATCACTACCAGGTGTTTATTTTTATGCATCATGAATCATAGCAGCAGGACTGTGGATAGGGAGAATAAATAATCCAGGTAACCTTGTGTTAGGTAGGGGGAAAAGTATAAATGCATTATTGAGTTTAGAAACAACTTTCTGATCAACTTAAATTAAAAGCTATTTGCTAGTTTTTCTATTATAATTGCAAATGGGACAGTGTTTTTAACTTGCTAGGTGTAACTGCCATACCTGGAAGTCCACCTATTTCTTTGTGGTTGGGGAAGCCTCAGGATGTTACTAAGATTTTACAAATGATTAAGACATATGGCTGTGGCTGCTGTGGCTCAGTGGATTGAGCACTGCCTGTGAACCAAAAGGTCACTGGTTCAATTCCCAGTCAGAGCACATGCCTGGGTTGCGGCTGGGTCCCCAGTGGGGAGTGTGCAAGAGGCAACCACACATTGATGTTTTTCTCCCTGTCTTTCTCCCTTCCACTCTGTCTAAAAATAAATAAATAAAACCTTTTTAAAAAATCTATAAAAGACATATGGAGGGATGCAAAGAATTGGGTTTCTCTTTTTTACAGTCATACCAATTTTTCCCCTTTTCCCCCTCCTCCCAGCACCCCCTACTGCCTCAGGCGATCCCCCACCATTGTTCATGTCCATGGGTCATGCGTATAGGTTCTTTAGCTACTTCATTTCTTATACTGTACTTTACATCCCCATGGCTATTCTGTAACTATTTGATTGTACTTTTTAAAAAAGATATATTTTTTATTTATTTTTAGAGAGTGGGGGAGAGAGAAAGAGAGGGAGAGAAACATCAATGTGTGGCTGCCTCTCACATGCCCCCCGCCAGTGGGGACCTAGCCTGCAACCCAGGCATGTGCCCTGACTAGGAATCGAACTGGAGACCGTTTGCTTCAAAGTCTGGTGCTCAATCGACTGTGCCACACCAGCCAGGGCCTAACTGTACTTCTTAATTCCTTTACCTCTTCACCCATTCCCCTACCTGCCCCTCCCATCTGACCATGATGAAAACATTCTCTGTATCCATGATTATGTCTCTGTTCTACTTGTTTGCTTAGTTTGTTTTTAAGATTCAATTGTTGATAGACATGTATCTATTGCCATTTTATTGTTCATAGTTTTGATCTTTTTCTTAAGTTCCTTTAACATTTTATATAATAATGGTTTGGTGATGAACTTCTTTAGTTTTTTCTTATCTGGGAAGCTCTTTATCTGCCTTTTGATTCTAAATGATAGCTTTGCTGGGAAGAGCAATCTTGGCTGTGGGTCCCCACTTTTCATGATTTTGAGTATTTCTTGTCGATCTCTTCTAGCCTAATGTTTCTTTTCAGAAATCACCTGACAGTCTTATGGGAATTTCCCTGAAGGTAACTAACTGTTTTACTCTTGCTGCTATTAAGATTCTGTCTTTATGTTTAACCTTTGGCATTTTAATTATGATGAGCCTTGGAATGGGCCTCTTTATTTGACTGGATCTTTTTATGCTGTTGAGGTCCTCACTAAGTTCCTTGAGCATCCTTATAACCAGTGTTTTGAACGCTGCCTCTGATAGGTTGCTTATCTCTCTTTTGTTTAGCTCTTTTTCTGGAGTTTTGATTGATTCTTTCATTTGGGCCATGTTTCTTTGTCTCCTTGTTTTAGCAGCATCTCTGTGTATGTTTCTATGTACTAGGTAGAGATTTTATGACTCCATGTCTTGATAGTGTGGTCTAATGTAGGTGTCCTGTAGGGTCCATTGGCACAGCATCTCCTATTCCTCAAGCTGGGTACTTAAGATACACCCTTCATGTCAGCTGAGTATACCCTCCTCTGGTAGTTGAGCCTTGGTTGCTATTGGCAGATCAATGGGAGGAATTTGTATACAGACAAGTCAGCTACCAGGACTGGCTATGACCACTGACCACAAAACCCTGCCTTCCATGGAGGATCAGCTGTGCATTGGCAGGGTGGAGGTACTCTGACGTGGTGTGTAGCTTTCCACTGGGTGCACAAGCCCTGAGGTTTCCTGGGTGTTGCAGGCCAAAGTCAGCCCCCATCTATGTTTTGCCTGGGGCCATTCTGTCTGAGTTATAAATCAATCTGAGATGGCTGCTACTTGTGCTGGGCTTGGAGATTTCATGGTGAAGCCAAGCTGTGAATCTAGGCTGGTTGATGCTTGTGCCATGCCTGGGGCCACTTAGCAAGAGGTACAGGGACTGGGGGCTCTGAGGCTGGCTGTTGTTTTTTTGAGAGTATTTAGTAAGTTGTGAAGCATGAGCTAAGACCAGCCATTTATATGGAAAAGCAGCTTGGGTGATCTATAAGGTGAGTGGGAGGAAGTCCCTGGGGATCTCCAGGGCCAGGCAAATATTGTTAGCCAGGTTGATGGAGTCTCAGATATGGCACCAGCCTGCCGGCTCTGTGGCTCTGTTGTGGGAGGGTTCAGAAAAGGGACATTGGCCTTTGCCAACATTTCTGTCTGGGAGAAAGCTGTCCCTGAGCTCTTGCCTTGATGTTGGACATTTCAGTTTCTCCCTGTAAGCCACTGGTGCCTTTCAAGCTGCTACCCCAGTGCTGAAGCTCAGAGGGAGCGAGCCTGAGTAAGTCCATGTGTGGATTCTTTAAGAGGAACTTCTTGGAACTCCAGAAGTTTCTTCCATTGACACAATCCCCACTGTTTTTTGCAGTCAGAAGTTATGGGGCTTCCAGCACTTGGCTATTATAAATTGTGCTGCTATGAATACTGGGGTGCATAGGTTCTTTTGGATTGGTGTTTCAGGGTTCTTGGGATATAATCCCAGCAATGGAATTACCATGTCAAAAGGATGGGAGGGAATAATGGGGAGAAAAGGGGAAGGGTTTTCAGGAACATCTATAAAGGACACATAGACAAAACCAAGGGGGGATGGGATTAGGGGAGGGAGTTGGGGATGGCTGGGAGGGAAATGCAGACAACTATATGTGAACAACAATAAAAAAAAGAAAAAGAAAACAAAACAAAAAAAGAAGTTATGGGGCTTATCTTCCTGGCACTGGAACCTTGGCCTGGGGAGCCTGGTGTGAGGCTGAGACTCCTTGCTCCTAAGATATCCCTCCTAAAATTTTATCCACCACATAAGGATGTGGGGCCAGCCCATTTTGCATCTTTGCCCCTCCTACCAGTCTGGATGGATGTGGTTTCCTTAATTCTACAGTTGTCAGACTTCCATTCAACTAGATTTCTGATGGGTCTAAGTAATGGTTGTTCTATATTTTTGTTGGAATTTTGATATGCTTGTATAAGGAAGTAAACTATGTTTACCTATGCCACCATCTTAACCAGAAGTCAGAACTGGATTTCTATTAGAGGTTCTGATCATATTTACAACCCAGGATTTAGGGTTGTTTTAAAACCAAACTCATATAGAAGTGTTCAACAATTTTGAAATTGACCACAATTCTGTGCTATTTTTTCATCCTAACACTGCTCTCTGATTTGACAAAGTAATGTTGGCACCTGACACTATTCCTTAACTTTATTAAGTGAGTATAATTAAGAGTTATTTGCATTCAATTATTTGCTTATCTGCTTCTTTGATTGTGCTTTCTCTTTTCATCAATACCAATTTTAGCTTCATTTAATCAAAGTGGTGAAATAATTAGGTAGATAAGAGATTTAAAATAAAACTGATGCACCAACCCTGATAAGACCCTAAGGCATCCCAGAATATTAACTTCTTTTATCACTATTCTTCCTAAGGTTCACCTTGATTTTTATATGCTTTTTAACATTGGGGAGGTGGTTACTGAGAAAGTCATTAAAGTCAACATGAACTGTCAAAAGGCAATTAAAGTTAACATGCTTCAATATTTAATATTATGGGAAGAACGCCACATCTGTGACTTGCTGACATATGTAGAAGTTCCATATAGAGTGAGAAGCTGGGTCAAAATAATCATTTAATAGTATTCATTAGAGAAAAGAAAAGATCTTAGAATATGCATTTATTAAGCTTTTAATGTAAGTATAATACCTTATTTACTAAATTCTTGAGAGGTCTGAGATCATATAGTGTTAGACATAGATTGACCCTGAATATCTTAGTCCAACTCTCTCCTCCAGAGGACCAAGGAAATACAGTGACTTTCTCAAAATGAGTTAGAGAGAGAAAGATGAGAGAGAGAGAGAGAGAGAGAGAGAGAGAGGGAGAGAGATCGGGCACGCAAGTGAGTGAGAAATAGAAAAAGGCTTCTGGACTTGTAGTGAGAGCTCTTTCCATTACATATTGACAGAAAATGGAGGGGGTATTTCATGGCACAATATCCAGAACTCCCTCCAGTTCTTGTTTTGTGACTCTTGGTGTAGCATCTTAGTATACAAATCTTCCCTCCCTCTCTTCACCTCCTTCACAACCAGGTCATGGGTACATGATCCAGCACATGCTCTCAACTGGAATTTTGAATCTTGAAGGACTAAAGAAAAAGAGTCAGTGAGATGAGATGCACAGTGCTGTGATCCACCAGCATTTCTGATTGTGTCACGGTGACTAGTCCCAGTGGTGGCTGTGGACTAAGTTAGCAGCAACATCCTAACACAATCTCCTGCTGCATTGTCTCCCTACTTTCTCCTCTTTGACTAAGCATTCCTTTCCAGATTTTCTGTTAATTCTTTACATTCCTTGATGACTTCACACTAAATCATTTTTTCCTGAAAAACCCTGACCGATTCAGAAATTGGTACAACAAAATGAACTGCGGGCAACTGACTTTCAAGAAAAAGTGATAAAACCAGGGATTGGTCGACTGACATTAAAATACCCTCTTAGAAATACAGTGGTGAAATAGCTGATTAAACAATTGCGTATGGTCACCAGGAATGTTGATTGAGAGTGTATGATTTAAGGAGAACAGTGTGAAGGTCATGAGGAGTTCAGTGACATCCAATGAGGTAGCTGTTTCTTGTAATGAATAGCTAAATGGTAATAAAAATCAATGTGTTGTGGCCATTCAAGGCTTGACAGGTTCATGGTATTTGTGCAGATAGAAGAATATTCATGGAGCCATTGGGATGTCTGGCATGCCTTTATTCAAGAGTGGGTGAGCCATACATGCTGCAAGCCACATGTCCCCCTGCATGTCTTTGTGTGGCACATGTTGTGGCCCTTGCTCTCCAGTGTGGCACCCAGAAGGGAGCCCCTAGCCCCTTTTTAAATACTAGAACAAACAAAGCTGGCTTCAAGCCACAAATTACATAACATAGCATAATTCTGTGCATGTGAGCCCACTTCATGTTATGGGAACAGTTTATCGGACCCAGTCTCAAGGTTATGAGAACACTACCTACCAGGGCCATTTAAAGTTATGGGAACACTGCTCCCCTTAGTTACCAGACACCTGGGTGAGGAAGCCAGACTGCCTCCACTTACCATACAGTCATCTACCTCAGCAGATCTGAGATGGTCAAAGACAAACTCAGACTTTAGTTTGATCCTATGTGCTGATGAATTACAGTATCAGGGGTATTCACATCCTGGCAGGTTTCTTAGGTGCATATTGTGGCATTGTGTGGGTTAGACTAAAAGCTGAAAAAATTGACATGGCAATATATAAGAGGATTTAGAGGACCCTAAGAATGCTGAACCTTTAGTTCTCATTGGATCTCCCTTGCCAAGCTCAAGAAATCTCTCCTAGCTTGTCTAATGAAACTGTTCTTCCCTTGAGTGAAGATGCTCTTTTACCTGAAGGAGTTACCTTGCAAGATGAAGTCAGTTCTCTTCATCCTCCTCCCTTCTCCACCAGTTTTCAAGATTGTCTGATTTCTACATGACACTGAAATGGGGGTAGCAATGACAAAATCAAAAGCCAGAGAAGATCAAAGAAGTCCTAGATTTCTAGTTTATATTGGAAAAATTCTGGGATGTGTGTATGGGAACAGAGTATAAGGATGCTTGATCAAAGATGAAAGATGTAATTTTAGATTGGCCTGGGTCCAACAATTCAAGACTCACTGCAGATTGAGCAGCTGTATTGAATCTGAGGGGTGAAGAAGGAAATGCTCCAAATGGAAAAAACTTTAAGCAGTACCCTTCACTGGCATTTTACCAGGAGAGAGAGAAGACTTGATGCATGGATCTAAATCAATTCATGAACAATGGTTAGTGGCTTGGCCAGATGATTAGGGACATAGATGAAACAAGATTAAAGACTGGAGACAAGGAGTTTTCAAGAAAAATGTAGGTGAACTTCTCAAAGAGTGAGAATGTTGATCTCCCTTATGAATGCACATGAAAAGAGATACCATGTATAAAAATCTCTTATATCTCTCTCATTTATTACTCCATCCATTATAAAAATGTTACACTGCATTTCAGGGACATAAATGTCCCTAAATGTCCTATATAAATAAGAGCTGAAAAATACCAACATTGTATTGATAGAAATGTTCAATGAAGTTTAAGTATTAACAGCCTAATTGGTAGGTGTTCTGTTAGGAAAACTTTGATTAGGGCATTTTATTGGGTGGGCTTATATATTTTTTTGGCTTCCTAGCATTTGAACCCTCAAGTAGATTTGAGGATCTTAGTCTTGCTCTCTTGTATAAAGATCTAGAGAGATAAAGGGATCTTTCTAAGAACAGGAAATGGAGGAAAGAAATGAGGGAGAGAAGATAGAGAACTGGAAATGAAAAAATAAATCCTTACTCTAGTAGTCTTACTGTTGCACAGTAATAAAAGAAATTTAGGGAGTCATCTGTTAATGGAGATTTGTCTTTTTTAGAAGAGACAGAGAACTGCCTTGTTTTTAAAATTGTTTTTATTGATGTAATAATGGTTAATAACATATATTTTTGGTGTGCAACATTATAATTTGATATCTCTATGCTCTATTGTGTGCTTGCCACCAAAAGTCTAGTTTCCTTTCATTACCATATACTTGACCTGCCTTGTTTCTGAACTCTTTCTTCATATTGACAAATCATCAGATGTGTGAGTATTGAAAGAAAGCAGCAACCCAGTTCCCACTAGGGAAGCCAAAGGCAATAGTCTCTGTTTCCAGACCTTGGCAAAGAGGGCAAACTAGTAGGTGAACTAGCCTCAGCCAATTGGATGCTTCCTCTACTTCAGGACTTTGCTCTTGAAAATGTGACCAAAAGATGATGGGGCAATGAGATTAGAAGCATGGTGAAAGCAGTGGCTACATCCAGCAGTGGTGTCCTAGCCAGATTGTTCCTGCTGGGTAGCCTTCCTCAAGCTCTGCATTTTTATGAGCCTTATTCTCTATTATTTCCACTGATTCTGTGCACTACCTGATAGTTTCAGTGCTAGATATCTACCTAGGGAAGTTGATTTATATGGGCTACCTCAATGCGCCCTCATATTGTTACAGGGTGCAGCCAAGAGGGGGGACCCCAAATGGGCATTTAAAATGGGGTCCAGAACTTAAGGTGTCCAGGAGATTTTAAGATGTCTTCACCCCCCCCCACCAGGGTGTGGGTTGGGGGAAGGGACCAATGGAGCAGGGCCTTTGAGAGCTGTTTCTAATAGCAACAGCCTTGCAGCTAACCTCTGGTGTGGTCATTTAACATATCTATAGCCTTTGGCTGGTCGCTTAGATATGTTAAATAGCTGTGGTCACGCTCTGAGCCAGGGGAATGGAAGTAACTTCCCCACCAAGATGTGACTGGGGGCAGGTCCCCCAGAGCTACAGGGCCTGCGTGGGAGCTCGGAGATGATTGGCTCCATGACATGGGGTGACACCTGCCCAGACTCATGATGGCAGTCCAGTAAAGCTGGAAGGGTATGAGTTCTGGCATGTGAAGCCGAGTGTGGGAGGAGTCGGAAATGGGGATGCAGAGGAAGATTGGCGCGGGGATTTAAACCGAGATTGCAGCAGCCATTCGAGGGAGAGAACCATACAGCTTTAGCAGAGTGAAGACTCCCGCGGCCCTGAGGGGAAGAACCACGCGGCCTTGACAGAGTGGAGATTCCGGCAGCCCTGTGAGGAAGAACCACACGGCTCTGGCAGAGTGGGGACTCCGGTGGCCCGGGGAGAGAGGACCATGTGCCTTTGCCAGAGTGGGGACCCCCGCAGCTTTAGAAGGGGGAACCACCACCTGGTTTTAGCAGAGATCCCGGCAACTCAGCTAAGGGTGCTGGGAACCCAGGGAGGTCTCCCAGTCGAGATTGAGTACTAACTGGGAATAACCAGAGGACTGCCTGAGCCATGGACTTCTATTTCCTTTCCTCAGATACGGTACTCTGAACTGGGCAAAGGGGGAAGGAAGGAAGGACTGTGTCTATTTGTGGGTGTTTTAAGGGACTTTAGGATTTTTGATAAAGACATTAGGTCACTACTTTAAGTTTGTATAGCGTTAAATAAACATTTCCTTTCCTTTTCACAAATCTCTGGCATTGAGAGACGTCTTTCCTCTGACATTGGACATAACAAACCTGGGGGCTTCTTTCAATAATAGTGTATTGTCCCAGGCCCCCCTTGTTTGTTCTGTAACAATATCTTCTACCTTCTGGTGGGATTTGGCCATTGGAATCCCAGCTGGAAAATGGAGGGAATAGTGAATTCAGAATATTTACTATAATGGTTTCCCATGAAGTCATTTTGGGTTGGCTGTTGTTCAACAGAAATTCACTGTTCCTCTCAAGGTGGCCTACACTGCACATCTCTCTCTCTCCTTCTATGTTCTAATAAACTCTTCATCCCTTCATCTCTTTGAGCCAAGGGATAGTAACTGCTCCACTGGTGTTAATCCTGAGTCCTTGCATGATGCCTTGTTGCTGCCCCAATCCCCTTCCAACCCTCTGAAATTAGTTTCTTTCTAAGCAAACCCCTCTCCAATGATCTTAATAGGAGGGTGTCATCTGTTTGTCAGAAAACTTACTGATATGCCTTCAACTGCATTTATTTTCTGTTTAACTTTATGCCAAGGAAACCCAATGAGCTTAGCATTCTAAAAGGAGGAGAAAGAAATAAACAAAATCTCAGAGTTGGGATCAAAGGTGAAATTTTCAGTGAATGGTAATAAATGACACAGAACACAGCCAAGAGGTCCTATTAGGAAAAAGTCACCCATGGGAAAGCATACATAAAAAAATAGCTTGAAATCTACTTATAGAGTCTTCAAGCCTGGCTGCCAGTCACAAAATGGCAATGGCTACCAGCTGAATGTGAAAGGGAGCTTCTGTTCACAGACATGCAACTTTACTGAACAGTCAGGCTATTTATTTTTGTGTCTGAACAGTCGTTAGGCTCTCCCTCATTCCCTCCCAATTCATATGGTATTTTGCACAAAGCAAAATGTACACAGGTTTTTCCAAATGTCTCCTCCACAGTTTTCTTCACTGTCAGAGAGACACAGCTGCACCATGGAATGCTGGAATGCTGTAGCACAAGAAAGCTATTAATCTGGCTCCATCTAGATGTACCAAGTCTAACTGCAGGGCTGCCTCCAGTGTCATTTAAGCAGTATGTACAAAATAATACACGTTCAAAAACATAGACCATAAAACAAAGAATGAGAACTAAAATTATAAGGAAAAATAATCTGTAAAGAGCTTACTGAAATCTAGGCACTACTGATTTTGTACATATGATCTTATGTAAACCACACAATCCTGAAAATTAGGAGTTATTATCCTAATTTAACAGATGAGAATTTAGGGGCAAAGAGTAAGCAACTTTCCTAGATTACTCAGGTAATAAGTGGTAAAGCCAAAATTCTAAATCGTGCTACCCCACAATACTTACATCAGACAAAATAGACTTAAAAATAAAGGCCATAACAGGAGACAAAGAAGGTCAGTACATAATACTAAAGAGAATATAACTATTATAAACATGTATGCATCCAACATAGGAGCACCTAAATATATAAAGAAAATCTTGCTGGACATCAAGGGAGAGATTGACAGCAATATAGTTATAATAGGGGATTTTAACACCCCACTGATATCAATAGATAAATATTCCAGACAAAAGAAATTAACAAGGCAACAGCGAACTTAAATGGCACGCTGGATGGGATAGAATTAATTGATATTTACAGAACACTTCATCTCAAATTAGCAGAATATACGTTCTTCTCAAGTGCACATAAAACAGTCTCAAAGATAGACCACATGTTAGGACACCAAAAATGTCCTCATAAATTCAAGATGTTTTAAATCCTATCAAGTATCTTCTCTGACCACAATGGTATGAAACTGGCAATCAATTACAATAAAAAACCTGGAAAACTTTCAAACACATGGAGGCTAAACAACATGTTATTAAACAATGAATACGTTAACAATGAGATCAAGGGAGAAATAAAAAATTACCTGAAAATAAATGAAAATGAACACACAATGACCAAAAACCTATGGGACACAGCAAAAGCAGTCTCAAGAGGGAAGTTAATAACAGTACAGGCCTACTTCAAGAAGCAAGAGAAATCTCAAAATAATCTAACTCTTATTCAACAGAGTACTGGAAGCACTAGCCACAGCAGTCAGATGAGAAGAAGAAATAAAAGTCTTATCAACTGGAATTAGAGGAAGTAAAACTGTCATTATTCACAGGTGACATGATATTGTATATAGAAAACCCTAAAGTCTCCACCAAAAAACTACTTGCTCTAATACATGAATTTGGCAAAGTAGCAGGACACAAAATTAATATTCAGAAATAGGTGGAATTTTTATACACCAACAATGAACTATCACAAAGAGAAAATAAGAAGACAATCCCATTTACTATTGCAACCAAAAAGAATAAGGTACCTAGGAATAAATTTAACCAAGGAGGTAAAAGACCTGTAGTTGGAAAATTATAAGATACTGAAGAAAAAAATTGAGGAAGATACACATAAGTGGAATATATGCCATGTTCATAGATAGGAAAAATTAATATCATTAAAATATCCATGCTACCCAGAGCAATCTACAACTTCAATACAATTCCTATTAAAATACTAATGGCATATCTCACAGATTTAGAACAAATATTCAAAAAATTTATATGGAAACAAAAAAGACCCCAAATGTCCTCAGCAATCTTGAGAAAGAAGAATGAAGTTGGAGCTATCACACTACCAGATATCAAACTATCCTAAAAGGCCAGTAATCAAAACTATGGTATTGGCACATAAACAGACATAGATCAATGGAACAAAATAGAGAGCACAGAAATAAATCCACGCCTTTATAGTTAATTAATATTTGACAGAGGACGCAAGAACATATGATGAGGTAAAGACAGTCTCTAATAAATGGCATTGGGAAAATACGACAGATACATGCAAAAAAATAAAACTAGACCCCTAGCTTACACCATACACAAGAATAAACTCAAAACAGATTAAAGACTTAAATGTAACTTGCAAAACCATAAAAATCCTAGACAAAAACATAGGCAGTAAAATTTCAGGAATTTCTTGTAGCAATGTTTTTTGCCAATATATCTCCTAGGGCAAGGAAACAAAGGGAAAGTGAACAAATGGGACATTACATCAAATTAAAAATCTTTTGTACAGCAAAAGAAACTATCAACAAAATGAAAAGGGAACCCTCTGAATGGGAGAACATATTCACCAATGATACATTTGATAAGGGGTTAATTTCCAAAATATATAAAGGACTTATACAACTCCACACCAAGAAGACAAACAACTCAATTAAAAAATGGGCAAAGGACCTGAATAGACACTTCTCTGAAGAGGACATACAGATGGCCAATAGACATATGATGCTTCATGTCACTAATTATCTGAGTTTTGCAAATTAAAACCACAATGAGATATCTCTTCGTGCCCATCAGAATGGCCATCATAAACAAATCAACAAACAACAAGTGGTAGCGAGGATGTGGAGAAAAGGAACCCTTGTGCACTGTTGGTGGGAATGCAGATTAGTGCAGACACTGTGGAAAACATATGGAGTTTCCTCAGAAAATTAAAAGTGGAACTGCTTTATGACCCAGCAATCCCACTTCTGGGAATATATCTGAAGAAACCTGAATTAGTACTTTGAAAGAATATATGCATCCATATGTTCATTACAGCATTATTTACAATAGCCAAGATCTGGAAACAATCCAAGTGCCCATCAGTAGATGAGTGGATAAAAAAGCTGTGGTACATTTACTTGGCCATAAAATGAAAAAGGAAATCTTCCCTTTTGCGACAGCATGGATGGGCCTGGAGATTATTATAGTAAGTGAAATAAGCCAAACAGAGAAAGACAAATACCATATAATCTCACTTATATGTGGAATCTAAATGACCAAGATAAACTGATGAACAAAACAGAAACAGGCATGGATACAGGGAACAGACTGACAACAAAACAGAAACAGGCATGGATACATGGAACAAACTGACAGCTATTAGAAGGGAGGGGTGTTGGGTAGCTGGATGAAAGAAGGTGAAGGGATTATGAAAAAAAAATATATATAAAAAAACATAGGCACAGACCACAGAGTGGTGACAGCCAGAAGGAAATGGAGATGGAGATGGGGGGAGGAGGAGGTGGGCAAAGGGGGATAAATGGAGACTGAAAGAAACTGCCTTGGGTAATGGGCACCCACTGCAGTGTGCAGATGATGTTTTGTTGAGTTGTACACTTGAAACACGGATGGTTTTGTGAACCAATGTCACCCCAATTAATTCAATATTTTATATATATATATATATATATAATTTGTATTGCCAATCTGCCTTTTTAAAAGTGCATGCCTTTTAAAATTCCCACAAACTGTGAATAAATGTGCTTATGTCTCCTGCTAACTAGACTGGGTAGTTTTTTAGTCATTGCCAATCTAATAGGCAAAACAAATAAATAAATTTTATTGTTTGACTTTCACTTTTAATAGTGGAGTTGTCTTTTCAATGTTGAAATTTTTGATTTTTGGGGGTACAGACTCCTTATTTTTGTTTGTTGATTTTTCTTGTTGGATTCTTTTTATTATTTTCTTGTCTTTTTTCTTTAAAATTTGAAGAAAGCAGGACATAGGCTGGTAAAAAGTATTCTTTTAAAATAAAAATCCCTGGCTTGGGATGTGTGTATTCCTAGTTCATATAACTTGGATCTGTACTACAAAAATTCAGAAATCCAAAAAGCCATTAGAATCTGATTTGTAAATTTGGATGCTTATGGGACTCCGTAAGCATGAGACACAACTGTTTAACTGATTCCAAATAGAGAAGTATACAGTAATGACAGTTGCATTTTAATGCAACTAAAAAAAAAGCCTTAGATGTTTTGTTGAATGCTGTCAAAAAATGAAGTAAAAAGCATAATCCATCAAATGTCTTTCTTGTTCTTACATGCCTCAATTTTTAGTTGACACAAAATGCTCCAGAAATGAGTATCAACTAGAATTAATAGGGGAAATTGCCAAGAGTTGTACATGTTGACTTCTGTATATCAACATGATTTCCTGAGAAGTATATGTGTGGTAGGCCATGGATGAGGTGGGGTATCAAATGAGTCATAAAATTATACCCTTTTAAACTCTCTGCCTTCTCCAACATGATGGAGGTGACTCCACAGGCTGATACTATTTGGCTACAAGGGATTGTGGCTGAGGTATTTACTACTCACTAAATGCCCTAGGCACTACAACATTTCCTAGCCCCACTGTAGTACACAGGGGCACGGAACACTGGATCTGGCCAATGGGTTCTAAGAAGGAGTCACATGTTACCTCTGGCCTGAAACACTAAATTTCCTGCTCCCTTACTCTCTTGCCCTCTTACAGCAACCAAAGAGGTCAGGATCACATACGGTACAGCTACAAGATAGCTGACTCTCCATCAGTAGCCTGAGCCCTTGCTGTCCCACATTGGACATGTAGCATAAGTAAGAAACTTTTTGTTTGTGTTATGCATTGAGATTGGGGTGTTATTTGCATTGTAGCATAGCTCAGCTTTGCTGATGAATACAATGAATGTAGCCAATTCTGCCTTATTATTAATAGCTAATACTGTTGAGGGCTACTCTACTGCAGATACTAGGCTATAAATTCTACATGCATTACCTAGTACCTCACAACAACATTCTTGATAGACAATAATATCATACATATACATCATATATACCATACGTGTGTGTGTGTATATATATATCTACTACACTCATATATATATATATATATGTATATACACATATATATGATATATATCAGTGGTAGAAAGGAGACTTTCTTCCTTTCCTCTCGTTATACAAAAAGTAGTGTTCTTCTTCCGCCTAAGGCCATTCCTTCCACTCAAGAGATCTGGATGCCATCTCTTTCTCCCTTACTGTATTGATTATTCCTCACTCTCCTAAATCTGTGTTTTCTCTCCTATTCAGTTTACTCCTCAAAGTCCGCAAGCTTAACAGAAGTCCTCCACCCCTTCCCTTCCTCCTCCAATTACTGTCTTCCTCTCTCCTAGACCATCTCCATCTCCTGTCTCTAAAACATTCACCCTCATTTCTTTCTCTTAGCTTCTCCCACTGACTACTCCAATATTGTTTCCTCCTCCAGGACTCTACTAAACAGAATTTTTCATTACCACTAATGATCTCTGCATTCCTAGATTCAGTGGCTATTTAGTTTCTACCTTACTTGATATCTCAGCACTGCATGAATACAACTGACCACAGTCACCTTGTAGAAACCCTATTCTGTAGACTGTCCCTCTCTGGTCAATCTATCTCCTTTTCAGCTTCAGTATCTGTTGCTGAGCCATTAAATGTGGGCCTTTGTCACATCACATCCTAATCTCCCTTTTCTTCTCAATCTGTAGTCACTTTGCAGTTGTTCACCTAGTAGTCTTTTCCAAGGTTGCTATCACCACCTAGATTCAGGCATCTGCCAAAAATGTGCCTCCATCTGGAGCTTATGCTCAATTGCCTGTTCAGCTCAGTACCTCCACTTTGATGTCATGAATTGTCATGTTCTCCCTGCCTGACCCACCTAACTACAACCTCTTGTACTATCTTCCTCAGTGTTTCCCATCTCAGTAAATGGCACCACCCCACTTCAATCTGCTTATCTTAGAAACCAGGGAGTGGAGTAAAGCTGCATCATTACCTCCTCAAGTGCTCAGTACAAAATGTGCTTAACTTTATCATGAAATTAAAAAAAAAAACAAATTAAAGCACATTATAACTAAAGTAAGTCTTTAAAAATTCTGAGTTTCCCATAGCAATTACAATGGTGATTTTTAAAAAGGAATATCCAATTCTTTGCAGGTCCCTTCTTTGCTGTTGCACTAAGAGCCGTTTGGTAGTTCTGCCCTGGCTAGGAGTTAATAGTCAGACAACATCTCCTGTTGAATCTATGTCCTATAAATATTTTAAAATTTGCCTGCTTCTCTCTGGTGCCAATACCCCATATTCCAATCCAGTGTGACTGCTTACCTGAATTTCTGCAATAGCCTCTGAACCCTCCTCCCTGCTGCAATTTATTCACCACAAAGCAGCTGGGAAGAATAATTCCAGGAATACATATAACTGATCATATCAATCCACTGCTTGAAAGCCCTCAATGTCTTCCCATTTTCTCTACAAATCGGCCAGGCAGAATGATTCCAGGAATACACATAACCGATCTTATCAATTCACTGCTTGAAAGCCCTCAATGGCTTGCCATTGTCCTTAGGATAAAATCTCAGCTTCTTAAGAATCCCAAGACCCTGCCACCTTTCAAGAAGCCAGTGTCACCTATTTTAGATCCTGGGAAGTGCCAAGCTCCTTATGAGCCTTGCATGCAGTTTATAGGTTTACTCTGTGCCTAGAGCTCTCTCACACTTCCAGCTTCTTCTTCCATTCTTACATTTAAAGCCCTTTCTTCAGATAAGCTATCCTTAACCCCTCACACTAGGTCAATGCTCCTTGTTAAACACTTTCATAGTAACTCCCACTTTGCTTTGTAAGCGAGTATTTGTATACTGGATAGTCTAATCTGCCCTCCTAATTTTAATGCAAACACCCTTTAAAATGTCAGTAACACACTTCCTTACACAAAGGAATTCAGGGATCCTTGAATCCAAATTTGATTCTAAAGCTTATGCCCACAACTACCACATGTACATAAATCTACTCATCTTGGAAGATGGCTTTTTGTCAGTTTTATGATGGCCCAGTGTTGATGTACAGGAAACTAAGGTTTGACTGAAGAAAAATATAACCTCTCTAGCCACATTCTAGAGCAATGATGTTCTGCTGTGGTGAATTCTCTTTGAACCTGTTCTTGTCACAGATTGCTCATCTCAGCCTTCTCCTGTTGGGAGGATACCATGGGTCATTTAGCATACAGGCTGGACTGGCTAAACTGGCCGAGCTCTCCCATTGTATAGTCTCAACATCCTTAAATGAGGGTAACATTAACCACAATACAGGGCTGTAATAGGGCTGGCTCATTTAGTAAAGATTTAATGAGCATCTAGTATATGACAGGTTTTGGTTTAGATGCTGGGGATACAAATGCGATTAGGATGTTTAACAAAGCGCCTATCTCATGTAGTTATGAATGGTCGCCATTACTGGTGTTACAGTTATGCGTGGACGTTTGCCTATGTCACAGAGCTTGAGTGAGAGCATGTGATATTGGTGACGTTTGTTACTTTCCGGACAGTGTCCCTGCGGGGCCTAAATGTCCACTAGAGTTAAGCTTTAGCACTCCGGTGCACAAAGGCGCGGCACGTCCACTCCACCCCTCTGGGCCACCAGAAGGTGCGCAGGCTCCTTCGACACCCCGCTGCATCTGCGCCTGCCCCCCATCGGCGGCCCAGCCGCCTTTCCCCTCTGGGCCACCAGAGGGTGCGCGAGCTCCTGCAACAGACTGCTGCGTTTGCGCCTGCGCCCTACCCGCCGCCAGGCAGCTCCTCCCCTCCGCTCCGCTCCCTCCCCTCCCCGCCGCGCGACGCGCACAAACGCTCCACCTTTGTTGCCCTAGGTTGCTGTTTGTTGACTTCCGGGAACTCGGTCGCCTCAGATGCGCACAGTGTCGCTATGGAGGCCCGAGGGGCTTTCGCGGCCTGCTTGGTGGCCAAACGGCTACTTTAGGCGCAACCGAATCGACCCCGCTGTCTTCTCGGCCCAGGCGCAGATTCCCCGTATTGCTCTCGGTATGGGGGAACCTGAGGAGGAAGTGCCCGGTGAGTCGCCCCGCAGTAGTGGCAGCGGGCCCAGAGGGAGGGTCCGCGGGAGGGCGAGTGGCTAGGCCCCGCCTCCAGGCCGGCCCCATTAGGGGCTTGTCCCCGGCCGCGGACACCGGACTAGGGCCGGAGCTGTAATCGCACCCCTGATAAAGGCTAAGGAGAGAGAAAAGGCAGGGAGGGACCTGAGGGGGAACTACGTCATAGGGGGAGGGTGTCTTGTCCTTTTTGTTCTTGTTTTTAGTCCTGTCTCCACCCGAGGATATGTTTATTGATTTGAGAGAGAGAGGAGGGTGGGAGGAAAGAAAGAAACATCAGGGGTTGCCTCCCGTACTGCCCGGACCGGGAATCAAACCCTTTTGCTATACGGACGAGGCTCCAACCAGTTGAGCCACTCAAGTCTTTTTTGTTCTTTTAAAATAAGATTTATATGAGTTTCATGAAGTTAGAGGCGGTTTTTACCTCCCTGTAAGCTTCCCCAAATTCCTTCTAAGTCTCCAGGATCCAGTTATGTATTGAATACCTTAAAGGATGGGTGATTAGGGGACACGAGGTAAAAGAGGATGGTGAAAACGACTTAGAGAACAGAGTTGAAGAGGGAGTCATTAGTGAGGTTTTTTTTAAAAGACTTTTTTTGAGTCTCAAAATACACTTCATGTTGTGACGTCATAATACTGCGTACCAGAAATAGAGGTTTCATGAAGCAGTTCTTACTCTAACCGCTTGGCATGTACTCAGATATTTTCTATAATACATTTCTTTAAAAATGCTCCTCGTGACCCACTAAATTGATTTTCTGATCCACTAATCAGTCACGACTAACAGTTGGAACAAAAACACTGGGTTAGAGGAGAATCGTGCATTCACTGAAATAAGTACTAATTTTCTATGATGCTCTTGATTCTACCATAGATTCCTGTCCTCTTGGGGTTCACAGCTTAGTGAGGGATACAAGAGAAACAAAATGACAATGCTCATACAGTTTGGCAATAGGTGGCCAGGGCTCCAGAGCAGAGACACCAAACCCTGACTTGGGTTGAGGGTATCAGGGAACATTTTCCTAGGGAGCCAGGGCAGGAAAAAGCAGTTAAAATTATTCATTCTAGGGAAACTCAGAGCCTATTTTAGGCCTACCTAGCCTACCACATCTCAATTATCAGTTAGAAATTAGATGTGTCACAATTGTTCTCAAAAGCTTTTCCATGTGCCTAGTCTCATGCATTAATATTTATTATTAATACTTACATTCACTATATTTTCCTTCCTGGTACTCATTAGTTTCGTTATGTGTGATCATGCTCTGAGATTTCCTTAACGGCTGGATCTGGCCTCCTATTTGGGTGTGCACTTGTATTAAATGATTATTGGTGACTGGTAGGGGGTTTTGGCCTCCAAAATGGTACTGGGTCAAAGATCCTTCATCCTGGTGATGTTACTGATGAAACTCAATACTATCCTGTTTCTGTGTGTGGAGAAAAGTGCTCAGTAAGGGGCTAGATCATGAGGTGGTAACCAGAGTGAGTAGGTCCGCCTGGTGACAGCAGGACTATTTGCAATTGAAGACTGCCCTCCTTGTGATAGTATATGTCTTACTTTATACCAGTAAATTAATAATACATAATTTATCAGAGTTCATACATAAAATTAGAATGAGGTCTGAGGAGTAAGAAGACTGAATTAATAGAGAGGAAGGAGGGTATAAACAGTTTCCTAGCAGAGGCAAAGCTATCATGAGATAAGGAATATTAATAAATTACTGAGAAAATGGTACCAGGCAATATAGTAAAAGCTGTAAATTAAAAACTATCATATATTTGCAGATTCAGGTGCTGTGTTTACATTTGGAAAATCTAAATTTGCTGAAAATATGCCCAGCAAATTCTGGTTTAAAAATGATATACCTATATATCTTGCATGTGGAGATGAACATACTGCTGTTATTACAGGTTAGTATTAAAGTCTTTTTTTTATTGTATTTATTTATTTATTTTTTTAGAAAGGGAAGGGAGAGAGAGAGAGAGACAGAGAGAGAGAAACATCAGTGTGTGGTTGCTGGGGGTCATGGCCTGCAACCTAGGCATGTGCCCTGGCTGGGAATCGAACCTGCAACGCCTGGTTCGCAGCCCGCGCTCAATCCACCGAACTACGCCAGCCAGGGCTAAAGTCTTAAATATTATAGATGTGCTGTGTTTTAAACATATTGAAAATAACCTAGAAAAAAATGAAAATAATCTAGGTGGTCTTGTTTTTTTTTATTTTGCCAGAGAATTTTTGACAAATTGATTCAAGTCTTTTAAATTTCAAGGTTTCCTTAGTGTATTTAAATATGGTTTTCAATACACACAACTTTCTTAGAATAAATCTATTTTAATAGATCTATACAATAAAAAATTATTACTGTATATTCTTAGAAACTCTTTTACATCTAACAGTCTGGCTGTAGGAATATGATTGAGGTAACCTGTTTCAACATGGAAAACAATGACACCTTTTAAATGTAGCATTTTTATTAATTTATAATAACTTCATCTCATATTACTTTATATTGAAAATGCTTCAATTTATTTCTTTTTCTTTTCCACCAGGAAATAATAAACTTTACATGTTTGGCAGTAACAACTGGGGCCAGTTAGGATTCGGATCAAAGTCAGCTGTTTGTAAACCAACATGTGTCAAAGGTGTGGGATCTTTTCTCCTTTATCAATTTAAATACTTAACAAACTAAAATAGTTTCATATTGATTGTGTAGTTCTTTAATATGATATTATAAATAATACAGCCTTTAGTTCTTTATTTTCTGATATTTTCTTGAGATTTATTGGCATTTAACTTTATTTTTATGATATTTAGAACTACTATTACATGTTAGGATCTAAAAATCACATTGATTTTAAACCCGGATGCTACAAAAGAAGTAATAATTCTGCTATATTGCACTTGAACATTCTTTTCTCTCACTGTTTGTAAATCTACTTAAATATTACTATTCTATATACAGAGAGCAAAAATATGTTAGAATTTTGGGCTCTGTCTTAGTGATCTTTGCAGCCAGTTATGCAAGCACTTTGGATATGTTCTATAAAGGTTTTTGTAATGTGTAAATGAACGAATGAAGAACTTTAACAAAGGTATATGCCTATGAATATTGGACTTACAGTGTTTCATTGAGTGGGGTAAAAGGTAAAATTGATGATGGTGATCACAGATTAGGAGAAAGATTGGGTTGGTACTGGAGGCAGCATAACAGAATGCAATGGCTCTCTGCACATATTACTTACCTATGGAGTTTTTAATAATATATAGAAGCCTAGGTCATAACTCAGACCTACTGATTCAGAGTCTCCAGTGGTAGGGCTAAGCTATGTTTATTTTTCTCAGAACTCTCCTGGTTACATTTTAAAGATTTTATTTATTTTTAGAGAGAGGGGAAGGGAGGAAGAAAGAGCAGGAGAGAAATATAGATGTGAGAGAGAAAAATTGATTGGTTGCCTCTCATATGCACCCCAATCGAGAACCAAACCCACAACTCACGCATGTCCCCTGACTGGGAATTGAACCTGCCACCCTTTGCTTTGCTGGAGGACACCCAGCTAACTGAGCCACACCCCAGTCAGGGCTTTCCTGGTTATTTTGATGCACAACTAGTTCTGAAAACTTTTGGTTTCGTTGACTTTACAGTCAGATAGGCTTGGGTTTAAATCTCAGCTCTACCACTTATTTACCATTTGACCTATATTATTTATCATTTTTATAACCACTTCATATTTTAATTGTATTTTCAGCTTTAAAACCTGAAAAGGTAAAACTTGCTGCCTGTGGACGGAACCATACTCTAGTTTCAACAGGTATGGCATTCAATTTGTATGACTTCCTGCCCAGTTTGAGGTCTTGTTCCAGTATATTTGTGACTTTGTAAAATTAACAGAAGTGACACCTTGGTAACAACAGTAGGATTTTTAAATATCTAGATGGATAGTACACTTGTTTGCCTTTGAAAATATGCAGATAAATGGTAAATGGCTGAAGAAAAAGCTTGTTTCCTTGGATTATGTCAGGGGGCAGCATCTACCCCCTGCACACATCAGGGGGTAGTTGTTCCTGTCCGTGTTCTTCCTTTTCTGAGGGTGAGTGGGAGCCAAACCCACCCTCACAAAAACCTCTATTAATGTGAGTCAGCACAATTTCAATTAAAATCTAAGCAGGTTCTGTGTGTGTATAGAAATTGACAAGATGATTCTTTAAAAAAATATTTTATTTATTTATTTTTAGAGAGAGGGGAAGGGAGGGAGAAAGAGGGAAAGAAACATCGGTGTGGTTGCATCTCATGTGCTCCCTACTGGGGATCTGGCCTGCCACCCAGGCATGTGCCCTGAGTGGGAATTGAACCGGCAACCCTTTGGTTTCCAGGCAAGCACTCAAATCCACTGAGCCACACCAGCCAGGGCTGACAAGGTGATCCTTAAATTTGTGTGTGTGTAGTGGTTGGCAATGTGATTCTTAAATTTATGTGTAAAAGCAAAGGACCTAGAATGACCAAAACAATTTTGTAAAGAACAAAATTAGAGGACTAGCACTACCTGAGTTCAAGACCTACTGCAAAGATACAGTAATTGAGAGTATGCTATTAGCAAAAAGATAGATAAAGATTAATGGAACAGAACAGAATCCAGAAATAGATCCATACGCATATGCCCAACTAATGTTTGACAAAGGTACCAAGACAATTCAATTGAGACAAAGTAGTCTTTTCAACAAATGTTCTTGGAACAATTGGATATTTAGGCTCTGGCCATTGATCAATCCTTCCTAACTCCTTTCCCTTCCACAAAGTTTCTGTCTTTAGGCTATTTTCTTTGCCTTGATTCCTCCTCACCTCTCTGCCCTGTTCAGACTTTTCTTGCTGAAATGTCTTTTCCTTGGATTCTTATCTTTTAAGGTTCGGTGTAAGTCTGACTTCTTCCAATGGAGCTTTTGGTGACTATTCAACTTTTTAATCTCATTTTTAGCCCTGGCTGGTGTGGCTCAGTGGATTGAGTGCCCTTTGGTTTGCAAAGGGTTGCCAGTTCCATTCCCAGTCAAGGCACATGTCTGGGTTGCAGGCCAGGTCCCCAGAAGGGGGTATGTGAGAGGCAACCACACATTGATGTTTCTCTCCCTCTCTTTCTTCCTCCCTTCCCCTCTCTCTAAAAATAAATTACATCTTTTTTTTAAATCTCATTTTTAATTTGTACTGATTCAGTCTGGTTTTGCCCTCAGTTTCCCCTATTATTTAGTGAGGCTTTGACTTCATATGCATTTTTATGACAGATATCACTATTTTTTTAATATGTATATGTCTCAAAAAATCTTTATTCAGAACTTACTGGTAATATTTATTATGTAGGCATAATATACTTCTTATTTAATTAATAAAGTAATTAACATATTTATAGTGCTTCCAATGAGCCAGATGCTGTTCTAAGAATATTATAACTGTTAACTAAGTTAAACTTTATAACTGCTCTATAAAGTAGGCACTGTTATTAGCTCTGTTTTACAGATAAGGAAAAAGAGACAGGGAAAGGTTAAGTACAGCTTGCTCAAGGTTACTGAGCTGATAAGAGGCAAGCCAGAATTTGCAACCAGGAAATATGGCTCTGGAGTCCTTTCTCCTAAATACAATGTTGTACTGCTTTTCTATTTAGGTATAAAATTTAAAAAATTATACAACATAGACTTTCCATGTTTCTAATTATATTCTTCTTGAATTTGCCTCATTTTACTTATTTGTTACTTATTATATTTTAGCTTTAATGGGTATGGAAGTTAAAATTAATGAACTGTATCTCTTTTAAAATAGTTTGATTTGGATTGTAAACTAACTTGGAAATTACTTTCTTCTTTTCTGCTCTGAGTTAATAAAGTGCCGCATGAGTAAAAAAATACATTCCATACATTGTGTGCATTTCAGTTGCTACTGGGACTCTGGAATGATTTGTAAAATCTCACAAAAATGTATAGCCTTGCTTGTTTTAATTCATTTTTGACAATGAAATGAAGTTATGCACCAAATTATAGGGTAATGTCAGCTTTCAACTTTCTTCACTGTTAATAGAGGAAATATCTGGTGTACACTGGCTTTTCTCATAAAAATGATGACTGCAGTCTACTGATGTTTTCCGTGTGCAGAAGGAGGCAAAGTATATGCAGTTGGAGGAAATAATGAAGGCCAGCTAGGACTTGGTGACACTGAAGATAGAGACACTTTTCATCTAATTGAGTGTTTTACATCCCAGCATCAGCTTAAACAGCTCTCCGCTGGATCTAACACTTCAGCTGCACTAACTGGTGAGACTTTTTTCCATTTCAAGCTAGGGCACATCCCTTTCCTTTCAACTAGGATGTATGAACTCAGTAAATTGAAGAGAGCATTGCCATTTAGTTTTCTTTCATTGATGATGTGTTCTCAGAAGGCATTTAAAATAGAACTTTAAACCATGACATATATTGCAATTTTATGCTTATTTAGAGTTAGATGTCAACATACACTTTGAAGATAATTGTTAAATAAATTCTTAGCTATGTTTCTATCTACTCATATTCTTATGAGTAGATATTCTTTAAAATTATTTTCATTGAATGTTCTGAAAATTATACTTACAGATTTAATGAAGTTACTTTCAGAAACATCATAGAAATCTGTTGGATATATGTTGTTAAAGTAAAATTTGTAATGGCCATATATCTCTCTGCCTCCTTATTAAGAGTCTATATGAGGAACTTCTTTAAAATTTGGATCTAAGATAAACCTGTTCTCACTAAAGAAGCTGCTGTTGTGCTTCTTTGTTACAGTCTGCAGAACTGTTCCAGAACTTACAGTGTTGCTCTGGCTGTCAGGAGAGCCAGAGTCAGCTGTGAGGCTCTATCCTTCAGTTCAGTCAGTAGTACAGTTAACGTTTTGACATCTTTTTGTTGGTTCTTATTTTCAGTTTTTCTTTTATTTGCCTTACTGTTAAATCAAAGATTGATTTTTTCTTCAATTTTTTTAAAGATTGTATTTATTTATTTTCAGAGAGAGGGGAAGGGAGGGAGAAAGAGAAGGAGAGAAACATCAGTGTGTGGTTTGCCTCACACACATCCCCAACTGGGGACCTGGCCTGCAACCCAGGCATGTGCCCTGACTGGGAATCGAACTGTTGACACTTTGGTTCGCAGGCCAGCACTCAGTCCACTGAGCCACACCAGCCAGGGCCAAAGATTAATTGTTAAATTAATTAAAAGGTAAATAAGTGTAGATGATTTCTTTCTAAAATACTTTCCTCATTTAGCTTTTCCAGACATCAAAAACCCTATCAGAAAGAACATAGGTTAACCTGTATTTGAGATACTATGCATGCTAATATATTTCCTGATCCTCTGAAGCTAGGTTATATGTTTCAAGTCTAAATTGTAAATAATAATAATAATAATAATAATAATAAAGTTAGGGAAATCCATTTATTTGTTTTTATTTAAAGCATCATTTCCTCTGTGTTCTCAGAGCCAGGTCTTCTAGGCCCTTTTGACCTGGGACTTACTTCCCAGGAGATGATGTCCAATGTGACTCATGGTGTGATTTAGTTCAGTTGCAGGTAGACTGTGCAAAAGGAAGAAACCATTTTCTGTTTAGAGGCATTAAAATAAGAAAAGGTTATTATAGGAAAGGACATTCTGTCATTGCTATTAAGATAAAAACATGGACATGACTAAAGTGATTTACATCACGTTAGTTTCTGTCCTTTATCATTATAGAAGAATTTTGTACTAGATATTGAACTGTTAAGTAGCTAGCTGGTATAAATGTCTTAGGAGTACTTTTCTTTCAAGCATATAATTTTTCTAAATTACAGAATAAATGAGTCATTATAAACACAATAATTTCATACCCCTGCCACTTTTTAAAACCTTTATTCCTCCTTGTATTTTCTTTTTAGAAGATGGAAAACTTTTTGTGTGGGGAGAAAATTCTGAAGGGCAGATTGGCTTAAATAATGTATCTAATGTGTGTGTTCCTCATCAAGTGACCTTTGGGAAACCTATTGCCTGGATCTCTTGTGGATATTACCATTCAGCTTTTGTAACAAGTAAGACAGAACATTTTGTATTCATCATGTTATCTACCATTTCTGAGTTCTTAGTTAATAATAAAATGATGTAGCGTTCTACAGTTCCATAGAAATGCCATGTTAGTCTATGTGATGAAATAATTTTGGTCTGCTTTAACAGTATTTCTCCATTTCAGTAATGAGAGTTTATCATTTCAAACTCTCTGGTAACTGTTTAATGAAATTAGGTACATTAGAAAAATAAAAATTTCTATGTTAGAAACCCTTTTAAGTTTTGGATCTCAAACTTGTTGGAATAATTTGGCATGAAAAATAAGACCTGTGGCCCACTTTCCTCTGGATCTACTTGCCTATGTACTTTGACCTATTCTACTCTTGTCCTGATACTTTGCTTTTATTGTTTTAATAAATGAAGCATAGACTTTCAATGTGTGAACAAGGATAAAGACTAGATGGAAAAGAAGAGATGTCAACATAGAATATGATTTCCTTTGGTGGGATTTTTCTCAGCATACTCAATTTCTCCCTTTCCTGTGCTCACTGGCAACTGTTTCTACCTTAGTTAAAATTTTTGAAATACTGAATTCTATTATAGTCTACATCTACACTAGTAATAATAGAAGTGTGATCATGGTTTTCCATCCCATTGATGGTTTTTCTAACAGTAAAATAGCTAGAGGAAATAGCTTTGTGGTCCCTCTTAGACCTCTTTCTCCCTAAATTTTTGCTTTATACGTTTATTCCTTATTCCATATACCTCGGATTCAGTTTTAGAAAGTTCCAATCGACTCATCTCAGTGCTGCTCTGACTTACCAGTGAACTGGAAGCAGCTTAGTACCAAGAGATTGCAAAATCCACCTTGGTTGGTATTATTCACCACTGTATCAGTTTGTATCTTGAATAAACTGTTAATCAATAAATATTGTCAAATGAGGAAGTAAATGAATGAATGACCAATTAATTGTGTTTCTTGGGGCAATACTACCTACAGACGTATTAGTAACTTTAGGGTCCTGGGTTTGGTGTAGTCTATGCTCACTTTGTTCATAAAACAAATCAAAAAAGGAAAGAAAAACATAAATATAAAAACAATAAAAAACAATCAAAAGCATTGTCTTATACTTAGGTTTTAATAAAACTTTCAGAATCACTTTTATAGTTAAACTCTGCCTTAGCCAGTAAGTGAAGAAGTAGAATTGAATTGTTTGTCTTAACCAACAAGTCTTAAATGGAGCTTTTTTGCTTTGTTTTACTGTGTCCATGTCTTTAAAAAATAGCTTTATTGAGATACAGCTTACATATCATACAATTCACCCATGTTAAGGTATGAAGAGCACCAGGAATTTATAGACAGAGGTGCAATGGGACTCTTCTGGGCTTAGTAATTCATTTCATATGAGAAGCAAAAGGCATGGGAAAGGGGGAAGGGTACTGACTTACTGAACACCTTTTCTGTGCCAGTGTTTGCTACATACTTCATAAAAAACTTGTGAGAAATCATTATAGCTATGTCTGTAGTATTTGTCCAAGTTTTTTAGGTAAAATGTATTTGGCATACATTATTATATTAGTCTCATACCTGAGCAAGTTTTAAGTAGTGCATCCCATGTGTATTGGATGTCCTACAATGTCCCTAAGTTCTATGACTTGCTGGAAGGACTGTCAAGCTTCTGTAGCAGGTTACACTCATGGCTAAGATTTATTACAGCAAAGGATACAGAACAAAAGCAACAGGAAAAATGTGCCAGTGGAGTCTAGTCAGGTCCAGCATAGGCTTCTTAGTTCTTCTTCTTCCTAGGTCACATAGGACATGCTTTGTCTTTGGCAGCAAGCTTCAGGGACATGTGTGGAATGTCTCTGCCCAGGGGAGCCCACTTAGTCTCAAAGTCTGATATGCAGGGCACTGATTAGGTAGGCATATCCTACTAGCAGCTGGCCACAGCATATGACACTCAGGTCCCTCAACAGTGAAACCAGGTGTACCTCATCAGTGTGGATGTTTGTGCACAGCAACCCTAAGAAGCTAAGCTGGCGTAATTCATTGTTCCAGGTGTGCATAATAAAATCACCAATCACTGACATAAAGAACATTTCAGGGGCCATATTCCCGGGGGTTGGTCGGAGGTCAATCATAGTTCTCTTGGAGAGATGCAGTTAATAAGCAACAAGACCTGCTGTGTTACCTCTTTCCTCACACCAATGGTGATATGTTCTGTGTCATTCTTTAGACTAGATTGTATATTTACAAAGGTTTTTAAATTCCTATTTTATAGAACTCACTTCAGTTCATAGAAGTGAATAAGAGAAATTTCTTACTTTTAAGAAGTTCATAGTCATAGTGAGGTAACTGTAATAACAGAAGCAAGTCAGTAGTGTTGGTATTGACAAGCCAGTGATTAAATGTTGGTTTTCTTGATAAGAATCTTTGTGGAGCAAGTACCATCTATCAGTAAAATCTGTTATCTTAAGACTCGTAAAATATATTTACTCAGCTTTCTGAACTGAGTAAATATATTGAATTTACTGAGTTTCCTTAAACAAATTTAATAAAAAGCAATTATTCATTCATATATTCAACAATTATTCATTACATGCTCAGTGTACTAGATAGATACTCTGCTAGATTTTTGGAATACCTTAATGACCATAATAAAATCTGTGTCCTTGTGGGGGCTTAATGTCTAGTTATTTTGCTTTGTTTTTTAAAAAAAATTTAAAGATTTTATTTATTTTTAGAGAGGGGAAGGGAGAGAGAAAGAGAGGGAGAGAAACATCAATGTGTGGTTCCCTCTCATGTGCCCCCTACTGGGGACCTGGCCCGCAACCCAGTCATGTGCCCTGACTGGGAATCTAATCAGTGACCCTTTGGTTCATAGGCTGGCGCTCAGTCAACTGAGCCACACCAGCCAGGGCTCATTTTGCTTTATTAAAAGGAAGTAGAAGTAAGATAGTCCTCACTCTTTTGTTAAACAGCTAAAATAATTTTCCAGTTGTTTCTTAGTAGTAATGGTTGTGAAGTATTTGTGAAAATTTTAGACTAGAATAATCAAAGGGAAAATAAAATTTGGCTTTCTTTCCTCACCACATAGTAAAAATATTTCAAGAAAAGTCGAATTTATTAAGTTGATGTTTTCTACATTTTTTATTGAACATGAGAATGTGTACTAAAAAGGCCAGTGTCTTGTTCATGTTTATGTCATCATTGATCACTGTTCTTTTTCTTTAACAGTGGATGGAGAACTCTATACATTTGGAGAACCGGAGTGTGGGAAGTTAGGTCTTCCCCAAGAGCTACTGATGAATCACAGAGTGCCCCAGCTGGTGACTGGAATTCCTGAGAAAGTTCTCCAAGTAGCTTGTGGTGGAGGGCACACTGTGGTTCTAACAGGTATGTGGGGACCCTGCTGATCTGTTTCTTGCTTTCTGTGGTGGCTAATGAAAAAAAATTTAATATATTTTTTATTGTGGTAAGAACACTTATCATCTAACCCTCTTGAGTGATTTTTATTTTTATTTTTTTTTATTGTTCATGCTATTACAGTTGTCCCTGCGTTTTCTTCCTTTGCTTACCTCCACCCAGCCCCAACACTTCCACTTCCTCAGCCAATCCCCATATGGTTGTCCATGTCCATAGGTCATGCATAAATGTTCCTTGGTTAATCCCTTCACTGTCTTTTATCCAGTTTCCCTCCCTCTGGCAGCTGTCAGTCTGTTCCAGGTATCTATACTTCTGTTTGTATTTTGTTCGTTAGTTTATTGTGCTCATCAGATTCTACATATAAAGTGAGTTCGTATAATACAGTATTATCTATAGGCACAATGTTGTATGGTGAATTACTAGAACTTGCCTTGCATAGCTAAAACTTTTATACATGTTGATCAGCAGCTCCCCTATTCTCCTTCCCAGCTACTAGCAACCACAATTCTAGTCTCTGCTTCTGTGAGTTTGGCTATTTTAGATAGCTCATATAAATTACTTTGGATCTTTTCTTGTTAAGAGTCTCACCTTTTATGGAAGAATTTCTTGAGAAAAAATGAATTTTGAATTGTTTTCACTAACATAACTGATGTTTTCATGATCTTAACACCTTTAATGGCAACAAATGACAGTGCTTTTAGCTCAGTTTCAAAAACAGTGTTTTCCATATGTATATAGAAATACCTGTTTTTCCTATATATTGCAAATATATGTTTTTCATATATATGTGTATATGTATTCCATATTTATCAAAAATTGACTTTTTCTGAAATATTTTTTTTTGGAGAAGCTCCCTTGTCCTGCTGTTTTCTACAGTCATTGATAAATCTTTCCTTTGTGGCATTCACCATGTATAACTTGGTGATTCCCTTGTGATTTTTATGTTCTGTTATAGTAATTCATTAAAAATGTTAAGATTTTAAATAATAGGTAATAAAAGAAAGTTAGAACCTCAATAGTAATATCAGTTTTGGCTTCTGAGTTTTGTATTTGGTGTAATATGTCATTTCTCAGGATTCTAGTTAATATATTAAGATATACTTACTACTTGATAATATGCTTACTAAATTGATGTTCCTGTATTCAGCATTATTTTTATTTAAATGAGTAGTATAGATGTAATGCAATTAGGTAGTGAATTATGACTTTTTTTGGTTAGAAAGAAGTGAACAGTTTCTGAAATCACCGTTAATCTTTAGTAACCCAAAGTTGGAAGTATTCTAGATAAATATTGAATAATATACAATTTTCAGATGATATACTTAATATTGCAAGGTGATTGAGCAATATTTTATCTTTAGATTTTCCTCTCTAACATAGTTTTTCCTTGGCTTCTTTTTCTTTTTTCTTAATCCTCATCTGAGGATATGTTTTACTGATTTTAGAGAAAGAGGAAGGAGGGGGGAGAGAGAGAAAGAGAAACATCAGTGTGAGAGAGAAACACCAAGCAGTTGCCTCCTATATGTGCCCTAAAAAGGGATCAAACCTGAAACCTAGGTATGTGCTCAGACCCAGAAGTCAAACCCATGACCTTTTGGTGTATGGGATGGTGTTCCAACCAACTGAGCTGCCCGGCCAGAGCTCCTTGACATTTTGTCATAGTTCTAGTCATGCTTATTAAGATATGGTTTACCAGAATTATAATTTCCAGATGGAATCTTTTTCCAAGTTAGAAATAATTTTTTTCATGGGAAATAATTTTGAGGTTTAAGATTTTTAAAAATTCTTGCTGACAAAATGAATTTTCATATATTCTCCAAGAGATATATTTTAGGAATTAAACATTGAAATTAATCTTTATAAATTATCTGAAAATTCATTCTATAGCCAGAAATGCAACTTATTCTTTATATTGTATATTTTATGTAGTTTGTACAAAAATTACAGAAAATATTTATTAGCTGACTGTTCTAAAGGATACAAATACTGATTATATAATAATGTCATTCAACCGTACATTATAAAATATATTCATGTATTATAAAATGAACACCACGATCATTTATGGTACTTTTCATTATACTTAAAATTAAAAATGCTCTTAAGTGTGATGTTTTCTTACAATATTATAGACATTTAGCTTCCTGTGGACTTTGTTTTGTAGTTCAGAACTATGTTGTCAGAAATTGTTCGTTTTGAGTATATTTTTGCTTACTTTGCAATCTCATAGACCAGTAAAATTTTTATATTTTAAGGTTTTTGTTTTATAAAATATAAGGATGAACATATGGTTGCCAGCTTTTTATTTTCATTTGACTAAATATGGACATTGCAAACAATACAGTTTTCACCATTATATCATAAAATAAGGGGAATTTTCATAACAAAAATTAAAAAGCTCTTAATTTTATAGTAAAAGACACACCCTTAAATTTTTTGTTTATTTGTATGGAAAATTCAGTATTTCCTTATTTTTCACATTTCTCCATGGACCCATGAGAGCTTTATTATGAGCTTGCCCTGGTGAGAAAACTATATTCTCATTACAGTGGACGCAGTGTGGGCAGAAAGGTTAAATATTTAGTCCTGAGAAAAACTTGACCTGAAGAGTGTATTGACAAATAGTTTTATTAAGTATGAAATTGAATACATAAGAGTCGTAGAATACTTTGCAAGACCTTTAAGGAAAGAAAAGCAAACCTGTTCTAAATTACTCCCTTCACTAAAGCAAAGGGCTTAGATTAGATAATTCTGGGGCGGGTCTTCCCCAGTGTTGTTTTTCCTTGTGTCTATAACTCTGATCTTAACATCTATTTAGGTATCATTCATTAAAATACTGCAAAGGTAATTTAAATTATCTCATTGCTAATGAATGTATTTAAAACATAATATTTAAGTATGACTATGATAGGTTAGAAAATATAACTGCTGGTTGTAGTGATGGGTGATAGTATGATTAGTTTCTCCTTAGAATTAGGGAAACAATGGATTTCTATTGAGAAAGTGTCAGACTGGAACTTGGACAACCTAAGTGAGGCAGAGTGATAGATGCTATCTTGTATGTCATCCACAGCAGTTACAAAAAGACAAGAAAAGCCTGATTATAAGATGGGGTCCTCAGTGAAATCTGGATCCCAAGAAAAATAAGAACTTAAATTCTCCAGATTATGTTTGGACAAGCTAAGATCTCTGCAGGGTAACAAATTACTAGTCACAAAATCAAATATATTCTGTGAAATTACACTAGTATTGATCTGAAGCCAACTAATAAAAATCTGTTTTTCTAATATAATATTATTTTTAACATTGAATTACATTGTTAAATGTTACAAAGGTGATATGACCAAAATTTATAATAGTTATACATAATGGTCTTAAATGAAAGAGTCTTAGGTCATTGAAAAAAAAACAGAAACTATTGTCATCGTTAATCATCCAAGCACCTGAAAGTGAACCTAACAGGATAATGTGAATCAGGCTGCCTAAATTGCCTGATTTTATAAGCCAATATAAAACAACTTAAGAAACTTACAGTAATTGTTGGCCAGCTAAAGATAGACAATTGTTTTAATTTATCTGCCATTTTATATTAAGCTGAACATTTAGAACTGGAGATATGCCATGTGATGATTAATTAAATTAAGAGATGGTATTTTTTATACTAATAAGCAGCTATTTTGTAATTGTTTCATTGTGGCTTTATATCCTTGATATAGCATATCTCTTAAGAATTAATACCTATATGTCTTATTTATGAAATAAACATGCTTTTCAGACAGCAAAAATATAAGGCCATGATAATAGATAGTTATATGTTCATTAGTATCTTCCATTGTCAGAATAAGATGAGTCGATTAGAGAATTACTTTTTAGAAAAATGTTCTTTTTCTAATTTATTTTTTATTGAATTTATTGGGGTGACACTGGCTAATAAAATTATATAGGTTTCAGGTATACAGTTATGTAATACATCATCTGGATATTGTATTGTGTTTTTATCACCCCAACTCAGGTCTCCTTCATCACCATTTATCCCCCCTTTACCCTCTTCTACCTCCCCCTACTCCCTACCTTCCCTCTAGCAGTACTGTTGTCTATGTCCATGAGTCTTCCTGTTTTTCTTTGCTTAATCCCTTCACCCTTATCACCAAGCCACTAACCTCCCCTCTGACAGCTGTCTTCTGTTCTTTGTATCCATCAGTCTCCACTTTGTTGGTTTATTTGGTTCATTAGATTCTACATATAAGTGAAATCATATGGTACTTGTCTTTCTCTGACTGGTATATTTCACTTAGTATAATACTCTCAAGGTTCATCTATGCTGTTACAAAAGGTACAATTCCCTTCTTTTTTATGGCTGAGTAGTAGTCCACCACAGCTTTTACAACTGAATGTCCTATTATTTTTTTAAATCTGTGTGAATGTTTTCTCATTTAATCCTTACAGAAACTCTGTTAGAAAGGGATTATAATATCAGAGAATTTTAGTACCTTTCCTACTTGCCACAGCTAGTAATAATAATGCAGATTTGGGCTCCTGCCTGAATCCAAAGCTCTTTTTCTTCTTTGTAGCAGGAGAGGCAATGTATTGAACTCTGGAAAAGTAAACTGATATAATAAACACTGTGCTTCTTAACATAGTGGCCATCGAGAGTTATGTGTCTAAAATGACTCATCACCACTCATTTTTCCTGTTTTTGTGTTTTCCCATTTCTAGAGAATATGTGAGCATAATATTTACTAAGTTACTGGAGGTTCTTTGGAATCACTTAAAAACATTAATATAGATGAAAGCTTTTTTACCCTCTTCATTATTATTGAATTTCCTAGTAAATGTACTTTATCTATAAATAAACCTAGCATTATCTACTGTGTCTAAGTTCTCATGCAAATTCTCATGAAATTGTTTTACAAAATAGACTCTTCTATTAAACTACCTTTGAAAGTAAGGACTTTTTTAATAGGAAACACTTAATTTTTTAAGGCAGTGAAAGGAATTAACTTAATGACAGTTGATACTTTTAAAAAAAGCTGAGTGGTAATTATAGGGACATTTTAAATTATTCACTGACTTACGTATTTTTAGCAATTTCTTTTATAGTTATGTGTAAAAGATGAAATCAGGCCCATGCCATAATTTTTATAGTTGTGTGTCTTGTCATTTTCCCTCTTCCTTCATCACTGAGAAATGTATACTTAAGTATTAGGTATTCTTATATAGGCATTTCTTTCAGAGATACATAACCTTCGTTGTGAAAGGTTGACTGTCACAATTTTTCTAGATATAATGGTGACAGTGTCTGCTTCCCTGCAATCCTTTTTTTGTATTTGCCTCTTCCTTTTCAGAAAAAGGTGTGTATACCTTCGGGCTGGGACAGTTTGGTCAGCTGGGTCTTGGCACTTTTATCTTTGAAACTGCAGAACCCCAAGTCGTTGAGTCTGTTAATGGCTGGAAAATAACCTCCATTTCTTGTGGAGAAAATCACACAGCTTTGATAACAGGTACAGATCATATTTCTGGTATATATTTATAGAACTGGATATATTTTACAACGTAAAGACTATATGAAATTAACGTGTCTAACTTAAACAGAAAAATAACTGAGAAAATTGAATTCCTTGTTTAATATGCCAAAATACAAAGTTTGTAAACTCTTTTTATATTTTAAGTCAATTTAAAATCAATGTAAATGATCCAAACATTTAGAATCTCAGAATATGTCAGTGATAAGACCATAGTATTATACTTTGGCAGAAAGGTGGAATCTTTTTGAAACTTTATGAGTTTGAAGGTTCTTAACTCTGCTCAGGCCAGAGGGAAAAGTCTTACAAGAAAAAAAATTATTTTATGTAGATCCACATACCTATTATTTTTATTACTATTTTAATTTTTATTAAATTTATTGTTATAAAATTGTTTAATAAAAATAGATGGGTTTCAAGTGTATATTTCTATATTACCCGCATTTTTTTGCTAGAAAAGAACTTATATTAAAATATTTTCCCTGTTGACTCTGACACAGCTACATGCAGACTAAGTTTTTATGATGCTTTTGCCACCAGGAGGCGTTTTCAGGAGTGACCCTTTCCTACCTGCTCCACAATGATAGAAAGGCACCTCAAACACCACTAACTGAATACCTGAGTCTTCTAGATCTTCAACTCTGTCTTTTCTCCTTTATCCAGAGAGACACTGCGTTGGGCCAACTTACCAACCTCAGAAACTGGGTGCTGCTATTGTAGGACTTAATAAAGATCTTTCCCTAAAATGACTGAATCAGTTACTTGTAGGTAATTGACATACTCCACAATTTTGATTTAGAACAAAAGGCTCTGTAATTTCACTATTTCCAGCTCATATTTCTATCCAGAAATGAAACATTTAAAAGCTAGAAATCATATAGTGTTTTAGAATAATCCAGATATTGCTATTTCTTTTTTAATTTACTTTTATTGTTTATTTTATTGTAGTTTCCCAATTTTTCCCCTTTGCCTTCCTCTGTCCCGCCCCATCCCCCACTCCCACAGTCCAGATATTGCTATTTCTACATTTATTTCCCTTCTTTTAAACAAGCTACTGCTACAGTGGAGCTCATCTAATGGAGTCTGATTAGGGGAACTAGGAGTCAGCAAATACAAGGTCCTATAATGCACTGTCTTTTCTTCCCAAAGAACCTTTCAAAGAGGCCTACCTGCCCATTTTCAAGTATTGATGTCTTTGTTAATATTACATGAAATAGAGCATATATATATACACAAATGTTTATATTCAGTTGTATGTATATATGTATATATACAATGTAAAAAATTGCTATTCATTTATAGTCCTAGGATTTTTGTTATGTAGGTATCCCTTACTGCATTATCTTTATCTCAGTTTCTCTTCCCTTACTGACATTTTTCATCCATTCTAAATTTCCATTAATGGTAAATATGTACTTTTTATGGATTGTCTAACATACAATGACATTATTTGGCTAAACTTTC
Organism: Phyllostomus hastatus; assembly: GCF_019186645.2. Taxonomy (NCBI): domain Eukaryota; kingdom Metazoa; phylum Chordata; class Mammalia; order Chiroptera; family Phyllostomidae; genus Phyllostomus; species Phyllostomus hastatus. Next base: position 3,073,561 of record NW_025334016.1, on the reverse strand, counting down.
ATAATACCTTTCCTCCTGATGAAAGACTTTATAGCACAAATAATTGAACATTAACATGGTTTGCCTTTTTGCTCATGAATCCTCCCCAGGGGACAGGTGTTATAAATATTTTTTTCTCCAGGATTAATGAGAGGTATGTAGTGGGTTATCTATAAATTCTTGCCAGTTTCCCATTATAGCCAGTGGCTCATATTTTGAAAAGCTCTCTGAGGTTAGAAGTGGAGTCAGGTGGTTTAGATCATAGTTTGTTTTTTTCTGACTGAAGATAATCAAAAGGGCAAACTTCAAAAAGCATTTTGGATAAAGAAATCAGGGTCAAAGGAAGGAGAAGGAAACATGATAAGGAATATACATAAAGAAATAAATACTTTATAGTAAGAATTATGCCCTAGCTGGTATAGATCAGTAGATTGAGCTTGGGCTGCGAACCAAAAGGTCGCTGGTTCAATTCCCAGTCAGAGCACATGCCTTGGTTGTGGGCCAGGTCCCCAGTAGGGGGTGCACAAGAGGCAACCACACATTGATGTTTCTCTCCCTCTCTTTCTCCTTCCCTTCCCCTCTGTCTAAAACCAAATAAAATCTTTTAAAAAAAGAACTATAGGAGCATAAGTTTAGAGCATAAACTGGTTATTGCTGATTTATAGGGCATCTATTTATTTTTGTACATTAATTTTTGAACTTCCCACTTTACTGAAGTATGGTTTCTTTAATCATTTTTTGGTCAGTTCTCTTCTTGGTCAGATTTTGTTAGTATGCAGTTACTTTACCATCTTGAACTAGAAGGCCTCAAATGTGATCTTTTAATTTTCCAGCTTAAAACTATTCAGTTAGCTTATTATTGCCCTTAGGATAGAGTTCAGAAATTCTTAAGATAAACTAATAGGATCCTCTTTGTTGTGGTTCCTTCCTACCTATTCAGACTCATACCACTCCCCCTTTGTGCTTCAGGCACGTTGTTGCCTTTCAACTTCTTGAGTATACTATATATATTTTCATTCAGAGCCTTTGTATGTACTGCTGACTCTGCCTGGAAGATTCTTTGTTCCCTTTTCTTGCAGCTAAACTCTGATCATCCTTTATGCCACAGTTTGAAACCCTTCCCTAATCCCCAGACTATTGGGAGGTCATCCCCCTCCTCTGTACCCATACTGGCACCTTTCCCTTTACTTTTGCTTCCATGGCATTTTCCCCACTTGAGATGAAAGATAAGAAGAAAGGGCTTGAGGAGTGAAGGTTCAGAATGGCTGCTACAGCAGTGGAGCAACAGGGTTAACTGAAGAGAAGCAAAAAGATTACTCAACATCACTGTGCATCTACCTAAATAGGGAACCCCCAGGGTTGGTATAGAGCAGGGACATCAAACTCATTTTCACCAGGGGCCACATCAGCCTTATGGTTGCCTTCAAAGGGCCAAAAGTAATTCCAATTCCTTAACAGTTAAGGAGTAGTTACATTTATACAGTCCTAAAATTATTTCAGTGCTTTGAAGGCAACCGCGAGGCCTATATGGCCCCTGGTGAAAATGAGTTTGACACCCCTAGTATGGGGGTTAGTCAGCATGGTTGGTTTATTGCATTTTCGTCAGCAGCATTCCACAGCCCGGGAGCAGAACTGGTAAAAGAGGCAGCTGGATTGACCTAAGCCAGTAGTTTTCTACTGGTGCTGATTTTGTCCCCCCTAGGGGACACATGGCAGTGTCTGGAGACATTTTTGATTGTCACAACTGCAGAGGCAGGGCTGAAAACACCGGATCTAATCAATGAATGGAGGAAGAAGAAAATGAGTTGTATTGGGATATAGGGGGTCAGAATATAACAATCTCCCCTTGAGAAGATGGCATGTGACATGAGATCTTATGCTGGTGCTGCTGCTCCACACAAGGCCTCAGAACAACTTGGTTTCAACTTTACAAATCGCCAAAGGCTTAGTGATTCTCAGAGTATCTGTTGTCTAATATTATGTGTAGGACCACAGAGACCACAGAGAGTATGGAAGCATCAATGAATCAGGGTAAATTCAGTGCATAATGTGAGGGGAAAAATTACAATTGCAATGTATGTTAATATATTTGTCTGTTTATAAATAAATTAATACAATCAGCACTTTTATAATTCTCTTTTTTGCATTTTAGATGTAGGCTGTATGTATACTTTTGGAGATGGTCGATATGGAAAATTAGGACTTGGAATGGAGAATTTTACCAATCAGTTTGCTCCTACTTTGTGCCCTAATTTTTTGAGATTCAGAGTTCATTCGGTAAGGGTGTTAGCATTTCCCCATTTATATTTTCATATTCCTTTATTTTAGTCTTTCAGTTTTGTATAGAAAATACGCACTTTTATGTTGATATGAAAGAACATCATGGCTGTATCTAATAAATATACTTGTTTCCTAAAAGTCAAATGTCAGACATAATGTCACTCTGAAAATCTGTGCCTTTCCTAATTTTCTTTTTTAACATCTTCCTTTGTGCCTTAATCTGGACTCTTGTATTTTATTCTCATATGTCTCCTGAAGGCATATGAGAAAAGTTTGTGACTCCTACAGCACCCAGCAGAGTACCTTACTCACAGTAGTCATCTATAGATATTTGTTGAATCAGATATTACTAAGACTCTCAAATTCTGCACAAGAGAAAATTAATGGAGAGTTTTGAAATTACGTTTTGTTGGCTAAATGTTATTTAGATAAGAAGGTATTGTCTACAGTGTTATTACCAGCAGGCATTTTGTATTTGTTATTTCTAACACTTGTACCAATTAAGAACTGTGGACGTGAAAAATCTGTTTCTTTGGTGATGATATTACTTGAAATTTGGTCTCCAAAACCTTAGTGCCTAATGTTATAGAACATTTCCATTCTTTGATTTGATACCTACTTAGTGAACCCCTGCTCTGAATAAGATACTGACTGAGTATAAGGGATACAAAGCATACAGTGATGAACAAAGTAATCAAATCCTCATTCACTGAGCTTATAGTCTTATAGGGAACATCATTTTTAAAAGTGCTGTACAGAAGTATATAAATTTTACCTTTGAAAATATTATAAAGGACAGGTTCAGAATATGTTCAGAATATGCTATCCTTACATTACCATGGGCAGTTTAAAATGGCTAAAAGTCTGTATTGTAAGTACTACACAATGGCTTTTAAGCACTTTATTGGAAATCAGTTAATTCTCAAAATCCTTTGCATGTTGATTTTATTTTTCATTGTTCCATCATTGTGCATGCTTGCGTTTTGTTCTAAGGACTTTTAAAAATGTTCATGTAAAGAAAAAGCTTCGAACCCTGGCTGGCATTGAGCCATCAGTGGATTGAGCACGGGCCTGTGAACCAAAGGGCCACCGGTTCAATTCCCAGTCTAGGGCACATGCCTGGGTTGCAGGCCAGGTCCCCAGTAGGGGGTGTGTGAGAGGCAACCACACATGGATGTTTCTCTCCCTCTCTTTCTCCCTCCCTTCCCCTCTCTCTAAAAATAAATAAATAAAATCTTTTTAAAAATCCTACATCCTTCTTTAAAAAGAAAGAAAAAGCTTTGAGACATAATTAGCTCAAGAGACTGATTTATTCTTGGATCACCTTTTTCCAAGTATAATTTCTCTGAGTAATTTTCAAGTAATTGACATGTTGCTCTCAGATTAAAATAATATTTTCTAACTTGTAAGGAGAATTGTAATATTACATTTAGTTTTTTATCTATATTATATCAAATAACTTTTGTGTATACTATCTAAAATTGAAAGTAAAATTGTATGTTAAACTTGTTCTAATTTTCAGTCATAGTAATTTGATGAAAAGAATATGCAGTTGATTCTTGAACAATGCAGGGGTTGGGGCGCTGAACCCAAAAGTAGAAAATCTATGTATAACTTTTGACATCCCCAAAACCTAAGTATAGTCATCCCTCAGTATCTATCCACAGGGGATTGGTTCCAAATACAAAAATCCATAAATTCTAAAGTCCTTTATATAAAATGGCATAGAACAATGCATACAGTCAGCCCTCTGCATCCATAGATTCCCAACTGTGGATCAGAAATATTTTTTTTGATCCATGGTTGGTTGAATCCATGGATGTGAAACTCAGGGATATGGAGGGCTGCCTGTTTATTGTTTTAAAAAGTAACTTAGTTGGTTAGAGCATCATCCCAATACACCAAGGTCGCGGGTTCGATTTCTGGTCAGGGCACATACAAAAATCAACCAATGAATGCATAAATAAGTGGAACAACAAATCAATGTCTTTCTCTAAAAATGAATAAATAGTTTAAAAATAAAAACATATAAGTGGACCTGTGTAGTTCAAACCCATGTTGTTAAGGGTCAACTGTATATTATAGTTCATGCATGTGTGTGTGTGTGTGTGTTTGTGTCTATAGATAGATATAGTCATTCAGTATGGAAAGTCTGCCACTAAATAAATGTTTTGTAGCTGAAAACTGTTAAACACTTATTTGTGTTTAAAGCCAGTATCAATTGATTTTTCTGTGGATTTATGCTGTAGGTTGCCTGTGGTGGATGTCACATGATAGTTTTTGCCACTCCACAACATGTTACAGAAAAATTTGAATTTGTGGAAGAGAGTGAGCCTTGCACATCAGGAGCAATTTCTGTGCCCATCAGCAATGTGACCTCAGGAAGCATACTGCACAGTACTTTATCGGCACGTGTACGTCGAAGAGAGAGGGTACAGTTGTGGTCCTTCCTATATAATAGTATTGTGTAGCACTGCAAAGAAAACTGGAAGAAAAAATCCTTTTTCTTTTTAAATCAAAGAACGATCTTGCCTGATATATTTACTAAATAAAATTATTAGAGTTGAGGGCATACAAACTTTTAAAGGGAACTCAGAATTAAGCTGTTAAATATACAAATTAGAAAATTCAAATTATCACAAATAACCTTGGCATATAGACAGTGATATTTACTACTATCTTATCACCTCAGATTACATGCTGAGTTGTTTTCTTAACTGTATGTGTATTGACTTTCCTTTTATCTTTTAGTTATAGCGCATGAGCAATGGTATGTTATACATTGTAAACAACGAAACATGGAGAACAAAGAAATAAGGTCTTCAGTTTGAGAGAGGACATATTTTTTTCTCAATTAAATTTAGAGAGTCTCATTCTGTGCTTTAAAATTATTTCATTGATACTAAATATATTTTTAAAAAATAAAATGTAAAGTTTTACAAAACACATTCCTTTTTTAAAAAATAGTTTAAGTTGTAAAATATATTCCTTTTTAGGTTAAAAGATTAAGTTTGACTTTTTATTATGAAAAAGTAGCTATTGAGAAATACCCCATAAGTATTTTGTAGTTGTTGTTTATGTCTCATGAGTAATTTTTTGTTTCTCAAGGAAAGCAGAGAAAACACACACATGCTTTTCCCTGTCAAGTGAAAAACAGGCTTCCAAATTGACAGTTTAAAGCAACTTATATACAGAGACTACAGCAACATTTTTCAGCCCTTGTGGATTATAAAAAGTGAATTGTGTGGGACATCCTATCTTTGAAGTCTCGCTCTTAAATATTTTTAGCTACCACAGGTAGTTGATGTCTATATTAATATATAGCATCATCTAACAGTTTATTTAACCTTTTATTTTAAAGGAGAAACCCCCAGATTCTCTTCAGATGACACAAACACTACCTCCAGTTAAAAGGACTATTGGGCCATCTGCTTTTTCCCCCCTGAGTTCAGTTCCTTTCTGTGTATCTACAACTAATCTGACAGAAATGATGACTGAAAAAGAGGGCCACATGAAGCACATGGAACCAGGTAACACTTGCTAGACACTGACTGCTCTCAGAAAAAAATGTACCTTTTATTCCTGTTGTTTTCATATTTACCTTAAGATGTTTTCTACAATTAAATATTTTCCTAGTTAAAGACTGACATCTCTCATTTGAACTCAAATCCAGGAATGCTCTTACAAAGAGCAAGCCTTGTCACTCACCCTAAAACTTCCATGTAACAGCAGCAGCATATCCTTGTAGGGCAGTGTTAGTACCTTAAGTTATGTTATCTCCTTTAAACCCTGCCCTGGCTGGTGTGGCTCAGTGAATTGAGCACGGGATTGTGAACAAAAGGGTCGCTAGTTCAATTCCCAGTCAGGGCACATACCTGGGTTGCAGGCCAGGTTCCCAGTTGGGAGTGTGGGTAAGGCAACCACACATTGATGTTTCTCTCCCTCCCTTCCCCTTTCTAAAAATAAATAAATAAAATCTTTAAAAAAAAGGTAAAAATTAAAAAACCCTGAAGCAATTGTGAATTAGGTAAGAGTTATATTTTTTATTTTTATAGATGAGAAAAGCAAGGCTTGAGATTGAGTGACTTGTCCAAGGTTGCTCAGTTTATAAATGAAGTGAATAAGTTTGAATGCAGGTCTTCTGGACCTATGTGAAGTTCTGTATTTAGGCAGTAGACTGTAGAGGTTAAGAGCCTGGTGTATGTACTTAAGTTGATTTGGGACCAGATGATAGCTCTGACATTCATTAACTATGTGACTGACTTTGGAAAAGTTGCTTGATTTTTCTAAACCTCAGTTTCTCTATCTTGGAAATGAGTTCAATAATACCTACTTTAGGGAGTAAGTGTGACAGTTAAATAAGGCATATAATACACTTAGCATTGAGCCTAGCACCTCCAGATAACTATTAGTAAATATAGTCCTGATTTAGTGTAGTAAATACCTCTACCTCATTACCTACATATAGGTATTATATATGCATATGTAATATATATATTAAATTTATATAAATATATTTATATAAACAAATTGTTTTGTGTATAAATATATGCAAATGTATAGAAGCATAATATAATACCTATACATTAAATATATATAAATACTACATATTTAGTATAGTAAATACCTCTACCTCTCTACCTATTAGATATAGCTTTCATGTCTTTCATATTTTAAATTGTAATCCGAGGTCTTTAGCTATTATATACCTCTTGTAAATAATTTTGTTTACAGACATTTGTGTATCTTAGGAGTATGTATATATTACTTCAGGGCATGTCCTCAAATGATAGGGGCAGGACAAGAAGCCAAGACCAGGAGATCTGAGTAAACAGTAGGTTTGGAATTAAGAAGATAATCTGGGATTAAGTACTGTGGCACAGATAATTTTTAGCATCTTAAGGATCAGGAACCTAGGCAAATAGTTGAAGTAATAAAAGATGAAGCCCTGGCTGGTGTGGCTCAGTGGATTGAGTGTTGGCCTGCAAATCAAAAGGTCACCAGTTTGATTCCCAGTCAGGGCACATGCCTGGATTGCAGGCTAGGTCTCTGGTAGGTGGCACACAAGAGGCAACCACACATTGATGTTTCTCTCTGTCTCTTCCTCCCTTCCCCTCTCTAAAATCAGTAAATAAATAAAAAATCTTTAAAAAAAGATTAGGAACTCAGGCAAGAATTTTGGGTGGTGGTAATGGGATATTGCCTACAACTAGGACCTTGATAATGAGCTAGTTTCCTGCATCTCACCCAGAACTTTTGGATGCTTCCTTTTGAGATAAAAATTACTGGCACTCTTCAGTCCTGTACACAGGAAAAGTAGATTCTGACAATAGTGTGTACAAAGAAAAGAGAAGTTTGTGGTTTGGGGAAGTTATTTCCCACTTTAAGATTTGATTGTGAAGATATAAAGAATTTTGTAGCTAGATCAAAATGAAAAGCCATCCCTTATCTATTTGTGACCATTTGCTAAAACTTTCTTAATAAAAAGTATTTTGAAAGTTGTATCCAACATGTTATGTGACTTTTTCTTAGTTATTTGAAGATTTCAGTGTTTATCATAGAGGAAAGGTGGTCAGGGCAGGCCTTGTTGAGAAGGTGACAATTAAGCTAAAATGTAAATGACACAAAAGATAGCCACACAAAGAGAGAGGATTTGTATATTTCAAGCAAAGAAAATTAATATATGTAAAGATTTGGAGGAAGTTATAAGAAAAGGAAAGACAACTCTTCAGGCTGGAAAGTGAGGGAAAAGGCAGGACAAGATGATGTTGGAGAAAGAGACAGTGACAAATTATTCATGGTTTTATAGGCCATGACAAGCCAATATTATTTGAGTGTCTTAAAATTCCACAGAGAGTCATTGAAGGATTTTAAACAGATGCTTCTATCCAACTTACGTTTTAAGATGATCAGTTGCCTTTCTGTGAATTGTAGGGAGGCCAGACTGGAAGTAAGAAGAATACTTAGGAGCTTTTTGTAAGTGATGATGATGTTTGTACCAAGGTATTCACAATGGAGATGGAGAGAAGGGGGAAGATTGAAAGTACATTTTAGACATACAACCAACTGAACTTGCTAAACTTGTTAATGTATTACAGATAGATGTAAAGGAAAGGTAAGAATCAAAGATGATTCCTAAGCAGGAAGATGGTTGACAGGTTTGAGGGAAAAAATTAAAATTGAGCTTGGGATACCTGTGAAACATCCAAGCAAAACTATCAAGCAGGCAGTTGAAAATGCAAGCCTACAGTTCAGAAGAGAGGTCTGGACTAGAGGTATAAATTTGGAAACTATCAAAATAGAGATGGTATTGACAACCCATGAAAGTTTGTGAAATAACCTATTAGAGAGTAGAATTGGAAGAAAAGAAAGCCCAGGATTTAGCACTAAGGACATCTAACATATAGCTACCAAAGAAGCCTTCCTCAGCCAGTTGGGTAGGAGGAGGGAAATTAGGAGAGTGGAGTCATGAATTCAAACTACTTTGCAAACATCAAAGAAAAAGAGCTCAAATAGTCCGTGGATTTAACATCATGCAGATTCTTGGTAGTCTTGACAGGAGTAGTTTCAGGGGAAGATCAGGGCAGAATCCAGAGTGTTAAGAGTTGAGGTATTAATGGGAGATGAAGAAGTGAATTGTAGATAGGGTGTGAAGATAAGTGAAGATAATTGTCTTGCATATTTTGGTCATGGAGAGGGGTACAGGAATTGACTGGCAGCTAGAGGAAGATGTGGGGTCAATGGCAAATATTAGAGCATATTTGTATGCTAATGGACATAAGCCAGTCCTAGAGAGAGTGGTAGCATATGAGAGAGACAGTATAACCAAAGGTGCAGAGCTCCTGAGAAGACAGGAGGGGCTCACATTCAGAGAAGTGTTTGGTAAGAAGAAAGGCATTCTACATTTTAACAGGAAAATATAGGTAAATGTGTACATTTGTTGGTGAGAAGATAAAGCAGATCAGATCTGATGAGTACTAATTTCTCAGTCCAGTATAAGACAAGGCCATGACCTTAAATGATCTAGTATTTTTCAAACCTCCATTCTCTGCCCTCAGTCTGTGCTGCTTAGCACTTCATACATTAATCTTCCTCAGGTGTTGTTTAGTTCCTCTCTGCTCCAGTGCCTTCAGAGGATCCTAAGTATTTTTTTAAAAGAAGTGTAAATTTCCTCATACGACTCCTACCTGCTTCATCTTTCAGTTGTCTTTTTCTTATAATCCTGAGGTCCCAAGCCTGAAGACTAGCCCATGAGCCAAATCTAGCCAGACCCCTGTTTTTTGTAAAGTTTTATTAGAACTCAGTCAAGCCCATTCCTTTAATGTGTTATCTATGGTTGCTTTCACACTACAGTGGCAGAGTTTGATTAGTTAGGACAGAGACTGTATGGCCACAAAGCCTAAAACATTTACTTTATGGTCTTTTACAGAAAAAGTGGGCCAACCCCTGATTTTGATCAAACTGAGCTCTTCACAGTCAGAGTCAGTAGAAAGGCTATGAAAGTTAGACAGACCTGAGATTGACACTTGGCACCAAAAGGGTCACTGAACCTTAATTTATTCATTTATGGAATCAAGATATAATACTTATCTCTCTTGTTGTAATGGGATTAATTTAACATGTATATAACTTAAATGTATATAACTTAAAATATATGTTCCCAGGACATGGTAACCTTTCAATACAAGCAACACTGCTTCTGTTAGCACTGACCTTCATTTTCTTCCTTGTCCACTTTCATCTCTGCCTCTCAGAATTCTACTTATCCTTCCCTGTACCTCCTTAGTGAAACATTTTCTGATTCCCACTATTCAGATGTGATTTCTCATTCCCTTATGCTATATATTTTATATTCTCTTATAGATTACAAGTTCATTAAGTATGGGGCCAGGTGGATACTTGAAATATCAGAGGGACTGCTTTGTAAAGTATATGATTATCTAGCCACTATGCTGTATACCTAAAACTAATATAGAATAGTATTTAATATAAATTATAATTGAAAAATAAAAAAAGTATAGTGTCCAAAAGAAGAATTAATAGTTAAATTGGTATCACCTGCATCTTACATCACATGGAACAAACACAAACTGATTATTGGCTCATTTGAACTGAATGAGTTTACAAGGGAGAGATCAGTGTGGACTGGCATTTTTAGTGAAGACTTCATTAAGGAGCTCCTCTCAAGTAAATGTACATGTTCTAAATGGGGGTATAATAATTGAGGAAAATATAAGGTAAATAGAGCTTATAACTTCTAATTATCTTTATTATATAATAACATTTCAGTTTTCCATGAAAGTATCTAGGAGCTTGTACTAGTTATCTGTTGCTACATAACAAATGACCCTAAAATTTATGGATTAAAACAACATTAGTTACCTCACACAGTTTCTGAGGGTTAGGACTCCAGGAGCAGCCTAGGTGAGTAGTTCTAGCTCAGGGCATTTCATGCAGTCACAGACAGGCTGTCAGATGAGTCTGCTTTCATCTGAAGGCTGGACTGGGGCCATGGTTAGGGGGCTTCACTTTCTCAGCACATGGGCTTCTTGCTAGGGATATTTACAACATGACCTCCCCCAGAGCAGTGATCCAAGAAAGAGAATATGTGGGACCAAGACACAAACCACAATAATGTCACAATTATGTCTGCTTTATTTTATTGACCATACAGACCAATCTGGTAAAATGTGAAAAGGAGCTTCATTGGGGTATGAATACCAGGAGGATGTGGGTCACTGGGATCCTTTTTTTGGACTGGCTTTCACAGTACTTGACACATGGGTAGTATTTATCCTAAAGGATTAGTGTTTGCCTATTCATATGAGTGAAGCAGTTGTTATCTCATCAGTGTCAAAATCTTAAAATTTTCCGAAAAATTTTAAAACCGGTTATCACTGTGAATGAATTCTGTTCAATTCCTTTAACGTGGTTAAAGAATGTTCAATAAAATTATATTTGCACTCTATATTACAGAATAATTTCTGTTTATTATCAAGCTGTCTTTCACTTTTCCTTTGCAAATCTGGTTTTCTCTTTTCCCTTTTAATCATTCAGGTAATTTTCAAGATAAAATGAATAAAGGGAAGGATACAGATAATTCTTCATCCGCAGATACAGAAAGCCTTGGAGAAACTACTGATGTCTTAAATATGGTAATAGTTTTCTTATTTATGTATTTAGATGTAAGTTTGATTTTAGTTCATCATGTATTTGTGTGTATGTGTCTGTGTATGTATATACTTCTGTACTGTTATATACATAAAATGTTTTTTCTTTTTGTTTCATTTTGTTATTTTTAATCAGCTTTATTGAGGTATAGATTACATGCAATAACATTTATTTCAGTCCTCACATTATGTATGCAGTTGACTTGATTATATTACTGCCTGAAGTGTTTTGTATTATTTATATATAGTTTTAGAATGTGTAAGTATATATATATACACACACACACACACACCTATAGTCTTCATTGTTTTTAGAACATACTTTTTTTATTTATTTCAGACACATATGATGAGCCTAAATTCCAATGAAAAGTCTTTAAAATTATCACCAATTCAAAAAAGAAAGGTATAATATAGAGATTAATTTTTATCATGGTGGGTAAGAACAGTTTAAATTTTTTTCTTTGAAAAGTTTCTGGAAAGAACACAAGAAAGGTAAGCATTCACTTACTTTAGAACTGAAAAGATAGGAATACAATATAGATCACCTCAACTCGGGCTTGTTCTGTTGGTGTGTATTTTCTTCAATGTAACAAAGATTGACAGAATTCCAATGCCAAAATGTGCTCTTTGGAGTTACTAACAAGTCAGAATAGCCATACCTTCTTGTCATCACGGCAAAAAGACTATTGTTATAGTTCTAAGGATTGGAAGAGGCTATTGTTTATCAGAGTGGCTCTCAGACGTCACTTGAGTATTACTTTGGATAAGTAACTGTGCTGACCATACAGAATGATATAAACATTTTTTCTAGCTCTAAAATTTTGTGGTTTTAGTGAGAATATTTAATACCAATTGCTTTTCCAGTGTTTGGAATAGACTTTAATTTATCAAGGAATTAGTAACATAAAAATGAGATTAAACATTTAGAAATTAGCCAGAAACTGTGCATGGTTGATAAAAAATAAACCTTTAATAAATAACAAATGAATAGCAAGAGGAAGGAATAGTCTAGTTTTCACAGCCCTGGAGAGATCAAGGCCTCCCCTAAAATTCTTTACTTTTCCTAGTTTTACAGACCAGGGGGTGAAAGTATGAGGAGTTTGGAAATTAAAAAAGTAAGTTGGAGTAATGTAAATTAAAGGAAGAAGGCTAAAGAAAACATTTAGTTTATATTTCTAGTACCTTTTCTACATTGTTAAGCTAAAAATCCCTTAAAGTCGCTGAAATGCAAGAGAATCTTGCTAAATTATAAAATTTAGTGCCAATCCTCATTAGTGTTATCTTTTTTTTTACTGAGTCATGGTGAATAACAGCTTTTTTATGTGTGGGAGAGCTGTTCTAACACAATTGTGGAAGCTCAGTGCATGCTGCTTATTGACTCATTTTACTTCCAAGCAGACAGCTTTTTTGTGTCTTTACTTCCTCTTTGACTCTGGGCCCTGACTTTGCTGCTTTATTGTGCTAGGGAAATAAAAGCATGTACATTTAGGAATCATTTCTGGCACCTGGGCCTCTGTCTTCTTAGGGGTCTTGAAAGAATCATGACTTTTTAAACAGTAGGACCTAGAATAAACAAAAAGATGGCATTTCCTTTTGAACTGATAATATATTTTATACTTCACATAATCCTTTTAAGTAGACGCCTTACCAGGCTTGCTTTGGTGAGTAAAAAAAGATTTGTTGTGATATTTTAATATATTAATTTTAATGTGCTTTATAAATAATTTCTTTAGCAAAAAATTGACCTCATCCTGGGCCCAACACTCATAACAATTTATAAAACTCAATTTAGTGAGGTTTTACTATCTAGAGACCCAAATTTATTGAATATTTCAACCAATTAACTTGCAAAATTTAGGTCAACAACTTGATTTTTGCCTTATCTTGTCTAGCAGAAAATTAATTTGTATTCTTAAAGTATCATTCAAATCTCAATGTTTCATTTCATAGTTTTTATTAAAATCTTACATTTTACCTTAAGTATTTTCCTTGTAGTATTTTTATATATATAAATTATTATAATTAAGGATAATAGTGGATAAGAAGGTCAGAATTTTGAAAACCCAAGGTTTCGTTTTGAAAAGAAAAATATATTCATTATTACTTAGTATATTGGTAAAGATTTTATTTTCAGTTTTTATTTGTTATTTTCTTCTAGAAACAAGCTATTCATTTTTTTCAGTTTTTACAAATTTTACATTTTCATTTATTTTCTTTAATTTTGTGGAATTGAAAGACCAATCAAAAATGGACAATTAAAATGATAAGAAAGTTGAGAAAAAATTGAACTGCACTGAATGTAAGAGAAGTATACATTTTTAATAGTATTTTGCAAAATTAGCCTGGACATGTATTACATTTAAGAATTGATTTAGATTTAGAAAAGGGTCAGAGGATAAACATTGATGATACTGTGAGTAATGGCAAAATTAAGGCAAGTAGTAAGAATTGAAAAGTTAAATACAGACATGTTATTAAATCAAAATTAGATACACCATAAACTTAGAGAACAGCATAAATTATCCCCAAAGAAAACAAAATCTGGTCAATGTTTGGTAAAATTGGATGTTATGTTCATTTAGTAAAACTGGTAACAGTGCAAGTTCTTTGTAGTTTTTGTACTAAATAAGTTACCTTTGTCAACTAATAGTAGTATGACGATTACTTCAAAAAATTTACAGAAACAAGAAACAATTGAGCAACTGAAGCAGCATACAGCTCATACTGAAAAGGATGATAGCAATGAATATGAAAGTGAAGAGATGTCCCAAAAAATGAAAGAAGGGAAAGCATATAAACAATTTTTGGCTAAAGGAATATACATGGTACCAACATCTGGGAATGTGGAAGCACGTTCAGATGAGGATGTAGGTCACGACTCAGGCCAACCTGGGCCTCAGGCTGACACCAAAGAGAAGGGCTTGCAAAAAGAGACATTTAAATTTACAGATAAGTGTGTTATGTATCCATTTGATGATAAGAAAGTAGAAAATAAAAGTGGTGGAGAATGCAGTCAGAAAGATTTAGAAGCAGAAGAAATAGTCTCTGAGAAGGAAACTAAGCTGGCAAAAATGGCAGGTCTGAAGGATATAAGAAAAAGTAAAGAGAACATAAAAATTATTGACAGATTCTATGGTGACTTACCAAATAGAGTCATGAATATTGATGAGAATTTTGAAGAAAGTGTTTTTGTTAAGGAAAGGAAAATGACCAAGCAAGATGAGATCTTTGACAGTGAAAGAGAATCTCTAGAGGAGTCAGACAGTTACATGGAAGGTGAAAGTGAAAGTGAGCCCAGTACAACTGATGGCTTCGAGCCACCTGAGTCAGGAGACTGTAGTAGTGGAGAAAAAGATGATGATGATGAAGTGGAAACTTATCAAAACTTATTGTGTAGCACAAAATTTATTGAACGAGAACGTGAGGAAGAACTCATACTATCCGAATTCATTACAAAATATGATTTTAAGTATGACCGCTTGCCACAAATTCCAGAGGAAGAGGAAGAGGAAGGAGCAGAGGATTTAGAAGGAAGTGGAATAGAGGAGCAAAAGGTAGAGGAAAATGTGGAGATGCCTGGAGGAAAGGAGGAGGAAGCAGAGATCCTGTCAGATGACCTTACAGACAGAGCAGAGGTGAGTGAAGGCAATGAAAAGTCAGGGGGAGAGGCAGAAGATGTGCCTGAAGGTGGATGTGAAGCAGTCTGGAAGGAGGGTAATTCAAGAGTGGAACAGAGGGAAAGTGAGGAGGGAGAGGAGCAGAAAGACAAGGGAGGAGAAGAAATGGAAAGCCAGGGTAAGGGAGAGAAAGATTTAGAAGATGAGAAGAGACAAGAGCAGAAGGAGAGGGAACCTGACCATCAGAAGGAAAGAAACAAAGGGATGGAGAAAGGGGAAGGGGAGGAGCAAGGAGAGGAGGAGGAAGAGAATAAGGAAGGGGGGCAAGTGGAACAAGGGGAGAGAGACAGGGGAGAGGAAGAAGAGAAAGAAGAAGAGGAAGGAGTGAGGGATGAAGATGAGGAAGGAGGAGAGGAGGAAGTAGAGAGGGAAGGAGAAGAAGAGGAATTAGAGAGGGAAGGAGAAGAAGAGGAGGAAGGAGAGGGGGAGGAAGGAAAGGGGGAAGAGGAGGGGGAAGGGCTACAGGAGAATAAAGGGGAGGAAGAAGAGGGGGAATGGGAGGAAGAAGAGGGGGAAGGGGAGGAAGGGGAGGGGGAGGAAGGAGAGGAGGTAGGGGAAGAAGGAGAGGAGGGAGAGGAAGAACGGGAGGGAGAAGAGGGGGAAGGGGAGGAAGGAGAGGAGGTAGGGGAGGAAGGAGAGGAGGTAGGGGAGGAAGGAGAGAGGGAAGGGGAAGAAGGAGAGGAGGAAGGAGAGGGGAGAGGGGAGGAAAGGGAAAGGAAGGAGGGGGAATTGGAGAAGAGAGAAGAGGAAGAAACTAGGATGAGAGAAGAGAAGGAGGAAGAAGAAAACAATGAGGATGGTGAGGGGAAATACCAGGAGACAGGTGATGAAGGGAATGAAAGGCTGGGAAGACCGGGTGAAGGAAAAGAGTCCAGGAAGGTTAGCAAAATCAAAGGATCTGTGAAATATGATACAGATAAAACATATCAAAGAAAATTCATTACTAACACAGAGAGAAAGGGGAAAGAACATGAAGTACAGAGGTTTAGAATGCCAGTGCAGTCAAAACAACTTTTAGAAAATGGTTCTAAAATTTTTCTGAAGCCATCAGGTTCCAAAAAATTCTGGAATAATGTGTTACCACAGTATTTGGAACTGAAGTAACAAAGTAAATTTGAGCTGATTATGTCCAGGCAAACAATTTGATTGCCTTACACATAATGGGCACCTAGTACATTTTCTTAAATTGATTTTATGTCATGGTTACTTTACATATGGTACAGTGACACCTGGTAAAGATAGCAGAAGACACTGGTAAATTTTGGCTCTTCTTAAACTAATATCTTGGTGTATTTTCCCCCAAAATTATTAATCTGTAACTAGAAAATATCAACAGGTCATAGAAGATAATATCTCATTAAAGATAGACTTACAAAATAGGAGTACACTATAAGAGTATTTTGTTTGTGTATAAAATAAGTCACACAGATCCTTAAGTGACTTATTTTAGTGGAGTTTATAATGGAAAAACCTCCAGGGAGATGAGAAACTCTTAAACTCTCAGGTTATTAATGTTAAAGATATAGGCATTCCTATAAGAAGCTATCTGGCTTATTATAAATATGTTAGCACAGTTATTTCCAGTCCTATTAGGTTACCTACCACATAGGATAATTTTATAAGAATGGATGGTATTAGAAAGCTAACATGAAGAATTCAGATATTAAAGAAGTAGTGTTGTCTTATCTACCTTTTATGTGTCCTTTTTGCTATAATCTACCAAGTGATGGTTGGATTCAGAGCTCAGATTTTAATAATATAGTCTCTTAGTTACTACCCAGGCAAATGACAGTATATATAATAAAGTGGAGATTAATTTATATCTGTAATTTGGAAGTATGTAAAACTTGATTATTGGTCAGGCCAAGCTACTCATTAGGCCTCAGTTTTCTCATCTGCAGAATAGAATGGATTAGATGATATTATAACTATACTTGTAACTCTTAAATTCTTTCATTCTCAAGCTGATTTACTCTATCATATTTGTTATTTGCATTAAAAATTTTTAAGGAAGAAATGCAATTTAAAATTAATCTAGTTTTCTATAAAATATTGTTTGTTTCTCTTAAAAAGTTAATGACAACTTTAATGTCTCTTATCTTCTGTCATTCTGTATTGCTGAACTCCTGTAATTTCCATGCTTTAACTGTATGAAACTTCATTCTCAGTATGTTGTTTATGTACCCTCAATGTATTCTTCACTGACTATTCTGTAATTCTGTTTGTTGCTTATCAAATGTTTCAAGTAAAATAAAAATTAAGTGTATACAGCCACTAATTATTTGTAAAAAGACAAACTAATCTTAGATATTGAATTTTAGAGAGGCTAGATTAATCTTCCCTTAACTTTTTCAATGTATGTAATGCAGCTAGTGTGTTTGGTTCTTTATTCATAGCTCCCTTTTCAACTGATTTACTGGTCCCTTATCTTGGATATGAGGATTTCTTATACATTCTTTTATCAAGGAGTATTTTGATGCTAAACTTCTTGTAAATTGGGTGTAGTTGTATTCTTTGCACATTTGATCCTTCCTGAGTAAGAAAGAATATGAGGAGAAACACTAGAATATGAAGTGAAGAAATTCTTAGGAGCAACTGTAAATTTTGTTTTAGCTACAAGGATCTCTGGTAGCTTCCCCTAACTAACTAAATGTGCTGAATTGACATTGCAGGGTTCTTCCGAATTCTACCACATTCATTGTTAATAGAATATAATTAATACTTTGATAAAGATATATGTGCTGTGTTGTTCTGGTGAAAAGCATGGTTTATTTAAAAATAGATTTAAGATGATTAAACAAGTTCAATGACAGAAGTGGAGTTTATAATGGAAAAACCTCCAGGGAGATGGGAAACTCTTAAACTCAAGTTATTAATGTTAAAGATATAGGCATTCCTCTTCCACTGAAGAGATAATCAGCCAGCAGTAATGAAATGATGTTTTTGAACTGTCTTCCTCAATATTTGAGCTGGTCTAGATAACCACTTTTTAATTGTCACTTCTTACCTATTTCTTCACATTTCCCCAGCCAAAATTTTTTTGTGCTCACTTAGAAGCAGTAATTTGTGTAGCATAGTGTTCTTGGCAAAATACTAGCCTGTTAATTTTCAAACCTGAACTAATACTTGGTTAAATAGATTGGAACAACTGGTTTCTTCTTTATGGTCCCCATCTGCTGATCAATCAGGCTTTTACTGTAGTTATTCAGTGATCATTTCTGAGGCAAAATATGATAGTATAGAATCCATTGAGTTACAATTTAAAATGTTGACCCTGGCAGAAAAATATTTTAAAGTAAGCTGTAAAGGAGTGCCACAGAAGGATCTACTGCTACTGAACATAATTGAGATGAGTGCAATTGAAATGTTTGTTGTTTCACACAGAGACAAATTAGCTGCATACAAATTATATATATAAAATCGTACCATGGAGGGAGGTACTGTAATTCCTTCCTTTATTCTTTCTGTTGTAAAAAATATATGTGATATTATATGCCCAGTACCTGACATATAACTTAACATTTGTTACATATTAGTCATCCAACAAATACTTATATACCAAGCACCAAAAATAGAACAGTAGCTTCCCCCCAAAAGGTGGACTTCAAGAAGTGAGGCTGCTTACAGTCAACCTACTGTGGCCATCTTCCCTGACAGGCACATTAGGTAAGTATAGATTTCTTGAAAGACACTATATAAAAGGAGTTCCTGGACTCTGCCTTAACTATTGTTTAACAATGCCCTTTTGTTTACCTTTACTCCTATGTTTTTAGCTAGGACTGCCCAAAGATAAAAAATATGATCTTAAAACAGATCTATGACTTTCCTGCATTAAGTGCCTTAATTAATAAGAAAATGGTTTTGTGCCTTGGTTCTGCAGGGAGTAAGATGTGGCTCCTGTTCTCAAAGAACTCTTAGGTTATTTCTTCAGTCTGACCAGAAAACATATGAGTACAATAGAGTGCTTCAGGAGTGCACTTCAGCTGCCATAGAGAAAGGCTAGGAAAGGGCTTCCAAGGAGCAGTGGTGAAACGTGAACTGAGTCATGAAAAGTAAAACCCAAGCAGGAAAAGGGGAGTGTAGAGAGCAGGCTTTCCAGGCTGATGGGAGCCATGAGAGTGTTTTGGTGTCAGTGCAGCCTCAAATATCCTCTATCCTTGGATAGAGAGGCACAGGGCCTTACTTGTTTGTAAAGCATGTTAAACAACAAGAGTAAGATGATCACTTGGGCTTTTGTAACATCATTCTGCAGCAATATGGAGGGTGATTAGAAGGGAACAGGACCAGTGGCAGGGATGCCAGTTAGGAGGCATTTTTAGACCAGGCAGAGGCTGAAGAGCAGCTGGACTAGGACAGAGGGGATGGAGAGTGTGGGACATATATTACTGAGAGAGATATAGGGATAGAATTAGAGGTCTTGGTGAAGAGATGTAACTTGGAGGGTGGAAAAAGGACGAACTTGTTTCTGTCCTGGAAAACTGGGTGGAAAGAGTGCCATTCACCAAGGCAGAGAACAGAGGAGTAGGGCCAGGTTTGGGCAACTGCTTGGGGTTTGTTGATCCAGGAGATAGATGTTCAGTAGTCAGATGCACACCTGGGTCTAGTGCTCAGGAGAGATTATGGAGTATCACCAGCACATATATATAGTTAAAACAGTGGAGTTGAATGAAAGGCAGCATTCACAGTGTGAAAAGGAACTGAAGACAAAATTCAAGGAAACATCAGTAGGCAAGAGGAGGGTGAGAAAGGGAAGTCTGAGAAGGAGGGGGAGTGCGAACACTTTCTAGGAAAGAGAGGTGCTGCCCAAGCCAAGGAAGGAGAAGTGTAGGACTGCAGAGAGGACCTGAGAGAGGCCCAGCAGAGGGCAGGGCAGAGCCCACATTACCAGCAAGAGTGAGCTCCAGGAAGTATGTTTTGCAGAGAAACAGAATCAGAACTACACTTTGAAAAATAATTATCAAAGAGCACTACTGACATATTTCTCAATTTAGTGAGGGAGATGTATATTCCAGAGACTTTGGTGCTCTTAGAAAAGAAAATCCTAAATGTTTAGGTGCTGTTACTATACACAGTGGTATATATAAGAGTAGGGTGTTATTGAAGTGAACTATTGACATAAGAGTCTGCAGTGCTTTAAATATCAGTGTGGGGTGGTGGACTCTGAGGGCAGGCATGATGGTTTTCAGTTTATCTGAGCAGAGTTGGGAAAGAGCATGGGCTCTGGAGTCCAGTAAGCCTAAGTTCAAATCTCAGCCCTTCACTGATTAGCTGTGTGGACACTTGCACAAGTTGGTTTTTTTTTTGTTTTTTTTTTTTTTAGCCTTTCTCGGTCTTATTTTTTCCTCTTTTAGTAAAGGAAGAAGGGGTCTTTTGATAATTAGTTAGCACATGAAACATGGTGGGAGTACTCAGCATATGGTGACTTGTACCGCTGTAATTATCCACTCAGGCCACATCAAGTCAGGTACAATGCTACCCTCTTGAGTTGTCAAGTCACTGGCTAATGTGTATGAGTTTTTTTTTCCCTGTGAACCTCACTTTTGTCTAGATATAGCATAGCAACTCCCAGAATATTAGCTTATGGAAATAGATCTGTGGGAATGAAATGGGTTACAATCGAAAAGCCTTAAATATGGGGTAGAGTGAAATTCTACCATTACATACCACACATGGGTCAAATACTGCCCCTTAACATTTGAAGCATGATGAAAGGCTGATTGCACTCACATGGTTAGCCTAAAATTTAAATGTTAGTGCTGTTATGGGGACCATAGATTTCTCTGTGTTCTTATGTTTTTATCAACACAGTTAAAAATAAGTCACACATACAGTGTAATCATGTATCATACATTTGTTTAAGGTGAAGAAGAAAATATGTTTTCTAAGGAAAAGGGAGAGAATAATAAAGAGTAAAAGTAAAAAGAGAATAAGACTATATACCATCAAAATGTTCTGTATCTTGAGCATTACGTTCATTTTTGCAGGCCTGCTGATGAGAGTCAAACTATTACGTATTTGGTGGTAGAAATGTGAGATTAGGAATGAAGTAAGGAATTGGTTCATAATTAGAAGGAAAAGTTTAGAATTTTGAAGTAGTGTCATTGGAAGCCAACAATTGGAAAGTCACAACTGGAAGCCCATGGGTGCAGTCTGGCCTGCAGATTTATCTTGTTTGGTATACAGCCCATGCAATTCTTTTGCCAACATTGAACTATCAGGAGATTTTACATTTAAAAATATTTTGTGGACTCTTGGAAAACCTGAGGGTCTGGGAGCATCGTTGCCTATGACGACCTTAACCTGTTGCCCAGGCAAGGCCTTTCCTCCATTTTCCTGCCACCTTGGGTGATACTGACAGGCATGCCTCCCTCTTCCCTTCTTGCTTGCTCTGGCTGCTGGGTTCCTGGAAGAGAAGAAAGGGATGTGTACAAGAGGGTAGAACAAATAA
Source organism: Phyllostomus hastatus (assembly GCF_019186645.2). Classification (NCBI taxonomy): domain Eukaryota; kingdom Metazoa; phylum Chordata; class Mammalia; order Chiroptera; family Phyllostomidae; genus Phyllostomus; species Phyllostomus hastatus. Next base: position 3,052,004 of record NW_025334016.1, on the reverse strand, counting down.
GTGAATGTTTTAAACAAACTGTTTTCTAGTGGTAAGATCTGGGACATTACAGCAAAAAAAAAGAGTGTCAAACTAGGGATCTATTTCTGGAGGGGCCTTTACAAAATCGCTTATATTTACATACAAATACTGTTTGCTCGTGTTTTTCCCGTCAGTAATCTTTTTAACTGCTAGTGTCATTTTCCTACTTTAGAGATAGACTGTAAAGTACATTAATTAGGCGCCTTGCTCAGGCAGTGACTAATGGAGAAAGACTTGGAAGGAGTGCTTACATCTTTGTATTTACTGCCCTTCCCACTCTCTACTGCCTCAGTGATTCCTAGTGTAATTAAAACTTACATGTTAAGTTCTTTTTGTCCTAAAGAAACCTTGAAATTGAGATTTTAAAATACGCACTTTTCTACCTGATGTGACTTAAAGTTTTATGTTCTATGAGCCTATTTGGAAAACATTTTGTACCCTGTGAGACCTTAGCATAAAATTTTATGCTTTATAGTTCTTCTTTTAAACTTTAAAAACTCTTGTGGAGTTAATACACGTATAGGAAAGTATAGCTCAATGTATATTCCACAAACTGAGCACACCTGTCTAGTTAATATTCAGGTCAAAGAAAAGCATGGTGTCAGCTCTCCAGAAGCTCTCCTTCACCCCCTTCTATCACTTCCCATCCCTCCTCCCATGGTGACCACTAGGCTGACTTCTGATAACAATCTCTAGGTTTTAAAGTGTGCAATATGATCGTATTCTTGAGGAAACTGAAAACTTATGAGGAATGTTTCATTTCTTGGTATTTCCCATAAGAAATGTAAAAGGCAGTGTCCTGGGCCAGACCAAAGACTGCAGCTTCCCATGCAGTGTCTGACCAATGAAACAAGGGTCCTTTTGTGGGAGCCAGGCCCATTCACTTCTTTACTGTGGTCTTAACACCAGATGCATTTCCACTGGCCACTCAAGACTACCTCTTTACTTCCTATGCAGTTCTGATGATAAGAATGTATTTAAACTTTATCCTTTCTTTTATAAAATGACAGTATTCTGCCAATCTCTCCTAAATTGTTTTGGTTTGAAGGTAAGTGCTATATGTGATTTAAAGTAGTTGTCCAGATGTGCATAAATTAATTTTAAATGTGCTTAATGAGTGCAAAGTGCTACAATTGATGTGATTTCTAGTGAAAATATCATTTTCTAAGAGCTTTCTCAAATTTAGAAAATGATGTAGTTCTTCATTGTTACAGATTTTCATAAAGGCAATGAGTAAAATTGTAGTTATTGTAGTTCATTATTAAGAAATGTGTTTTGCTTATTCCTGAAATAAGGTAAAATTTATAATAGCATGCTGTCCTTGTGGTTACATTAATGCCTTAGTTAGCTAGCACAATTGGAGTTGACCAAGTGCTAGATTAGCCAAACTCTCCAAGTACTGAGGACTTTGCCAGAACACAGCTCACTGACTCTCCTTCTGGGAGATAAAAGGGCTGAGTCTGCAATTCTCTGTGTCAGGAGCATTGTTATTTCTAGTTAACCTTCATTTATGCACATTTCTAAATACATCAATGTATCACCAGAAGTCTTAAATCTAGCAGCATTGTTTCTCATTCCCCTCCAAAGTCAAGCTCTTTCTGATCATTTTAGCTTCCCATAATGTGCACCTGATTAGGCCTAATGTGTAAAGTCACTTAGAGGGGAAATTATGCAGAAAAAAGGAAAGCCTTAGAAGTTCTTGGTAAATAGTAGCTATGTTGTAGTTAACCCTATCTACCCTAATCATGTCTTTCCTTGTGTCCTGTTCCCTTCTCCTGTGTTCCCCTCGTGCATGCACTGCCTCATGACCTTTGATTAACCTAAATCAAGCCTTCCCAGAGTAACTTCTGAAACTCTTTTTTTAAATCTCAAGGCTTTATTTCTGGATTGCTTGTCCTTAGTGGGAATGCTATTAGACCGCAACCTTAGTGCTACTTGCCTGAGGATGCTTCTTAGATCTTTTACTGAGTTTTCAAATAGAAACATATCCTCTCCCTAGCCTGAATCCTCTCACATTTTTATTTTTTCCAAAAGACAGATGGGTTAATTATTAAAGGCATTGTTTTCAAACTACCCACTAAAGATTCTGTTGGGTGTTAGGCTTATCCTTAGCAAAATGACCATGGAAGCTGACCATGAGAAGGTAATTACAGTGTTGAAGGGATATAAAGGACACATATGATCTGAGGCAAATAGGGCCAAGGTGAACTTTGTAAAAATGTTCTTTGAGGGAATGAATGGCACTGATTACTTATTTCCTTGCCTATTTTAAGGGTCATTTTACCATTAGTGAAGTACATAAATGAAAAGCATAGGAAAAAATCCAGTAAGGACACTAATCTCTTCATGATAACAGTAAGCATTATTCCACCCCAAATATGAAACTGCAAAAAAAACCCCAAAACACTCAGTATAGGAATAAAGATAAAACTAATGTTTTCTGCCTGTACTTAATAAGCATCACATGATTTATTCTCAGTCTAACAAATTCATAGATAGGCTGTTATCTAATTTAGATTAGCGGGAAAGGAGTCAGATAGACTAAGTTCTGCCTCAGTGTGGTATTCCCTTTGTTGTAAACAACTAAGAGCAAATCATTTAAACTGCTTTTGTCCCTTTATCTTTTCCCTAGAATGTAAGTAATTATGCTTACCTCTCATGAATAAGCGAATTGTACTTCTGAAATTATTTTAAATCCCTATGTTTTGGAAAATGAACATAATATGTAGATATGATTATGTTATAATGCACCAGTAGATAAAAAGCTTTTTAACTTCTTTAAAGTTTAAAAGCATTGATGCAGCCCTAATAGCATATTTAATATTCTTTCCATTTTAATCTTTTCATAGATGCTAATAGAATATTAGGGATTCTAGTTATTAAAAAATTAAATAGAGCAGCAGGCATAAAATCCTTGGTAATATACTGACTTCATATGCAGCATGGGTTATACAACTTTTATTTCTTTGACCTCAGTATTTGAATTCATATCCATGTGTTCATTGAGATGGCATGAATTATATATGAGAACAATACAAATCTCTATTTTTTAAAAAAAATTGATCTCTTCCCTGCTTTCAATTTTGCCATAGAATTGCAAACTTTCAGAAAATGAAGAACCAGAAGACAAGGAAGAGGAAGTTAATGAACATCTGGAAGGTGAGAAGAAAGCTGCGGAAGATAGTAAATGTGTTCCTGAATTTGGCCACAGTGAAACCAGCAACAACTCAGTTAAAAAGGTATTGATAACCATTGAAAGGGTATGATGATGTGTGCTTAAATCCTGAGGTCCTGCCTAAAAGAAGGCATATGGGTACCCTGATCTCTGCAGAGGGAAGATTCCAACTTCCTTTGGGAGGAGAAGTATTTCTATCAAAAACTTTGTTCATGCAAATTTATGAATGAGACACATTTTGTTTCTAGCCCTCTTTCTGTACTTCTTGGCAGTATTCTGTTTCCTGCATGAGAAATCAACTGATATGAGCCAGTATACAGTTGAGAAATTTAACAGTGAAATTCAGCATTGGGTCTTTGAAATGATGAAAATACAAAGTTTTTCATCACTGTACTGTACTGGTGACAGAAATGGGATATGTGTGTGTGTCCACATACATGTGTATATTTACATGTATAGGGACAAGCTAAAGTTCACAGCAGTATTTGAGGTTGTGATCAGTTCTTCAGAGATGCAGTCTAGAAGGAATTATTAATAAGAGGACTAGTAGGAGGTATCAATGAGAAAGAAAAAGCCATCCTAAATGTGGAGCTTTGGATGTCAAAAACATCTCTTCCATTTGGCAGTTTTGCCTAAGAGTGACCTTGCTAGGAGACAGTGGTACATTTGAATTCATTCATTTGCTAACACTACCCTGGATTAATTTCAAGTATGGAATTTAGAATTCCAACCTTTTCATTTTCATTGTTTGGACCTCTTATGCAAAACACTGAGTTAATCATGCCTTCTCATTGATAAAACAGTTATTACACTGGTCTGGGCAAGGCTCCTCTTTCATTATTGAAATTGATCCCCTTTTAGTCCCATTTCCCTTCTCCCTAAACATAGACAACCATTGAAACATGTTTGTCCTTTTATTTGAATGTATACTTGTAAAACATGTTTGTTGTTTTGTGCGCATGTATTTTTAATTTATAAGATGATATTGTGTTACAGAGGTCATTCTCTTTCTTAATACTTCTTTTTCCAAGAATCCTTGTTCTTATCAATAAAAAAATCTCTCAGTTATTGTTTTTTTTCTTCAGATGGAGGGAAAGATTCTATTTATAAGGTACATTTACAGTTAGGTTGATCCCTAAAATTTTTTAACGTAGAACTCATTAAACACCAACTTGACATTATCAGGTACTGAGCTGAATCATATACCAATTAATATTCTTGGATATTCTCTTAGTAGAATTCTTAAATTGTACAATTTTTTCAATCATACAGCGTAAAGCTAGGAGTAACTTTAGCACTCACTCAGTATCTAAGGCAAGAGCCCCAAACTGAAGTAATTGTCACATGTTTATGTTAATAGCTAGAGGCCAACTTCAGAACCCTGCTTAAAAAGTAAGACTGGGTTTTCTAGCACAGCACAAATATGTTTTTTATTATGTTGTTTCTTTATTGTTTATAGGACCAAGAAAACAAACAGGAACCAGCCATTTGTGAATACAATGAAAATCCAAAAGGTATGCGCTCATTTGACTTCAAAAGTATACTTTTAGAAAGGACAGATATATAACATGCATACATATGTACATATATATGCATATATGTGCCTTTATTGAGTAATTATAGCTTACACACATGTATTCTATATTATATTTTTTACTGTCACATGACCCTCATAACAAGCTATGAGATATGTGACATGATCTTATTTCTTCTCATTGGTAACTACCACAGCTTCTTCACATTAAAAATATTCATACTACTCCTAGGTTCTCATATGTCAGTGTCAAGTGGTTTAGGACGGCCTATTGACTACCTTTTTATTTTCATTTTAGTCAATAGTATTAAGTTGAACTTTTGCCCCAAATTTTGATTTGTATCTCTAGTGAGCACTGCTGGACCCCATTGCCAATGACCAGTCTAGCCTAGAGGCATAGCAAGCCATCTAGTTATTTCCCTTCAGAGACCAGACCTTAGTCTTTGATCTTACCCTGGACATTTAAGAGGAATCCTTTCCCAGGCCTAGCTCTTGGTATCAGAGAACAAGTGCTACAGAATAGAGGGACATATAGTTTCTACACCCAAGTCATCTGTGTTTTTGCTGTACAACCCCAGTATTATGTTTCCACACCATCACATCACAGTGTGTTTTACTGTGTTCCCATTACATGTAACTGTCATAATAGTAGATATTTTATCTGAACTTAAGCAGAGAAGAAATAGTTCCCTTAATAGTTTTTTCCAACTTTTGTAGAAAAAGTAGTCAGTTTTAGAATATTTTAAGAAAAATGTAAAATATGTATCTTAAGTATTCTTAGCACGTAGCCTAAAATGTTAAAAGGAAGTTAAATGTAATATTGAAACAGTTGATAATATAAATGAAAAGAGTGCATATGCTTCACGAGTATACTTTAAAGGTCATTATTCAGCTATGTAACATGTGGATTAATTTGGAACACAAAAAAATAACATGTCCATTTGAGTAAAAATAATTTAATTATAACTAGGTTAATTTTTAAAAAGGTAATTTGTATTTTACAGAAGTCTTTCCTAATATTTACTGTTACCTTTGTAGCTATATTTGGGTACTGGCCATCTAAACTTTTACAACACTGATCAGATCATTCTGGATTTTTTGCCTTAACTCATTTTTTCAGGAAATATGCAGTATAGACCTTTTCCATTACTCTAGTGGCACAGTCTTTTACTATTACTCCATAATTCAGGGATGATAGACTGTCACTGAAAGCATCAGCACTTTTCTTTTTCTCATTAGTTAGGAAACATTTTTCTAAATATATTCTATTGTAGGAAACGTGTGTGAGCATGGAAAGAGCAGTTCTGCAGAAAACCTGGGGGGTAGTGAATCCACACCAGCTAAAGACATGAAAGTATCAAAGAAGGTAAGTGAAATGAATTCATTTCAACATTAAGACCAAAGTATGGAATTACTCCTTCTGTTTTTTCTGTGGTGAGCCACATAATTTAACTTCTTTAATATGAGTTTTTATGCTTAGAAATGTGAAGAATTTCACATGAGGTTTCACATTTTTAACATGCATATTTGTTTATTGGACTTTAGATTGAGTCAGATGATTCTGCCAAAATTTAATAGCATATTTCTTTCAATCATCACATCATACTGATTCATCATACAATAAAAGATTTATAAAAAAACTTTATAGCTTAAATTATAAGAGTATAATAATCATGAGAGCCTAGAAGAGAGTAAGGGAAAGCCAAGAAATAGAGAGAATGAATGAAAAAATAAGGAGGGTTATGCTTAGAAAACATTATAACATGCTACTTCAGTCTCTCAGGATATGACCAGTGCCTGTTTTTGAGTTCTTAAAAGTCTGATGAATACATTTCTTCTCCTTGAAAGTAAGTTGCTCTTTAACTTTCAGAACTTGAAGCATGAGGCCATATTTCAGGGTAGAAGAGGAAACATGAAAGAAAATGAAAAAGAAAGGCATTGTTAATTCCTATTCAACCTTTAGGTCTCAGCTTAAATGTCATTTCCATATACAGGCCTTTCGTGACCACCAGTACTTATATAAATTATTTCGTCCCATTATTCTCTCACATGACACTCTTTTCTTATCCATAGTCACTATATGCTTTATGTCTCTCTCTCTCCCCACTGGCCTTCAACTCTGAGGACAGAATCGATAATCTGTCTTGCTTTCCAGGGTATCCTCAGCACTTACCACAGTCTGGGACATGGTAAATGCTGAGTCAATACTTTTGGTTGACAATGAATTGTAAAATGTAGGTGAGTAAGAAAGAGGAAAGGGTGAAGGTATAAAACCAGGATCCTCCGTTAGAGAAGTAAACAGCCTGTTTTTTTGCCATCTTTGGAGGTATATACCACTCTGAAATTTCTTTCAGAATTACTTTAGAAATTTCAAATGTTATTTTGGCCCTGATCCCCATACCGTTATCTTTTACTAAGAATTACTTCATGATCATTTTTATCTTTATAAAAATTGTCTTATAAATGTAGACTATTATACCCAAAAGGTAATTGTGACCTGGCTCAAAGGACACTTTGTTTTCTTTTTTTTAACCCTCACCCCAGGATATGTTTATTCATTTTAGAGAGAGAGGAGGGGGTGGAGAGAGAAAGACAGACAGACAGACAGACATTGATGTGAGAGAGAAACATTGAACAGTTGACTTCTGTGCATTCCCCAACAAGGGATCAAATCCACAATCTAGGTAGGTGCCCTGACCAGGAATCAAACCTACAACCTTTTTGTGTACAGGGCAGTGCTCCAACCAACTGAGCCACCTCGCCAGGGCTCAAAAGACACTTTGGAATTATCTTTGGAATTATAAAAGATGTATTATCATAACATTTGATCAAGGTTTAGGAACTTAATTCTCTGTCTAGTAGACCAAAACATTTAACAGATACTGCGTTGTGCTTCATTGCATTCCTGTGAATGTTTTTTCCAATTATAAGAGCTCAGGGAAGGACTCAAGGAAAGAAAATCAAATGTAAGGGAGGGAGGTGAAAAGTGAAAGAGTCAGGAGACATAAAAACTTAAGGAGAGGAAAAGTGAAGAGAAGCAGCAAATAAATAAATTAAAAAAATAAAAGAATGTTGGAAAACACACTTCTGACCAAATGAAATATGTGGTCAAGTTTCAGGGACTTTTCAGGCTCTCCAATCTTCAGCACAGGCTGTAAGTGGTGGGATTTAGGTATATTGGACAGGATAGAGGGCTGAGCCAGGGAAGGAATGCTGTGTGGGAGGCAGAATAGCACATACCTGTGGGAGCAGACCAAACAGGGCACCCAAGTGCCAGTGCCAGTCTATAAGATGATGGTAAGGTTAGTCCAGGATAAGGGCCTAGCTAAAGAATTCAGTTTTAAACTTTGATTCTGCTTGAATTCTCATTTAAACCTAATGGAAAAATATATTTCAATAAATACACATTTCCTTGGTTAAAGGAAAGAAACAAAAGGTAATGAAAATTATATTAAAAATCAAGCAATAATAAGTATATTCCCTACTTAAGGAATATGCTGTTATTCTACATACAGGGTTTAGCACAAATAATGCTCCCTTTTATTACAGAATCTTTTATTACAAAACCATAAGCATGTAATTCTGTAACATAACTATATCACACTCAAGCACACCATGTGATACTTTAGGTGAAATGCTCAAATTGCTGTCCATCTCATACGAGACATTCACGTACCCTACCAACAACACTGAAGCAAGCCTTGTGTTGAAAAAGGAAATAAATGACTTAAGATGTTTTCAGTCATTCTCACATGACATTTTTATCTACAGTATCTCTCACCTATGTATACTATCCAAGCCAAACAAATCAAACTGTTCTTAAAACCTCGAAAAAATGGTTCATTAATGCATATCAAAATAAACACGTGTTAGATTTTACCTCCTCCCCCTTCCTTAATTAGACAGACACTTTAAGGATAATCTTTCAAAAAGAAAAGAACTACACTATTGGTGTCTACAAGACAAAATTCACCACTGAATTTTGTTTTGATGATTTTAAATGTTTTAGATAGCCAGGTTAGGGTCCATGGTTTTGATTGGCAGCAGAAATCTTTTGGTAGGTGATTGTTATATACAGAAATTACTAAATACTGCATTTTAAACAACATATAGTCAATGCTGATTATTTGGACCTACAGTTAGCCACTAAGAAAATTGTGTTATTGGCTTGATTTCCTTCCACCCAAGTAAACTAATTAAAAAACCAGTAAGCTTTTCAGGTACTAAAAAGAATTTCTTTCCATCATGGCATTAGTTTATTTGTGTATTTACTTGGCATATATTAACTGGGTATCTCTTATGTGACAGGCACAAGGCTAGAGGCTACAGATAAAGGTTAAAGATCCAGTGCCAGTTTGAAGTCAATAGATTTCTTATTCATTGTCAATACTATAAATAAAAGTCTGAGATGAAAATTTCTCTGTCAAAAATATGCCTGTGGATTCTTGTTTTTCTTGGCAATTACCTTTTCTTTGCCATGTCTCAGTTAGTTTCTCAAGAAGGACTCATGATAGTCACTAGTAAAAGAAAAAAAGCTTATGGATGCTAAGAATGTACATATGGTGCCCTATAAAGATGGAATGAAATAATGTTAACACTTGTTGAAAATTATACCTCCAAATACTATTAAGTGAATATCTCACCTACTGAAATTCATTCTTTGTGTTTTTTCTAGACTTTCCTTTTTAAAAGAAAGAGTCTGAAAAGTATGCCGAGTAATAATGAGCCACTTCCAGAAATAAAATCAGTAGGAGATCAAATAGCTTTTAAAAGCAGTAAGAAGGCTTTTATACAGAACCTACTTGGGCAAAATAATCAGGATACGTCACCCCCAAATACTGAGAAAACATCAAAATCCTGTGTAATACTTTAAATATATATTTATGTGGTTGTCAAGCACATTGTAATTTATACTTGAAAAACATGACTTCTGAAGGAATGTTCCTGATAGCAAACTTGAAGATATAAGCTAATAATATGTTTTATTTGATTTGAATAGTATGACCAGTGTTGATATTTATTTATGCTAATGTTTTTATGAGCAGTTTCAAAATATGTATATCTCAAACTCTCCAAGGATTGTGGCCTTAACTGTTCAGTGTTCCATAAAAATATATTTTTATATGTGAAGGTTGAATTAAGATATTTCACAGTTTTTACTAAGTGATTTTACATCTGATAATTTCATAAGACAATATTTGCAACTTCAAGACACTGTAACGGTTTTAAATGTATTTGCAGTTATTAAAAACTGAATCAAAATTGTTTTTAATGAGCATATTTTAATAAACTATATCTGGTCTGTTCTACTGTTCAAATGGTCGACTATCAATACAACTTTGGGGTACTTGGAGTTATCAATGGATAAAATGGGGGCAAAAATCTGTCTAATTTTAAAATATTGAAAGCCATAAAATGGTTTTACCTCTGAGTAAAGGAAATTTCAGTATAACTATGTAAACAGTTTTATCTTCATAGAGAAACTGTTGAAATTTTTTTTGCCTGCCATTCCTTTCTTCAGGGAGATGATTTGGCATGGGGATGTTGCAGATTATATGGTGTGTGATCTGGAGTGTTTGACCACACCATAGATCACCACCACAGGAGAACCAAACATAGCCAATCTTGCTGTTTCAACTGTATCTAGCTAGCATTGACAGTGGTGACTAAGGTTGGCTCTATCACACAATGCTCTGCCATAGTAATAAAAAGGGTAAAACTGCTAAGCCTGCACTGAGATACTGCTTTCTTATCCCCACAAATGATGCTTATTTAATAGAGCAAACTATCTTGATTTTATCAATTCTAGCTTCTGAACATTTTCTTAATCACAGTGACAATTGCCCCATTTAAACAAAGAAAAAGAAACACCATCCTTGCATTTTATGCACAAGGGTCATAAGGATGTTAGTCTAGAATAGATGTGATTTTGAAATTTATAAAGTATGCTTTTATGTAAATACTGCATTTAGTGCAATTCTAATTTTATTAAAGGCAAATTTAATAAAATGCCTTGCTATTACCATTTAGAGTAATAGTACAGTATTGCAAAAATACATTGCCAAAATATAAAGTATAGGAGCCAAGTGGAAATAAAGTTCACAAACAGGACTAAGACATGCCAACCACCTATGGTAGGTAGAATTCTAAGATGGCCCCCAAGGTTCCTGCCTGCTGGTATACTTGCCCTAAATAATCCCTTCCCCTTGAGTGTGGGTGAGACCATGAATATGGTGAGATATCACTCTACTGCTTAGGTTATATTATATGGAAAAGGTGAAAGGTTCTGTAGCTATAATTTAAATTCTTGGTCTGTTAACTTTAAGCAAAAGGGAAATAACGCTAGGTTGGCTTGACCTAATCAGGTGAGCCCTTTCAAAGTGGTTCTAGAAAGCAGAGATGGAAGAAGTCAGATGTAGAGATGCTTTCCTATTGGCCTTGAAGAAGCAAACTGCCACATTATGGAGAGGACAATGTGCCAGCTTGTGGTGGTAAGGCTCTAGGATCTGAGGTCCTCCATCCTACAACTGCAAGGCACTGAATTCTGCCAACAACCAGTGAGCCTGGAAGAGGAACCCAATCCTCAGATTGGGACCACATGAGACCACAGCACTGGCAGATACCTTGGCTGAAGTCTTATGAGGCCCTGAGCAGAGACCCAGTTAAGGAGTGTCCAGGTGCCTGACCCATGAAAACTGTGAGATGATAAATATATGTAGTTTCAACCCACTAAGTTTATGGACATTGTCATGCAGTGATAGAAATTAATACCAGTTTTATTCTGGGTAGAGCCTCTCTATATGGTGGCTTCCTTTATCAAAACCTGTAAGGGAGAGAGTGAGTAGAGTCTGATAGCAAGACAAGTGTCACAGTCTTAGGTCACAATCATGGAAGTGACATCCCATTACTTTTGACATATTCTCTTGATTAGAAGCAAGTCGCAGACCCCACCCATATTCAAGATGAGGGTGTGACACAAGGACTTGAAGACTGGTAGGCAAGGATAACAGGGCCCATCATAGAGCCTACCTGCCATACCAGTCATTTGGCTGCTGATTGACAGGAAGAAAGGGAAGGGTTAGAGACCAAAGAAAGGGTTAAATCAAAACACTTAAAAGAGGTGAATATGAGACAGGCATAACCAAACTAACAAAATATCCTGCTTTGTCAGAGGTGTCAGAACAATTCAGACTTTTTAATAATGTGGTTCGTTGAGAATCAGCAACACTAAGAGCTGTTTTTCGTGGTACAAGCAAATACTTTTATAAAGTCCATTATAAAAACGTTATACCAACCATCTACCCTTGGACTGTGAATGCTTGTATTATATTTGGTTTCCAAATTTGGTTTTCTTTTTGGCTTTTACATTGAAATACTTACTGAACACTTCCTACATGCCAGATACTATGCCAGATTCTAAGAAAATAGAAGTCACAGTTAACATGGAGTAAAATGAAAAAAGTGCACTATCATTTGGAGATATTAAGGCAATTAAAAAACCTAAGTTTCCTAATTGGATGGAAAAGATTAATGAACACTAACCTTCAAACAAACAAACAAAAAAAACTAAGCTAAAATATTTGAGAACTCAAAAAAGACAGAAAAGATCTTGTGAAAGATCTTGTGAAAGATCTTTTATCAATTCTTTTATTATTATCAGAGATCTTTTATCAATTCTAACAAAAATTGATCAGTTTATACTAGTTTCAAAAATAAGAGCAGTTACATTATCAATAACCTTATAGCTTTAATAAAAAGTGAAGTGATTATTTTTTTATTTTTATTGTTGACACTATTACAGATGTCTTCATTTTCCACTCCTGACATGATTATTTTAACCCCTAAACTATCCCCCTCTATTATCATTGCCATTAATTTCTCTTTCTTCTCTATAGTACTGTTACTTCAGATGTTTTTTACTGCCATTTTGGGGACCTGAAAATAGAATCTCTTGACTTGAACATTAGGGGGTTATTGACATTGTTCAAATTATTATGGATGAAATATTAAATAGATACTGATTTACAGAATTCCAGTAGTGATAGGATTTTAAGGTATTATGAAAGAGCATACAATTCCATGTCAAAACATTAAAGATAAAGGAAAAGTTGGTAGTCACTAAGACCCTCCTTTATATGAAGAAGAAACTGTACAATTCTGAAAAGGTGCTTTACATTAGTTTCCTCGTGCTCCTGTAAGAGAAGACCATAAACTGGGAGGCTTGAAAACAATAGAAATTTATTGTCTCACAGTTCTGGAGACCAGAAGTCCAAAACAAAGGTTTTGGCAGGGCCATGCTCCCTCTGAAGGCACTAGGGATGTTTTATGCCTCTTCTAACTTCTTATAGCCTCGGGCATTCTTTGGCTTATAGATACATGATATTATTTCAATCAGTGCCCACACATGGCATTCTCCTTACATTTCTTCACATTGTCTTCCTTGTGTGCATGTCTCTTTCTATTTCCAAATTTTCTTTTTTTGTAGGGATACCAGTCATATTGGAATAGAACCCACCCTGATGACCTCATTTTAACTTAATTACCTCCTTAAAGACACCATTCCAAGTAATATCACATTCTGAAGTGTACTGGGGGTTAGGACTTCAGTATATCTTTTAGGGGAAACACAATTCAACCCATAGCAGTGCTTCAGTTAGGAAGAATGTAAGAGACCAGAGTCTAAAAATTGACTTTTTTGTGTGTGATCTGTTGCTCTCAAACAGAAGCACTGTTATGGGTAGAATCATTTTCTAGCACTGAAGTGGAGAGTGAAGAATGAGAAAAGTGATATTCCATGTGTGTGTTGTTCTTCGAGTACCTTGTGATGCCCATGGCACTGACCACATCTAATTTATCACATGTACTACTACATATAGTGCACATGGCTGTGCATAACATTTTATATACTGTAAAATATATTTTATAGGATTTAACTCCATGATTTTTTATATATTTTTAAAGACTTCTTTTCATTTGGATAACAAAAATTAGAAAGGTTCAGCCACACCTAGGTTACCAAAAGGAGATGGTTCTATTATAAGTGCTTAACCTGCTTTCATCTTAAATAATCATGGCTCCCCAGGCCTACCACCAAAAGGTATTTATTTTTTTTAAAGATTTTATTTATAGCCACACCAGCCAGAGCAAGGTACTGAATGTTTAAAGTAACATACAATCAGTCAAATTAGCTGTGAAAACCTACTAAATACAAGCTCTGATTTGGTTAACAGCCTCTAGAACACAAACACACACATAAACATGCACACTGCTTCTAGTGAAAATCATCGCAGATCCAGAGTTAAGTCCAACAAACCACAGTTGCACTTACTTGAACACTTTGGCTTTATATACCTAAGAAGTCTAAACTGAGCACACAGGGCAGAATTTAGAAAAGTTTTTTTTAAAAGACAGTTTTTTCTTTCTCTGTGATTATTCATGAAATATGAACATCATTTTTCTATGTCAGATATCCTATGTTGATAGATATACAAATATATAGAAATTATAATAATTCATGTTAGTATGGTATATTTTTACTCAGACACTTTTTTGAATGGGAAGCATTCAGCAAAGAGACTGCAGACTTGGTTTTCTCCATTCTGGGCACCAAAATCTTGCCTACAGCCAACAGCCAGAGACACATAACACATGGAGGAAGCATTTCATCCAGAACTTTATGAAGACAACTTAGACATTTACTGAGAGTCGTAAGTGTGTATATTTTATTAGGATAAAGCATACTTATACAAAATAATTATAACATTAACATTCAATAAGAGTTTGTGTATCACATGTTATTCTAAAAGCATTCATTAACACATTTAACCTTCATATTAAGCCTATGAAAAAATTTTACCTCCATTTTCAGATGGAGAAATGAGTCACAGAGAAAACAAAAGCTTAAGAACAGACAGCTCATAAGTGGGGTTTCTGACTATAAAACCTGTGCTCTTAGCCACTACCCTTTAAATTATGTAGAGTACTGTCATCATTTAATTCCCTATATTCATTTTCATTTTATCTGTCTGAAGAATTAGTGAATATTCTTAACCAGGTGTGACTATGAAAATAGTCTTCATTTTTAAGTATTTTTTATTGATTATGCTATTAGTTTTCCCAATTTTCCCCTTTATTCCCCCTCCACCTTGCCCCCCAACCCTCCCGCTTTCCCCGCCTTAGTTCATGTCCATGGGTTGTACATATAAGTTCTTTGAGTCCTGTTTCCTATACCATTTTTATCTCTCCCCATCTCTTTTATGCCCACTAATTATGCTTCTTCTTCCCTGCCCCTTTCCTCCCTATTTCTACCTTTCCCCTACCCACTGAACTCCCTCTTGTGTGATGTCCATTTCTCTGATTCTGTTCCTGTTCTGGCTGTTTCCTTAGTTTTTATTTTCATTGTTTTTTGTTGTTGTTGTTGTTCATTTGTTGATAGTTGTGAGTTTGCTGTCATTTTACTGTTCATATTTTTGATATTCTTTTTCTTAGATAAGTCTCTTTAACATTTCATATAATAATGGCTTGGTGATGATGAACTCCTTTAACTTGACCTTATCTGGGAAGCACTTTATCTGCCCTTCCATTCTAAATGAAAGCTTTGCTAGATTAAGTAATCTTGGATGTAGGTCCTTGCCTTTCATGACTTCAAATACTTCTTTCCAGCCCCTTCTTGCCTGTAAAGCTTCTTTTGAGAAATCAGCTGATAGCCTTATGGGAACTCCTTTTGTAGGTAACTATCTCCTTTTCTCTGACTGCTTTTAGGATTTTCTCATTGTCTTTAATCTTGGGTAACTTAAAGATGATGTGCCTTGATATGTTCCTCTTTGGGTCCAACTTCTTTGGGACTCTGGGCTTCCTGGACTTCTTGGAAGTCTATTTCCTTTGCCAGATTGGGGAAATTTTCATTTATTATTTGTTCAAATATGTTTTCAGTTTCTTGCTGTTGTTCTTCTCCTTCTGGCACCCCTATAATTTGGATATTGGAATGTTTCAGGTTGTCCCAAAGAATCCTCAGCCTCTCCTCATCTTTTTTGAATTCTTGTTTCTTCGTCCTGATCCAGTTGGATGTTTATTTCTTCCCTTTGTTCCAAATCGTTGCTTTGAATCCTGGTTTCCTTCCTGTCACTGTTGGTTCCCTGAATATTTTGCTTTATTTCATTTTGGGTATCTTTCATTTGTTCTTTAATTTTTTGACCAAGCTCAATCAGTTACAGGAGCATTTTGACTACCAGGACTTTAAATTCTCCATCAGATAGGTTGGCAATCTCCTCATCGCTTAGTTCTCTTTCTGAGGTTTTGCTGTGTTCTTTCATTTGGGCCATATTTCTTTGTCTTGGCTCACCTGATAAGTTGTAAGGGGGTGGGACCTTAGGTATTCATCCAGGTCAGGCAACCCTCTTTGCTGCCAGAAGAACCTTCCACACTGCCTGTAGGGGAGAGGCCAGAAAGAGAACAGTGCAGCTTGCCTGCTCATCTCTAGTGCACTTTTCAACAGACTCTTGTGTGAGACTGGAATTATCTCCCACCACTTCAACCCCAGCCTTAGCCCACAGTCCACTCTGAGTCTCAGTTTTCCCCTTAAGTCAGTCCCTCTGCAGAGCTTAGGAGTCAACCCCGCCCCTCAGCCCCCTTGCAGGGGTTTTTCTGAGTCGGCCTGTGCGGTCCACCTTACCAGTCTGGTTGTTCTGGTTGATTTTTTATTTACTTCCTTGGTTGTCAGAGTTCCATGCAGTTTGATTTTCTGGTGATTTTGGTTGTTTATTGATTTTAGATTGGTTGTTATCCTCCTTTTGGTTGTGGGAGGAAGTGAAGGGTTTCTACCTAAACCTCCATCTTGGCTGGAACCAAAAATAGTCTTCATTTTTATCTTGTTTTGCTCTACTTGACTCCAGTTTTGTTGATGAGTCCTATTCTGGGTGTCACATTGTCATCTCCTTTGAGGTCTGTTAAATTAGACTATATATCTATATTAGCTTTGTGTTGGGTCAACTTAGCTAACCCAAAATTATGTTTCCCAGAATTTACTTTCTTGTGTGGTTCTAGTTTCTGGTTGGCCATGAGAGATTTTAGAAGGTAGAGATGAGTGATAGTCATTCTCTGAAGGTCAGTGTTGGGTGCTAGGCAATACCACAGTGCGCAATACCACAGTGCGCACATTGCTCATGATGTGTTGGCTTACCTTGTTAGCACAAGGCAGCAGCTGGACCCACAGATTCTTGTCCTTGTGGGTTTCTCTTTGTCCTTATGGGTTCCTGTTTGTCCTTGCTCTCTCACACTTCATGTTCAACTTTTCTGGCTGCTAGTCTTGCTGCTTACAGTGACTTCAGGCTCATCACCATATGCAGAAACAACAGGTCCTCATACAGTTCCTTACCAGCTTCCTCACTTGCTTAAGGTCTAATCCTTATCATAAATTCCAAATTCTGGAGGTAGGATTGAGCGTGGGAGGTGGGGGTAGGTGGGGTAGGGTGAAGTGATGGCAGGAAAATAGAGACAACTGTTCTTGAACAACAATTAACAAAATTAAAAAATCCAAATTCCATGTCACATATTGAATATGAGTCCATAAGGTGGGTATTGCAGGTGGGTCTGATCCACATAGTCACTTAAGGACACAGGCCAATGGAGATGCTGACATCTCAACACTTGTGTTTCATGATTGCTGAGAGAAAGAGAGAGGGACTGGATGACTTTTAAATGCTTTGCCTCAAAAACGACAGATGTTACTTCCTCAAGCCCTTTAGCCACATGACTCTATTTAACTATAAGGTGGACTTAGAAATGTGGAGAAACATATACGGTGACCAATAAGTGCCTCTTCTACAGTCCACACTTCTGTTCACCAGATCTCTTTTTGCTTCCATCTTCCATTTAGTGGATGCTATTGGTGCTCCACCTCGTCTTTATCAAGGAGGTGCATGCATCCCTAGTTGCTGTGTTGACCAACAGGTCACAGCTGCACGTTCTGAAAAGTTGCCCTTAGCCAAAGGGAAGCCTTCTTGAAAAGTTGATGCTTCTATCCCTGGGGAGTGGACCTCAGCCAGTAACTGAATGACACAGGGTTCCAAGCAATCTCCTTGCTTCATTGTGGGAATAACTATTCCGTAGTATCAGAGTGCATTTATTCTATATCTAATACTACATTTTTGCTTACATTTCCCCCTGCTATATTTTCCTTCCCTATATTCCTTTATCTTGAGAACATGCCCCCAACAAATCACTTGAACAAGAATCTTAGACTCTACTTCTACGTAATCTCATCTAAAACATTCCTACACAATGAACACCTTCCACTTTCTCCAATGGAGACCATCAGAGTCCCATCTAATCAATGACTCTAGCTCACAATCCTGCATTTCTGGGTAATGCGTGGTAATCACATCAGGACCAGCCTTGGTTCTTCTTGGTTGAGAAGACTAACAAAGTAGACAAATTATCTGGCCTGCCCTTAAACATACACCTAACATATAGTGGCAGAAATAAACACTCCTACTTAGAAGAAGAAGGGAGACACACACAGACGTTACTGGAACGTAGCAATTTTAAAAACCTGTTTTGTAGATGTTTATAGGCCCCTATGCCAAGAGTGAAGGACCTTCTGAGTTAGGCCCTGATTTTTTCTCTGGAAGGAACTCCACTGTGCACTCTTCTTTATAAACCCTGGATCTGCCTTCTGGAGGTTCTTTTTCTATCATGCTCCTTCCCATATCTGAAGTAGTTATTGAAAAAGTACTTATGTGCTCCTTGAGTCTGTATAGCTTTCTTAGCTGCCCTTAGAAGATTGGAAATTAAAATTTGTTTTAAGTGTTAAATAGTCAAAGACTTGCTTTGTTTTATTTGTTTTTGCTCAGGCTTGTGGCTTCCCAACAGTACAAGACTCATAAAAACTCATTAGACTTATCAATGGATGAATGGGTAAATAAAATGAGTTGCATCCATATAATATATCATTTGGCCATAAAAAGGAGTGAAGTAGAGACACAGGCTACAGTGTGGATGTACCTTCAAAGCATTATGCTTAAGTGATAGAAGTCAGATACAAAAGATCACAGATTATATCATTCTACTTATGTGAAATATCAATAATAGGTAAATCCACAGAGACATGAAGTAGATTAGTGGTTTCTAGGGGCTAGGAGGAGGAGAGAATGGTAAGTGACTGCTAATTGGAGTGATGAAAAGTTTCTGGAATTATGTAGTTAGGATGATAGTTGTACAACTTTGTGGACATAACTAAACACCACTGAGTTATACATTAAAAATAATAAAAACGTACTAGATTTCCTCATATGTGATGGTAGTGAATGCCATGTAACAATCTACATCCCACATCTTTCTCCTGATTCAATGGTGAGGGAATCTAAAAGAGGTCAGACAGGGCCATAATCTTAATCATATCTTTTGCCTGAGTACTTTGATATAAGTGAGTAATTTTATTGAAGGTTACACACTTAATCTGATTCTTACCCTATAGTAGTTTTGAAAAAATAGCTTTATTGAGGTATAATTGAAATACAATAAACTACATATTTAAAAATATACAATTTGATATGTGTCTATATACATATATACAGATATACATATATATGTGTATGTATATAGATATATACTCAATGAACATATCTGTCATTCCCAAAAGTTTACTTACATATCTTTTTTTTCACATTTTTTATTGTTGTTCAAGTACAGTTGTCTCTATTTCCCCCGCTACTCTCCCCACCCCAGCCATCCCCACATCCCACCCTCTGTCCTACCTACCTTTGACTTTGTCCCTGTGTCCTTTATACATGTTCCTGAAAACCCTCCCCCTTACCCCCCCATTATCCCCTCCCACCTCCCCTCTGGTTATTGGCAATTTATTCTTAATTTCAATGTTTCTGGTTGTATTTTGCTTGCTTGCTTGTTTTGTTGATTAGGTTCCACTTATAGGTGAGATCACTAATGCATCTTGTATAACCTCTCTTTTCCACCCCTCTACACCCCCTCCCTCGGGCAATCACTGATCAGTCTTCTATCACTATAGATTAGTTTTCATTTTCTAGAATTTATATAAATGGGATAATACATTATATACTCTTTTTTATCTGGCTGAATTTGCTCAGCATAATTGTTCTGAGTGGAATGTCTGGGTTGTATGGTAGGTATATGGTTAACTTTTTAAGAAACTTCCAAACTATTTTTCAAAGTAACCATTTATACCATTTTACATTCCTACCAGCAGTATAGAAGAGTTCGAGTTTTTCTACATATTATCTAATACTTGGTATATGTGGTTAATCTTTTAAATTTTATCCATTCTAAAAGGTATGTAGTGATTTCATTATGGTTTTAATTTGAATTTTCCTAATGATGTTGAGCATCTTTTCTGTGTTTATTTACCATCCATATATCTACTTTGGGAGATTATATTTTCTAATTTTGGGGGTATTGTTATTATTTTTTTATTGAATTTTGGGAGTTCTTTATGTATGTTGGACATGTGATTTGCCAATATTTTCTCTCCATCTGTGGCTTGTCTTTTAATTTCCCTAACACTATCTTTGATAGAGCAAATGTTTTCTAATTTTGATGAAGCCCATTTAACATTATTTTCTTTTCCTTTATGGATTATGCTTTTGGTGTCATGTCTAAGAAATCTTGCCCTACTCCAAGGTCACCAAGATTTTTCCCTATGTTTTCTTCTAGATATTTCGCAGTTGAATGTTTTACAGTTAGGACTATGAGTCTTTTTTGAATTAGTCAATTCAAAATTCATTATTCATTATCAAGAGGAATGAATTTTGAGTGAATGTTTGTCTTTAATGTGAGGTTTGGATCCAAGTATTTTTTATTGGCATATGAATGATTAATTGTTTAATTTGTTGAAATAACTATCTTTTCTCCACTACACTGCTTTTGGCACCGTTGTCAGAAACCAACTGAAATAATATGTGTAGGCCTCTTTCTGGACTTTCTTTTCTATTCTATTGATCTATTTGTCTACCTTTATGTCAATACTTTACTGTCTTCATTAATGTAGCTTTTTAATAAATATTGAAGTCAAGGAGTGTCATTCCTCCAAAATTTATTGTTTTTCAAAGTTGTTGTAACTCTTCTGGGTCATTTGTATTTCCATATTCATTTTAGAATCAGTCTGTTAATTTCTATTTCAAAAGCCTACTGTGATTTAGATTTGGATTGAGTTTAATATATAAATCAGTTTGGGGGAAATTGACATTTTAATAGTATTGAGTCTGATTCATGAACTTTAATTTCTCTTAACAATATTTTATTGTTTCTTATATTCAGATCTTGAAGTTTTGTCATATTTCTCAATACTTCATAATTTCAATGCTTTGCAAATGGTGTGATATTTAAATTTAAATTTCCAATTTTTTATAATAGGATAGAGAACCCACTAGTTTTTACTACTTTTTTTGTAGATTCCATTGAATTTTCTATATAGACAATCATTTAATCTTTAAATAGACAGTTTTACTTTTTTCTTTCCAATCTGAATCCACTTTATTTCATTGAATTGCTGATTGCACTGGCTAGAACTTAAGCACAATATTGGAGGAGTGGCAACATTGGACATCATGATCTTAGGGGAAAACATTCAGCCTTTCACCGTTAAGTATGATATCAGCTGCAGTTCTTTGGTAAATAAGTGCTCTTTATTCAGTTAAAGAAATTTCCTTCTAGTCTCACTTTGATGAAAACTTTTTACCAGGTATGGATGTTGAGTTTTGTCAAATACTTTTTCTTTTGAGATTATCAGACAGTTTTTCTTATGGTCTGTTCATGTTGTGAAATACATTGATTGAATTTTGAATTTTAAAGGTAGTTTTTAGTCCTATGAGTTTATCATAGGACTAGAAAAAATTTGGTCATTTATTCCTGTACTATCGTTTGATTCAATTTGCTGAAATTTAAAGAATTTTTATATCTGTGTTCATGAAGGAAATTGGTCTGTAGTTTTTTTGGTGATATCTTTGTTTGCTTTTGCTATCAGAGTAATAATGTTGGCCTCATAGAATGAGTTGGGATGTATTCCTTCCTCTTCAATTTTCTATGATTTTCTGAAAATTGGTATTATTTTTTCTTTAAATGTTTGGTAGAATTCACCAGTGAAGTCACGTTAGCCTGGAATTTTCTTTGTGGGAAGGTTTTTAACTACACATGTTGGCTCTTAAATGCTAAAGCCTGTGAATGGTGCATCACACTTCTCATAGCCAGAACCAACCATATGGTTCCACCAAATTGCAAGAATGTTAGGAAATGTAGGGGAAGACATAGATATTTGATAAGTAGTAAATGTCTGTGCCATAGGGTCTTTTGGAAAATGTGTTAAAAATATGTTTACATGAGTAATGGCTCAAAGCTTAAAATGTTGAGATGTAGCAACTATATTACTATGCAGGTTCATCCCCTCTAACACTCTGCAGAAAGCCCATTGCTTTTATCACACAGCTCTGGAAATAAGATCACATTCCCTGTGCTGTGGCTCTGTTCTCTGAAGTTCAATGGAAACTCAGTTTTCTCCTCCTATGGCTTCTGTTCCATACTGGTGAGGGAGAGGATTTTGTCCAAGTTAGGTTTTGGCAGGAAAAATAATTTCTAGATTGGAGCCAAGATGAAGTGGTTCCTTAGCCTTATGGAAATACGAATACTATGACTTCCTGTCTTACACTATAAATATCCCAGTGTCTGCAGCAGCTTCTCTTGGCTGTGGAACTATTTAAATATTTCATGTCCTCCAATATTTGGACTATGAAAACCCTCAAAAGTTTGAATTTTGTTAATATTTTCATGTTATTAACATTAATTTCTTAGGCATATGAGGTGTATTTGATCATAAATTAAGAACTTATTGGAAATTATTTCATTCAGGCACATGCCAAGATGCTCTGATAGAGACTGACTATTAAGTGGCTTATTTGAGGTATATGTCTCTCAGATCACAATTCAGAAATGTATAGCCCAAGATCAATAAAGCTACTCTGTGATCCTAAATATGGGTCTTCCATTTATTTCATGGCTCACTATGGCTTGAGTTCTTATAATCACCCAGTCAAGCTTGAAGGGAAAGTCTCAGGAGAGCACATCAATGTTCCATTGTATGGGGACAAATTTAAAATAGCATATGTTACTGCTGCTTATATCCAATGACCAGAACTTAGTTTTATGACTAAACCAAATTGCAAGAAAGGCTGAACTATTATCCTAAACTAGGAATCCAAGTGCCTAATAAAGTTTGGGAGCTCTATTATTAAAGAGAGAGACTGGATATTTGTGGAAAGTGAGTGGGGTTTTAGGAGTGCACAATATTGGCAGGAAAGTAGAAAGATTTGGAAACAAGCAAAAGAAGGGCAGCATTGGGTGGGGGTTTGGTGCTCAGGAAAATAGGCACTATAGGAACACTCAAGACACTGCTATTGAGTTAAAAAAAATACTCCATTTTGTCATTTTTCTGTCACTTGTTCTAGATTCAAAATCCAAATGACCAAGAAAAGGTGCCTGCCTTACACTGTTTGGGGGAAATAGGAAGAATCAGATGAATGTTACCTCCCGAAACCTCTTGGGTATCCAGAGTTGGAGAGGGAGCTATTTGGATTCCTAGTACCACCAGATTTTTCTCAATGGGAGAGGTAGTTCCCCGGAAAGAAATTGAGGTACCATTTGGAAGGAGTGTTAGGCTATCACAAAACACACATTTACCATAACAATAGCTCCCAATATTTGCCAGAATATTGGTCCCATCTAATTTATTTGGCCATTCCAAAAAACAAGGTTGTGTCTACCCTAAAAAAGAAGTCGCCATTGTATCCCATATGCTGCCAGTATCTAGGTTTTATTGATGCTTTCTTTGTATTTCCTTCTGTCTATGCCTTCTTTCCCCTTCTCTGTGTGTTTTCCAGGCCTTTTTTTCTGTTTCATGATCTACCCATCCTTGGCTAGGATGCTTGGGATACAAATGAGAAAAACCTTAGGGAGTCTGGGAAAGCTTTTCTGAAATGTCACTTAAGATCTGGAAGTAAGGAGCAGTCACCTAGAATAAGGAATTGGAAAAACAAGCAGGAGGAAGAGTGTGTGCAAACACCCCAAGACAGAAAGGAACAGAGTGCAAACAAAAAGAAGGTCAATGTGACTGCAGAACAGAGAGTGATGGGAATAGTGGTGAGAGCTGAGGATGGATAGGTAGACAAGGTACAGATCAACAGACCCTTGTATGCTGTGCTTGAAATCTTGTCCTTTTGTCTACTTGGACCAGTAATCAACCAAAGGGTTTTAAGCTGGTGAGTGATAGTTTGCTCTGGATGCAGCAGGTGGTGAGTGTATTGAGGTTGCAGGAGAGACAGGAATGGATGCAGGAGACTACTTAGAAAGTCATTGATAGGAATCCAGGTAGGAATCCAGTGTGTAGTGATGAAGATGGAGCAACATAGCAGAATTCAAGCAGAATAAGGAGGAAAGTCAACTGAACTTAGGGATGGGTTGGGTGGAATGGAAAAAAAGGAGTCAAGGATGAATAGTGGTGCCAGTCATAGAAGCAAAGGATATTAGAGGATAATTAGTTTTGCAGGTTACAGGTCTTGAATCTTTTCCATGTATGTAGAGTGGGAAATGAATTATAACAATCAAGAGAGGTTATATAGTAGAGTTAAGAACACATAGGAGAGCCTAAAGATACACATTTACGAGTTTTCAGTGTTTAGCTGGTAATTAAATCTGTCTGAATGAGGTCACTGAGGGAGAGACTAGAGAGATTCTCATGGCATTCAATATTCAGTGGTTTCCCAGAGACTGATGGGTGGCAAAAGAGACTAAGCAGCATTCATAGAGGTCAGAGGCATGATGGTGTGGTATCCTGGAAGATTAAGATTGTTAGGGTTACTAGAAGTAATAGGTAGTCATTAATGTTGAGAGCTTCTAAGAAGTATATAAAGGTGACAAGTAACATGTCTGTTGGTGCAAATGACACGCAGGTCACGACAACAAGAATTATTTCAGAGGAAGAGTGTGAGCAGACCCAGATTGGAGTAGGTTGATGGAGGCAGAGAGTTTGTACAACTTTTTTGAAAAGGAAAAAATGAGTTAGAGGAAAACTATATAACGTGACTATCATGCAATAGCATTCATTTGAGAATAAGATATACTAAACACTGAGTTTCATTGTACCAGATCATGCATCAAGAGACACATCACTGTGTATTCTTCTTTTAAAAATGTGAGAGCATAAAGCAAGGTGCCTATATCTTATATGTCCAAACAAACAGAAATTGGACCCACTCTGGCAGAGAAAAGGGCCAGAGCAGTGCAGGAAAGCTTCAAGCAGCCGCCTGAATATATTACTGTAGAATCCCAATGCTGATAGCTCAGAATTTTTATTTAGCTTGAATATGTTCAACTCTTGAGTCCCTTCGTGCAAGTCTTATAACTTTTCCATGCAGCAAGTTTGCTTTGGCTACTTACCAGGGTCAGAGAAAGGCTGATCCTTGAAAAACACTTGGCACAACAACAACAACAAAAAATCCAACAGGATCTGACTAAATGAAGCATTTCATTAGTTATCACTAACAGCATGATGCAACCCAAGAAGGACTATTAACTCATTGTTTCTAAACTTGGCTTGTTTTTGTACTTGGCTGGAGCCCTCAGAGCTCTGGCCAAGCAGCAGGGTTTCTGCATGTGCGCTGGCCTGCTTGAGGACCTCACAATGAGCCAGAAACTTTCAGGATCCAAGGGAGGTTTTTAGGAAAAGGAGGAGAAAGGGCATGGGTACAACCACAGGGAGAGGCATCCTATTCAGTACACACACATACAGGGGATGTGTGTTAACTGTTCTTGCAGCTGGAAGCCCTACTTCAGCCTCCAGGACTAATTTTCCAGTCTAAGTCCTCATGATGCTGCTGACCTTTGGGTTACTTACAAAAGAGTAAATGAAAGTTTTCCCTCTCTTCCAACACATCCTTCTTTGACTGGAAACATGTGTCAAGGCTGTTACCTCCAGCAGATGCTTTCTGGATGAGTCAGCATTCTAAAAGACAGAGGCCCTAGGATGTGCCAGTAACAGAATCAGCAAGAAGAAAGTGGGGAGATGGTTCAATGGATGCAACCTTCTGCAGGGTGTCAGTTGTACCATCTTCAAAGTTGGCAGCCCCAGAATTTTATTGGGAATAAAGGGAGAAAGGGTCAAAACCACCTCTGCAGGGCCCTGAGTGGACCTCACTGGGCTGAGGACTGGGTTCTTCTTTGGGAAATCAGTATCATGATAGTTCGATGTCTCTGAGAATAGTTTTTATACAAAAACACTGCAGTCTTGTACTAGTTATATTCCTTTTCAAATGTGCAGCCTCTGGGATACAATTTACTGTTTCCTCATTACCACATTCAGGTGTTTCTGCCTCATCAGTATCCTGGCCTCCTACTTCTCTGCTCTTCTGTTAGGCTGGGAGATTAGTGCCACAAACCACATTACAACCCATGGTGAGGACTTTGGAGTTTTGGATTCAATCCTTATAGAAAAGAGATTATGTCATAGGATCTAACCGATATGCCCTCACTTTGTCCCATTTTCTGTCAGCCTCTAGTCTTGAGGCATATTCCCTTGTACATATTTCCATGGGTTTTACCTGGCAAAAAAGGAAGTGCCCTTCAAATTCAGGTGTCTCTTGTCAAGATCCAGAAGCTGATGTTTGCTATGGCTTCCTTCACTTTACCCTGTTTGAGTTATATACTCTTTTTTCCCTTTCATTCCCTCTTCTCCAATGTCCTCAAGGACCTCATCCACTGCAATGCTTTCAGCTTTCACCTGCATGCAAGCATTTCAAATCTATACCCCTCTCTTCATCTTTCCTACTGAATTTCAAAGTATTTTAACACTAGGCATTGTCCACATTGTTGTTTCACCTGCATTATAATTGTAACATATTCAAAACTAAACTCAATTTCTCCCCATACTGGCTCTTTGTTGGTATCAGTCCAAGTTCAATCAGAGCAGGAGAATCAGGGGATATATATTGCATAAGGCCAATATGGACTTGTTACAGGGAATTGCTCTTATGCAACTGTGGGAGCTTGCTAAGTACTTTCTGTATGGCTGTTGTCTCAGAGTAATACTGGAGCTTGAAGTTCATGGGGCAAGCAGTAGGGAAGGAAAGATGTAGATTGAGAGGGGAGATCCAGGGGAGGCTGGAACCAACAAGCATAATCTGGAGCCCCATGATTAAGAATTGGAACTCATCTTAGTTTGTGTTGTCACTGGCCTTGGTGATGAGGGTATACAGCAGAAGCAGGGCTCTTTGTCACATTACTAAACACACACCCCTGGCCCAGGAGTTGGACAAACTAAACGAGGATCAGGGGAAGGTAGAGTACTTGCAGTCCCAGTTGCTGCTTCATACCAATGAGGTAAGTCAGCAAATCTGCACCATGTGTGAGTTACAAAATGGCCCTGCTTCCCTTCCAACTTCCAAATCTCCCAAGAATCCCTGTGGCTGATTTTAAGTGGAAACAAACGAGAGAATGAATTCTGGGAAATACAGCTCAGTCTAGCCAAGCTGACACATTACAAAACCATTAAAATCCATCCCTAGCCAACTTGGCATCCATACACATCTGCTTAAAGTATACTTAATCTCTGAATAAAAACAATACCAAAGTCCTTCTTCTGCCTAGCATGATACAACTATCCTGCATACAAGTCAGAAAATGCTAACCCTTTCCTCAGAAGAGAATGCAAATTTCTTTTTTATCTTTGGGTGATGTTCATTCTTTTCCAAGCTGATTCACACACTTCCTTTGATATAACTGAGATATAAAGTTAAGTATTATTAAGATATCTTGGTAAGACGATAAAGGGGTGAGAAAAGAAAAAATATCTGATATATATATATATGTATATATATATATATATATATATATATATATATAAACTCATTTGTGTTATGAGGAAAAATATCCATTACTATAGTCTTTGTCTCTGCAGTGGTCACATGGTCATAGCTGATATTTAGAGTAACTTTTCCCCATATTCTACCATTACATACTTTTTTACATTTTTTTATTTTTAAATAATTTTCAATTATTTTTACATTCAATATTTTTTATCATTTTCAGGAGTATAGTATAGTGGTTAGGCAATCATATACTTTATAAAGTGTTCCCCCTGATATTTCCAATACTCAACTGACACCATAAATAGTTATTACAATATTATTAACTACATTCTCTGTGACTATTTTGTAACTACCAGTTTGCACTTTTTAAAATATATTTTGATTATGCTATTACAGTTGTTCCATTTCCCCCCCTTCACTCCCCTCCACCCTGCACACTCCTTCCCACCCACATTCCCCGCCTTTAGTTCATGTCCATGTGTCATACTCATGAGTTCTTTAGCTTCTACATTTCCCATACTATTCTTACCCTCCCCCTGTCTGTTTTCTACCTACCATCTATGCTACTTATTCTCTGTACCTTTTCCCCCTCTCCTTCTCCCACTCCCCTGTTGCTAACTCTCCATGTGAACTCCATTTCTGTGGTTCTGTTCCTGTTCTAGTTGTTTGCTTAGTTTGTTTTTTTTGTTTTAGGTGTAGTTGTTAATAATTGTGAGTTTGCTGTTACTTTACTGTACATGTTTTTTTATATTCTTTTTCTTAGTTAAGTCCCTTTAACATTTCATCTAATAAGGGTCAGATGATGATCAACTCCTTTAACTTGACCTTACCTGAGAAGCACTTTATCTGTCCTCCCATTCTAAATGAAAGCTTTGCTGGATAGAGCAGTCTTGGATGTAGGTCCTTGCCTTTCATGACTGGGAATACTTCTTCCCAGCCTCTTCTTGCCTGTAAGGTCTCTTTTGAGAAATCAGCTAACAGTCTTATGGGCTCTTCTTTGTAGGTAACAGTCTCCTTTTCTCTTGCTGCTTTTAAGATTCTTTCCTTATCTTTAATCTTGGCTAAGGTAATCATGATGTGCCTTGGTGTTTTCCTCCTTGGGTCCAACTTCTTTGGGACTCTCTCGGCTTTCTGCACTTCCTGGAAGTCTATTTCCTTTGCCAGATTGGGGACGTTCTCCTTTATTCTTTGTTCAAATAACTTTTCCACTTGTTTCTCTTCCTCTTCTCCTTCTGGTACCCCTATAATTCAGATGTTGGAACATTTAAAGATGTCCTGGAGGTTCCTAAGCTTCTCCTCATTTTTTGGAATTCTTGTTTCTTCATTCTTTTTTGATTGGATGTTTTTTCTTCCTTCTGGTCTACTCTATTTATTTGGGTCCCAGTTTCCTTCCCATCACTATTGGTTCCCTGTACATTTTCCTTTAGTTCATTTAGCATAGCCTTCATTTTTTCAGTTAATTTGTGACCAAATTCAACCAATTCTGTGAGTATCCTGATTACCAGTGTTTTGAACTATGCATCTGATAGGTTGGGTATCTCTTCATCACTTAGTTGTATTTTTTCTGGAGCTTTGATCTGTTCTTTCATTTGGGCCATTTTTGTTTTGTCTTGACGTGCCTGTTTTGTAGTGAGGGGCGGGGCCTTAGGTGTTCACCAGGGCAGGACAACCCATGTCATTGTGTTGTGACGCTATATGTGGAGGAAGGGTTCAAGGAGGACAATTTACACTTCTTAATCCCTTCACCTTTTCTCCCAGTCCCCAACTCCGCCCTCTCTGGCAACCATTAGTCTGTTCCCTATACATATGAGTCTGTTTCTGTTATGTTTTTTCATTTATATTGTTCTTTAGATTCCAAATAGGAGTGAAATCATATGGTAATTTTCTTCCTCTGACTGACTTATTTCACTGAGCATAATACCTTCTAGATACATCCATGCTATTGCAAATGGTAAGACTCCATTCTTTTTTATGGCTGAGTAATATTCCATTATATATTTTTCTTGCCATCAGCAAGTAGCACAGCTGGTGGTCATGGTTCTTTGCTTGGTGGAGTGATGCTAATTTTCATTCTTGAAGGCTCTGGGATATTAGCAATCCTTCCTGAATTGGGTTTTTGTAGTTTTCTGTTGACTTGAACTCTGGGACATGGGAGTATTAAGAGGCACCCTTGAGCATTTCCTGCTTTCCTGATATTCTCATTCTTATCCCCATTGTGTGGTAGTAGCAGCCTTATTCCTCTTGACGTTAGGGTTAATCACTCTAGCCAGACAGTAACCCCCTTCTCCTACTGTTTATTCAGTGGCACAAGGTACCCAGAGTG
This sequence comes from Phyllostomus hastatus, assembly GCF_019186645.2. NCBI lineage: Eukaryota > Metazoa > Chordata > Mammalia > Chiroptera > Phyllostomidae > Phyllostomus > Phyllostomus hastatus. Next base: position 3,022,071 of record NW_025334016.1, on the reverse strand, counting down.
CCTAGGCAATAGTCTCATCTTCCATTTCAGTGCAATCATCATTAGGTCCTCTGTGAAAGCATTCCTGCCTTTGAAACTAAGACCTCTACAGAAGCAGGGCCTATGCATTATGGGGATGGGAAGTGACATTTTGCATAGATCAGTGCTACTCTCATTTTTACCATTGTACTCATGGGTTTATGAATATTGGCTACGGGAGAAACAGCACCATATATTAGATGCTGACTCAGCATCCAGGAGGACCTTTCCCAGCCCTGTAAGCCCAAGGGTCCCCAGCCTCCAGGCTGAGGACTGATACCGGTCCAGGCCTGGTAGGAACTGGGCTGCACAGCAGGAGGTGATTTTAAATGTAATGCACTTGAATCATCCCGAAACTGTTCCCCTTTCCCTGGTCCATGGAAAAATTGTCTTCCATGAAACTGGTCCCCAGTGCCAAAAAAGTTGGGGACCACTGCTAAGGTGTTACCACTTAGCTGATAACCATAACTTTGTCTTCAGAAGGGCATTCCACTTTTATTAGCCTGCTTCAAGATGATGGGGAACATGGTAAGACCAGTAAACTCCATGAGCATGGACCCCTTGCCTTGTTTCATTTTCTGTTAAGTGAATTTATAGATTGGAAGTAATGCTGTGTGGAATACCATGATGGTGGGTAAGGTATTCTGAAAGACCATGGATGGCAATTTTGGTAGAAGCATGTGGACAGAGAAGGAAAACCCATATTCAAGGTGTCTGTTCAAGTAACCAGATAGACTACTCAAAGTCTTGCCTACTGGGAGGATTTTTCCACACTGCTGTCCTTCAGGGCTGTCATAGGGTAGGTCTGTAGTACTACCACTATCCACTTCCAGAGGTGTCTCATGTCTCTATGTCATGCAGAACTATGTGCAAACCAGGCCTGAGGATTTTCTTCCTAAGTCAACTGGTCACAGGAAATGCTCCATCAGGACAGAGATCTGGGCTGGAAGAGAGAAGGCAATGTAGCAGAAGTAGGAGCCATGGGCATTGGACCACCTCCTAATGCAACTTACTTGTGCCTTCAAGACTTGCTCAAACCTGATTACATGTATATACCTTTCATTTGATGATGGAGTGCCACTATGCATACCCAGCTCTGTGGCTCAGCCAGTTGGACAACACCCAGTTCATGATGAGCAGCTCAGGCTACATGGCAATGTGGTGTGGCCCATGGTTAAGCATGCAGTCTATTAATGCCCAGTGGCAAACCAACCGTTGCTTTTTAAATGGAGAGTTGTTATTCACAAAGGATGGCAGGGATTTGCTACAAAATTCTAAGGGTCAGGTTTTCCTTCACCAATAGGATTTTGCCAGAGACTTGCAAATGCATCTCTATCTGCCACTGACATTTGAGCACCACTGGATGGCCTGGATCATATGGCCCAGGTGGCAAAGCAACTTGTATAGAAGCCTAGACATATTGCAGAGTCTTTTCTTGTTCTGAGCCCAACACAAAACTGGCATTTATTCAGTCACATTTACACAATACCTAACCAAAGAGGAAAATAGAGATTCCTTCAACCGGCCTCTGTTTTAAAAATCTGAGCAAGCCTCTGATTGGCCTGCATGGAACCTGTGCTTACCCCTCTAATTGCAATGGCTTGGGGGAAAGTTCAGTTGACCCAGCCTGATTCACAGAACCACACCTATGACCCAGGTTTAGAGTGTCATGGTTGGCAGTTCCTCTCCAAAACCAGTTCTCCAAATGATGTTTTCCTGGGAATTCATCATCAAGACAAGTCAGAAAAATGCCCTTCTTGGGGTGAGATAAGGTTCTGGTGAAGGCTTTCCCCTTGTACAGTAGTTCTTTTTAATGGAGAAGTCTCTGACCATATTTCTGAATGACAACTCTTCCCCTCTCTCAGAGCAGGAGGGGTCTTTATTGGACCTTTATCATGAAAACCTGGTAGGGTTGTTGGAGGTGAAGCCTACAGCAAGGTCAGGCCCTGTTATGACTTCAGCCCCAAGCATTTCTCACTGTCATATTAGTCACCCTTAGCTTCCAGCAATTTTTCTAAATTTGCTATATGTGTTTCTACCCACAGATGCTCTGATATGTCTTCTGCTTTAGGTAACAGATCTTGGCTGTGACTTTCTGGATCTGCCTGTCTTTCCAGATGATGATGGGTGGATATTTGCCCTGAAAACTCAGTTCTTTGCTGGATTTGAGAAAAGTCATTGATTTTTCTGTTTGCGTAGCTATTTCTTATTGTCCAGACAGGAATGATGACTTCCAAACACATGGTGATTGAAACCGAAAGTTATTAATTTTATTTTTTTAATTCTGTACATGCATACATCCTTTTATTGCAGTTTACTTTATTGCGCTTCACAGATGTTGCATTTTTAAAAAATTAAATGCTAGACCCTCCACCAGCAAATGATACAACTTGCTTTATTGCAGTGGTCTAGAACTAAAGGTACAATATCTCGGAGGAATGCCTCCATTTCTCAATTCTCTGTCTGACCCTCTACTCCTAATATATAAAAGCATTTCCTTTGATTCTTACTGAATACACCAAAATGATGTCTAAAATTGCTTTTCCTTTTTCATAGATTATTTTCATAAGAGATGTTTCCTTTGAATCTTTAGAGTAAAAGCATTCCTTTTATTTTATGCTGTAGAATGTTTTCATCCCCTAGAGCTTGTGTTGTTTCATTCTGGATATTTATCCTAGAAAAAGAAATCTCTTTAAGTCAGGGGATTGTAAACAGATAACATTCTTGGAGTGTCTTTAGCTTTTTTGATCTTGACCTTGTGCATTCTCACCTTAACCCTCTCTGATCTAGATTTGTAATAGATACCAGTGAGCAAAAGCACCAGCCCAACTTTCCCTAGCCTTCTGGCATTCATTCAGCATAATTCCAATAGACTCAAGTAAAGTGTGTTGTCCTTGTAGTCCTGAGTTCTCAGAAACCTGGAAAATCTATGCTAGTCTGTAGTTTGTATACATGTAGTATGTCAAAGACTAAATTCAAGATAACTGTGCAACTCAAAGTCTGGTCCCTGGACCTGTGCTTCTCTCTTTTTGCCATTTTACTTTTCTAGTGAGTCATGTTTATTACTTTTACAATAGCATTGATCAAGGATAGATTGGAAAATTTAAAATAGTAGTCCTTGCCAGAGATAGTTTGAGAAGTATTGCCCTACATTGCATAACTCCTGAGTGTTTCCTCAACTTTGGGAAATGCCAACCTATTTTCCCTTTAAACTGCAGGCCCTTTACTCTTAATGGATGTGGAAAGAGAACCATTTGAAAGGGTGGGAGAATGAGGAGGTATGGGAAAATTGTAGGGGCACAGGGAGGAAAGGACCTTGACTGACACTGTTGGGAAATCTCTCTGCTGTAGTAGGTAGGTGGCTACCAGTTTCTCCTTTAAAACCATCTTTGATTAGACAAGCTCGAAGAAGTAAGTGGGGGTGAATCCTAGAATCCTTTTTCTTTCTTTTCCATTGTGGTTCATTTTGCTCTGACTCAGGGAACAAGACTGGTGTTTACTCCAACCTTCTTCACACAGTACAGATTGGAAAGAAACCTCCACTGCCCCCGCTAGACTTTGATGTCTGTGTTCCTTTCTCCTTACTTCTGGCACTTTATGCATCACCCAGGAATGCCTCAGAGCACAGAACAGGCACTGTCTGCACAGCCCTGAAGTGCTCAGGAAATCTTCCTTAGCTTGTGGGCAACTAGGCTTCACTCTCACAGATACTGCTGTGAAGCCACCTATCCCCTACTCTGCATCTATGTGGTTGGCTTTCAAGATCTAATATAGGACATCATATGTACCCTCATTTACCATTCAGACTCAGTACAACATTTATGCCTATAGAGATGTTTGGAACCAAGTTCTTGCCTACCTATCTTTGTGCCTCATGCCAACAATGTCTTTTTTTCCATTTATTAATAGTTATGTAAAGCAGAACAGGAATGAGACCATATCTCTCTGGCACTCCCTAGGTGACTTCTCTTCCTGTTTCCATCAACTCATTACCCCATCTTCTTGGTTCAGTTGTTTGACAGATCATGAATCTACTTAACCATCTTATTGTCTGCAAAGATATTGTGGGATAAATTGATAACCTCTTCCCCTCACCTTCTCTATGCCCTCATCCTTTCTATCAGAGAGAGGCCTGAAATAATAATAATGAGTATCACTACTACACTAATAATAATATCTGATTGGCATTTGCTCTAAGATAGCAAAGAGAGCAACACTTAATAGCAAGAGTGGTGTTTCTTGTATTTTAGCCAGACTTGGGTGCTAGCAGAAAGCCAGGTGTTCCCTCTCAGTGTAGTCAGATTTTATGTTGGTTTCTGTAAGCAGAGCTTGAGTTAGAGGAGATATAGGAGAGAAAGGCCACTGGACAGACAACCTGGACCTGGAATTTGGGAAGCACATTAACTTTTGCTCATGGATCTAAAACAATGGTTTCAACTGGGGGCAAATTTTCCCTTAGGGGACATTTGACATTTTTTTAAATTGTCATAACATGGAAAATAAGGGGCTGCTATTGGCATTTGGTACATAAATGCCAGGGGTGCTGCTAACTATTCTTCAACACATAGGGCAGCCAACCTCCACAAAGAAGCAGTATTGAGCTCCAAATGTTAATAGTGCCTAGGCCGAGAAACCCTGGCCTAGGATTTATCCCATTCTAAAACCTGCACACGAGTGTGGGTGAACAAAATTATGGATCCGGTCAAACTCCAGGCCGCATCCCTAAAGATTCTAGTGTTGTTGGTCTGGATATTTTTATGAAGGCCCCCTACTCCCCTTGTGTGTAGACAAGATTGAAAACCACTCCCTGGAGTGTCTTGTCTAATGGAGGCCACAGATGAAGCTGACCTCCCTCATTTTTCTTGAGGATTATTGAAGGGTTCTTGACTCTTTTAGGAGGTAGCAGCAATGGAGAAACCCACAGGAGATGGAGAAAAAAAAAACACTGGAGAGGATAAGGTATGGAAGTTCAAGTTGGGAGTTTTTGTGAGAAGTGGAAAATGGGTACACCCTCTAGATAAAAGAATTTGAAAACTTTCTAATGGATGTTCCCAGGGCCCTAAGACTAGCTAATGGGCCAGACTGCTGTGGCAAGTAGAAAGGAGCACCTCCACAATGGATGTGGCTTCTGCCAAGGCACAGGGTTCCCTGAACCCAGAGGCAGCTGGATTTATGCTCACACTTGTCCCTTTTTCTAGGTACCTTTGCACAGTGCTCAAACTGCACAATCTGATGCAACAGCCATGGTCAGAATTTGCCTTAACTAAGATGATCTCCTTCATCAGGAAAGCGGTGAGGTTCTGCCTTATGGATTAAAAAAAAAAAAAAACATTGGAGAAAGCCTCAGAGAAACCAAATTGATCCTGCAGGCAGCCTAGAAACCATGCAGGGGTGTCCAACCTTTTAGTGTCTCTGGGCCACATGGGAAGAAGAATTGTCTTGGGCCACAGATTAAATACATTGCAAATGTAATCACACATAAAAAATCTCATAATGTTTTAAGTAAATTTACGATTTTGTGTTCGGCTGCATTCATAGCCATCCTGAGCTGCAGGTTGGACACCCCTGCATCCTTGATGCCAGATAACAGGGTGGAGGCTCCAGGCCTGTCATGGTGTTCTCAGGTTGAGAACAATACAGGAAATGGAGAAATCTGGTTGCAAGAAACTACAACAGCTGGATTCCCAAAGCTGTGATTGGGACAGGGAACTTTGCCTTATGCTCACCCTGGAAAGAGCCTGAAGCCCCATTCCAAACCTCAATTTAGCAAGCATGCATGGGGGCCAGCCTTTGATTCATTCCTTTACAAAAGAGAAACACAAACGCTGTAGTGTGGACTTTGGCATTGTCAGAACCACACACCTAAGTTAAAAACCCTGCTCTGCCCATAAAGTGAACCTGTGCAATTTCTAAGCATGGATTTCTTCCTGGATAAAATGGACATAATGATACAAGACTTCAGGTATGGTCATGAGGATTGTGGATGGAAAAGGGGACCACCTACTAAACCTGATAAGCTCATGGGTGGCCTGCATGGTGGGCCTTACAAGCAGAGAGACCTAAAGTAACCACAGAGGATGGTCTGAACATAAAAGTTCCTAACTAAAAGCGTGTCATGGCAGGTATTCATGCCCTAGGCCTGTAACTTCCTTGACAAAGGTCAATCTTTACCTTAAGTGAGCCCGTCTATTGTCTTTTTGCACCTAAGATAACATACCTTTTTTGTTATGATGTTAGACTGCTTTCCATTGCCATATTTTAGAAAACAACACCTTTGAAATGTCAGAGTAATTGTTTTCTAGACGCCTCAAGACAAAAACAAAGGACACCGGAGCAGGAGACCACAGAACCCCTCATGGTTGTCGTGTTCCCTGAATACCATCTCTATGTGTCAATGTTAATTATTAACTGTCCACCAATATGAAAGAAGCATGTATCTCTTTGTTTTACTTTTAATTCAATCCTACAGATTTCCCCACTTTGCTGTCTCCCACTCCCCATTAAATCTACCGCCAATGAAATTCATGTAACCCTCCTTATGCCTCTTCCTTTTATTCAAATGTATAAAATAAGCTGCAAAACTACCATTCTCAGGAGCATTTTCTCAATCCGTTGAAATTTTGCATCCCAGCAATTGTCATCAGTTTGGCTCAAACTCATAAAAATTCTCTACAGGTTTGGACATTTGTTTCACAGACAGGGTCAAACCAGCCAATGTGGCCATCATAACCTGCAGTAGTGGGCTACTCTGGATCTTTTTGATTGCCCCTTCTCTTTCTATGTGACTCATGCAGCTTCTTACACAAATGACATTGTCCTAGGGGCCCATGATCCTGGAGGTAGTTGGGCCACCAGTGTGTATATTCTGGTGAGAGGGCTTGCAGTTGGAGAACAAAAAGATACCCCTGGAGTGCTCTGGTGGTGGTGGCAGGGGCGGTCAGCTCTGCTTCCAGAAGAAGCACTGGCACAAAAGAAGAGGGTGGGTGGGAGCCCCAAACCGCGCCAGCATTCCCTGGAGGCGGAGGAAGGAGGGCAGGCCCCAACTGAAGGGAGGGAGAGAAGCGAGAGAGGAGGAGTTTTCCAGCTCAGCCGTCCGCTTGCCGCTCAGCCCCTCAGTCTGGTCTGTCTCTGCCTGCCCGGGAAGCGCGCTGCGCTGCAGGGCCAAACTGAGCGCCCACGCGCCATGGGGAGCCCGGCATTGCAGCTGCTGCTCCCATTGCTGCTGGTCCTGCTTCTGCTGGTCCCTCTGAGCCAGGGCTTCCCAGGTAGGGCCGGAGGCGGGGCATCCTCCCTAGCTGGGCACCGGGAACCCTCCGCTCTGGACAGAGGGAGGTGCGTGGGGGAGGGGGGTGCCCTTTGTTTGCCACGAACTCCTTTTTCCCTTCCTGGGGAGGGCGTGACACGGAGCAGGGCTCGAGTCTGGGCACCGGGAGGGGAGAGGCCACTGCCGGCCTCTCGCCAGGCGCCTAGCGCCTTCACGGTGCCTGGAGCCTGAGTACCCTCTGCGTCTGGGGTTCCAGGGGTCCAAGCAAACCCAAGTTGGCGCAGTAGGCTACTCAGAGGAAGTTTAACCTCGGGCTAGTTTCCTACCACCCAGACTTTTGCCTCTCACACAGTTGCTCAGGGCCGGGGCCCAAGGGACTGGCAGATTATCCTGAAAGGAGCTCCTACCCCCTCCCACACAAGGTCCCAGGACATCCCCTAGGGCTACAGGCACCTTCACGGTGAAGCGACTCTTTTGGACAGCACAAGCAGGGTCTCTCCTGCTCCCCGCTTCTGGGGGTTCCAAGAAAGTGTGCGCCTCTGGGAGAGAGGTGCCAACTGAGAGTGGTGACATGAGGCATGCGTTGGAATAGCCCTAGGGAAAAAGGGCTACACAGGCGTGGCTCTGCTAGAAGCTGTTCCAGGGCCCTAGAAGATGTGGCTTCTTGTTGCTGGAAGGCGTGGCCTCTAGCATCTAAAGGAACCCTAGTACTTATTAGGGATCTCCTGGTACTGGCAAAACCTTCTTTGGAGATGTCCTTTAAAAACCTCCAGCCTATTCCTTCATCAGGGAGTCTTACTTAGGTTAGCAGAGAGCTTGAGGGGAGCCGGGCAACGTGGATGCACCCATGACCTAGAATGGAGAAGAAATCCATGACCCCACTTTATTTTAGTGTTAATAGAAAGTGGTTGGTGTGGAGTATAGGGTGTGCAAATATTTGGCTTTGCATTCAGCATCGTGGGCAGTTTAAACTTGGGATCTGAGAAACAAACGTACTGATTTCTAGATGAAGGATGAAGGCAGGGAAGGGGTGGGGGCTTGGGAGATGTAGGGATGGCTGCTGGAAATTCTCTGCACATCCCTAAATGAATGAGTCAAACAAATGTGTGAAGTGATAAAGAGGAACATTTGTGTTTTGAGCTGACTCTTGTAAGTTTAAGCTGTTTGGTAGGAACTGATTCAGGGCAAAGTGGAAAGGAGACTTAATCCTCAGTGCCAGACAAGTGCCATTCCCATGGTGTGATAATGCCCCCCACCCCCCTTAGCAGGAGTCAGATTAAAATGAACCCAGAGGGGAAAGGGAAGTCAGTACTGGGCAAGAAGCAGCCTATGGGGAGCAGTGGGGAGTTGAGAAACTAGCTAGAAGCAATTGTACTCTGAATTAAGAGGCTTCTCTGAGCTACCCGCACATCTGCTGGAGCCTTTCTCAGCCAAGGGGCCTCTTCTCATTTTCCATCTGGTCACCATCCCTCCCTTACCATGCCCTCCGCTCTCTTTTCTCTCAGCTTCTACCCTTGTATAGTGTAGCTTGCTGCCAGAGCCCAGCCATCCACAGAATCATGGGTTTGCCAGGGTGGGTGCTCACCCCTCTCAGTCTTTAGGGACCTGTCCCTGGCTGGCCTGGTTCCTCGGATAGCCTGTGAGCTGCCCCCTACTGGAGGCCACCTCCCTCCTCCTTGCCACCCCCTACATTGATTCCTCACCAGCCCTCAGGCTCTCCTGAGACCCCAAATGAGCAGAAGCTGGTTGGGGAGGCTTTCAAAGCACCCCCCTTGAGCTCTCTCTTGGCTCATCCCCATGGGATCTCTAAGGAAATGTGATATGCTGGGGCTATTGAATTCAAGGGTGGGATTTCACTCCAAGCCAGAGGTTTTAGCAGGCTGGGGAGGGGAGATGCCCTAGGTCAGCAGGTCCTGAGGCAAGTCATGTCAGCTGAGTTCACTGTAAGTGCTGGCTGACAGACTTTGAAGATCATTTCAGACGCACCTTCTTAGCAAGTGGACAGCATGTCTCCAGTAAGAGAGAAGGTAAGAAGCCTATCTAGGGCCCCACTCAGCCTCCTGATGATATAACCAGTTGAGATTTAACAGCAAATCTTGTCAGAATGAGAGTAAATCCTTCCCATTTCCACCCTTAGAAAGTGTCTGGAGTTCTTCCATCTTTGAATTTGATGCAGCTTTTCTGACCCTCTGATTTATTCTTTGTAGCCTAGCAAAGACACAGCATCTAAAACAAACAAACAAACAAACAAACAAACCATGAAATGCATGGAAAGTCCATTGCCAAGTTATTTACATATGATTGTGTTTGCATGCCTATAAGGATAGGGGTTTTGATTCTCTTCTTAAATGAACTCTTGAAACCTTATTTACAGCTGAGATTTTGGACGATCACTTTACCTTCTTCTTTCTGTAAGCAGTGCTCACAGAAGGCAGGAATGAGTGCTGCAGCCACTAGGAAAGGCTGCGTGAATCTTACACCTGGAGAAAGGAGGTTAAAGTGGTGTGGTTTGGCCAGTCAGGAAAGCCAAACCAGACCATGGCAGCCAAAGCAGTCTTCTGAAATGCCACATTTGGAGATAGATATTAGGAACTAAACACCTGGCTCAGGATATACAATTAAAGTCTCAGGCTAGGCTAGAAATCGCTCTTTGTATTTAAAACATGTAATCAGATGACAAAATTACTCTGCATTAAAAAGGAGAATGCTGAGGAGAGCAGGACATTTTCATCTGGCATCTTCTTCACTGAGAATGCTTTCGGTATAGTGTACTGGTATTGCTTGTTCTTATTTCACAGACTTATGAACTCTAAGAGACACCAGAAACCATTTAAAGCACCATCTTCAAACTTCCAGCCTCGTCAGTCCTCACATCACAATTGAAATAAAGCCCCTTTCTTTTTTTTTTATCATTAATACAACATTCACACCTTTAGTTTCTGTTATTCTAACTCATTCTATTCATTTTGGCCAGATTCTGGACTTTTAAGTATACAGTTTTACTTTAGCACCATTTTTATCACTTTACTTTCCTATTCAAAGATGGCAAGCAACAGCTCTAGGTTCTATCCAAAGTTAAGTAGAACATTCTTAGCTGTTCTCATGGGACTATACAATTTGCTTCCATCCTAATTTTCTAGTCTTTCTCACCTGGTTCCCTATAAGTCTGACCGAAATAGTTTAACTGTTTTTATAGAACTGGAGTGACAGAAAAATGTCACTCAAGAAGTGGGAGAACACTTCCTGGTATTACTGCTTCCTGGACCTGGACTGCTTTCCCCCAACCACCAGTCTGTCCAAATTCAGCCCATCATCCAATGACCCCCATTTCGATGAAACTTTGTCTTGATCCCTTGAATGAGAAGCTTCTGATTTCCTTTAAGGACCCACAGTGCTTCATGTCTCTCTCATGGTACTTATCATGCATGCCATACTTTATAGTCATTTATCTGCTCTGCTATATAGGCAGACCTCAGAGATATTGCAGGTTTGGTTCCAGAGCACCGCAATAAACAAAGAATCACAATAAAGTGAGTCATAATCTTTTTGCTAGTGTGGGCATCTTGCCTTTAATTTGTAAAAAAAAAAAAAGCCACATCTATGAAGTGCAATAAAGTGAATCAAAATAAAACGAGATATATCTGTATTTCTACATTCTGAGCTCTTGAAGGCAGGGCAATGCTATGTCTTACCCTTCTTTATATTTCTCACATTGCCTAATTGAGCACCTTAAGCCAGGTGGATATTTGTGCATACTGATTTAATAGTTCCTTGTAATTTGGGTGTTAGCCATTGGAAAGAAAAGTTGCTGAGAGAAACACATGTGCAGGGAAACAGGGCTTTGTGCCACCATCTGCATACATAGAGACTATGGCTTACTGGCTGTAGAGCTTGCATTTAAATCCATGAACACCCTCTGTTGAAGCAATAACTTTCTCTGTTGGGGGCTGTAAGATGAGAGTTTGACTGCAGCCACAAGCTGGAGTTTGTATTTATTGTTTTTGTTGGCCACCTTGCTATGGCCCCTTCCAAAGAAGTTGAATGGTTTCCTTAGTAAACGCAAATGTGTGCTACATTAATTCCCCTTTCAGAGAACACAACTAAAATGGGTAATTGAAAGTGAAGATTGAGCTTAAGCAGAAGAAGGTTTACTTTTGACAAGCTATAGCATAGTATAAAATTGTAGCAGCCAAGTTCTGATTAATACCCAGATTAAAGATTCACTTCCCCAAAACCAGTGTGAATAATAACCTCTCCTGAGTTCCAGTTCATAGGCAGTTTCTTAGGCCGGCCCCTTGATTTTCAGTTGTATGATGTATTGACTGTCAGCTTTTATGGGCCACTGTTTTAGAGGTTTAAAGCCTAAACCTTTCTCTTGGATATTTGAATATAGTTCTGAAACAGAACCAGTTTTTGCCTTCTCCAAGGAAACATGGGCTCCATCCAGAGACTTACTTTTCAAAGTAGACACTAAATGATGGGGTGCTTGGGATACCAGGATGAGGAAGAAGAGGGAATTCCTTCCATCAGAAGCTTTCTGTCTTATGGAGAAATAGACACTGAATGTTAAGGTAGTAAATGTTATAACACAGGTGAGTTGACAGGCCTAGAAGTGCAGAGAGTAGCCATGCAGGGACATTGGGCCTAGTTATTGAAGAATGATGCTGATAGATGCTCATGCCAAAGATAGTGGCACTACAGGCCCATGAAAGGTTAAAATAGGAGACCTGTGGGATTCTCTAAGAACATTCTGAAATTGGAAACAAAAATCTGTGTGGGTGTCCTTTTTTCTGGGGAGAAGGCCCTAACCCAGTTCAAAACCACTGCTCACTAGATCATCTCTGTGAATTCTTTGAGAGAATGTGCACTTAGTAGGCACAAAAATAAACACACAACATAAGATGAAATTTCCAGAATAGGGAAACTTTGATTGAACCAATGATCAGGTAGCCTCAAGTTATAACCAGTGGTACAATTTCCTGTTCTCCTCATTTAAAAAGCAACAGCAAACAAAGCAGACATAATCATAGATTGGAATTGCCTTCAGGCCTGGGCTGGCAATGGTTGTACCCCCCACCCTCAACTTAGCACAGTTTATGGGACATGGGAGAGGGTCTTTAGTCAGTATTCGTGAATTGATTGAAGTAAGTATGGCAGGAAATCAATGCATTATATTTCAAATATCCCAGTAGGATTTAACAAAAATTTCCAAGAGGATGATTCCCAAAGAAAATGGAATGCAGGATAGCAAAATGTCAGGAAATTTGCAGTACCCTGAACAAAAGATGCATCTGAGCAGGCAACAATTCAGGGCATAAGTAATTGCTGAGGCTCTGGGATTTCCAATCACCCTAGGAGACTTAGAGACTCCAGGGAGTTCCAGGGACAAGATTTTCGGATAAAGATTTAAGGATAAGCTTGTGCAAGAGAAAAGTCATTGGTAGCATTGCTAAGCTCCCAAGTTTTCCAGATGATAATTGGTTGCACCTGGATCTTACAGTTGCGTGGCTCTCTGGCCTTGGAAACCTCTGGATCACTCATTCTCTGGCTCAGTGATTCACTCACCCATAATCCTTAGCTCATACTGGATGCTTCTTTATGTATTGTTCTCCAGGAAGATGATAAATGGATTTGGATACAATAGCTTGGATTCTCCCAGAGGTTTGGGGTTGAAATTGAGTATGTTGGGTTTAAAACTATTTTTATGGGTAATAGTCAAACAGACCCAAATGTAGAATTTGGGAGAGGGCCGTTTGCCTTAGCCTTGAAATATCCCTTCACTATTTCTTCTTCCCTGCTCTTACAGTGACCTGCAGTGTGACGGCTCATATGCATCAGCAACTTGTTTCCCGGGCTGTCACTGGCTGTTTGCAGTGTCTGTCCAGTTGTGCTTAGTGAGCATCTATCTCTTCAATGCCTATCACACCCCAGGATCCTTGCACAGAGGCTGCGGCCTGCCACTTACTGTGTGGGTGGCTGAGCTGAATGACCCTGCCAGTTCCAGGATCCAAGAATGTTCAAAAGCACTGCTTAAATTAAGGCCATGGGGTGAGAATTGAGCCAGGCAGGGTTTGGCAGGCTCATTGTGGAGTGGTGAAGAAGTGTTGACATGCCTCACCTTCTGAGACTCTGCCCCCAGAGTGGCCATCCTTGTGGGAACTCTGACTTATTGCCACTGACTCAGCATTTGTCAGCAAAGGCTCTAATTCCTTTAAATATCCAATGCTGAAATTCTCTTTTCACTTAGATTTTAATTCAGCTTTCCAAAGGGTAGAATCATCTTGTTTCACCATTAGATGTGTATGGCTCTGATGCCCCTGACCAAAGGAGCAGGTACTGGAATCTTCTTTATTTTGTGTCCTCAGGGCCTAGTAGGGACCTGGCTCCCAGAAGGCTCTTGGTAGATCTATGGAATGAAATCTGCTGGGGAGCACACCTCTGGCTAGTCCTGACCTGCTGGATGGGTGTCTCAGACTTAATTTCCCACAAGAGTTTCTCACCCATATCCATGCTCTCCTGCATGGACCACCTAATTCAGGTAACTGTGGAACTTCAGAGTGGGAGGTGTGCTGAGATGTAGCAACGTGCTTCTTAGTTGACCCTCTGAGGCTTAGCCAGTTGAAGGGATTTCTCTGGGGAAACACAGGGAGTCAGAAGAAGAGCTGGGTTTTGAACACAGTCTAGTGACTCCAGAATTCCCTTCACTCTACCACAGGCGGTATTCAACTCGAGAGGCCACTACATGTGAGGACCATGCTACGCACCAGGGATAGGCAGGCAAAAATTGATCATGCTGCATGCACTCACTGAGCCCCTGTCTAGGGTATATTTCAGCATGGTTGTTCATATCTACATGTGGCTACAATCTCAGAGTCTCAACGTGCAGCTGCTTGCATATTCCTCAAGGGTTCTGAGAAGTTGCTGTCCCATAGCCAGTTCCTGCCTCCTTTTGTCAAGCTCCCAAACACTTTCTCCCTATGCTACTTGCTTTAAGTTCCCCAACTGATATGTGATAACATTTTTAACAGCTTGATAGAGGTATCATTCGCATACCATACCCTGCTCATTTAAACCAATTCAGTGCTTTTTAGCATAGTCACAGAGTTGTATGTTACCACAATTTTAGAGCATTTTCATACCATCAAAACAAAACCCACAGCCCTTCTCCATCACTCCCTAGCCCTGCCCCAGCCCTACGCAACCAGTCTTCTATTTCTGTCTCTATATTTGCCTATCCTTAACATTACATATAAATGGAATCACATGATATTTGTTCTTTTCTGTCTGGCTTCTTTCATTTAGCATAATGTTTTCAAGATTCATTAGTGTTGTAGCAGGTATCAGTACTTGACTCCTTTTTGTGGTCGAATTATATTCTATTCTATAGGTAGACCACATTGTATCTGTCCATTTATCAATTGATGGACATTTTGTCTACTGTTTGATTATGAGTGATGCTATAATGAATATTCATGTACAAGTTTCTGTGTGGACATATGTTTTCATTTTTCTTGGGTATATACCTAGGAGTGGAATTGCTAGGCCATAAGGTAGCTCTATGTTTAACCATTTGAGGAACTGCCAGTCTGTTTCCCAGAGCAGTTGCACCATTTTACATTTTTGCTAGCAATGTATGATGGTTCCAGTTTCTCTGCATTCTTGCCAATTGTTGATATTATCTGTCATTTTGATTAAGTGATGTCACTTTATCTTAGCTCATTAACAGCTTCCAGTCAAGGGCTAAGTGACAAAGCAATGTCTGTTCTGCCACCTGTGGCGGAGTACTGGTAAGAGTCACTTAAGGATGCCTACCACTCTGTGACTGCTAGCTGCAGGGCCATTGGTAACCCATAAGGCACCTTTAAGAGAATTAGAAAACGATGCTTTTTGGGCACATGTGATTCTGTGGACACAGGGCTTGGTCAGGAGGCATACTTCAGGGTCTAGGACTCCACACTTGGAGAGTGGACACAGGATGATTTGAGACCCTGCTTGCTCTTTTGGTGGGTATGACGGTGGATGCTGTGGTATAAGGAACTCCCTGAACAACCATATGTGTGGCAATCCTGGATGACCATAGCTCAAGGTGGGATAGAGGTATGGACCTCATATTCTCTTATACCTTTTGACTATTTAAACAAAACAAAACAAAAAGTTGTGCCTGCATGCCAGCATCACTCTTGCATGTTTGAATCCTTGGATTACCTGGGAGCAAGTCAGAAATGCAGAAGCTCAGGCCCTACCAAAGACCTGCCAAATCAGCATGTGCATTTTAACAAGATCCTTCCAATGATTCTTATACACAGTGAAATTTGAGAAGTACTGGTCTGATGAATGAGTGTAGCCTTTTGCCAAGACCTGGTGGCTTGCCTGTTTATAACTATCACACTCCCTTCCCCTCCTCTCTCCCTTTTCCTGTTAGCTTTGCCTTCATCACTGTATCCTTTAGACTTCCTTTGCTGTCTCTGACATTCCTGAGAAAAGCACGTACAGCCTTTAGGATCCTACTCCATTCTCTAACTCAAAAACAACCCCAACCCTCAGAGGGCCCCTGACTTCATCTCTTATTAAGTAGTCCTGCCAGGAGTGCAGCCCCTGCCTGGCCTAACCTCCAGAAGCAGCCAAGCATGTCCTCAATGATTGCTAACAGGGTCCTTGCATGGTTTTGCCCTGAAGCTAAGCTGGACCTTAAAAAAAAAACATCAGCTCATAAGAAAGCCACAGGAGTGGGATTAGAGCCAGCTCTACCTCTCTTACAAGACCTAGTTCTGGGGCTGAGACTCACTGGAACAGACCAGCCCTTAAAGACACAGTGACTATATGTCTTTTTATACCAGAAACCAATGCCTCTGGGACTAGGGAGGAGGCAGCACTTGGAGGATGAGTGAGATAGATGCCAATGGGAAAGTCAGGACAGCACACCCAGCCCTTCACATTAAGTTCCCCTCCCCCCGCCCAGCCTCATGAATGGGGCAAGTCAGGAAGATTGAACTGTTAACATCACTAAAAGAGGCTTCCCACCTTTTCAAGGGGTCCTTAAATAAGCAGTGGCATTTGGACATGCTGTATTTGGATGACCTGGGGAGTTTGATGAAATGGGGTTGTCGGACCCCACCTCTGTGTATTCTTTTTTGCTGATCTGGGTTAGAGACTATTCATCTAGGGCAGGGATCTGCAAACTGAGTTCAGGGCAGACCAAATATGGCCCATCACCTGGTTTTGTATGACCAGTGAGCTAAGAATGTTTTTTAAATTTTAAAATGGTTGAAAAATGAAAAAGAGAAGAATATTTCATGATGCATGAAAATTCTATGAAATTCAAATGCCAGTGTCATTAACACTGTGCCACAGTCATTCATTTGGGTATGGTCTATGGCTACTGGGTGATACAATGGCAGCGTTGAGTAGCTGTGACAGAGACTAACTGTATGGCCTGAAAGTATGTTCTGTAAGCTAAAAGTATTTATCTGGCTCTTTACAGAAGAGATTTGCCAACCTCTAAACTAGGGTCTTGCTACACAAAGTATAGGCAGAGAACCAACCTGGGAGCTTTACAAAATGTAGAATCTTGAAACTTACCTCAGACTTAATAAATCAGAACCTACCTTTTAACAAGATCCCTAGGTGTTTGGGTCTACTTCTCCTTCACCATGAGACTTGGCTCAGGACTCATCTTAGCCTTAGGCAGGAGTCTTTAAAGATGTCTGAGCCAGCATGCTGTCACTAACATTGTACACCATATTGTTAATTTATCTGACAGATAAGTGGGTGACTTGTTCTCCATGTTGGAGGCTTGGTAGCTCCTGATACCTCAGACCCCATAGAAACTAGGTCCCTATTTTATTCTTGCCAATTCTTGGCTAGGGCCTGCTGTCCTAATCCAAAGCTAGAGGTGGACTGACCTTTGCTATCCACTGGCAGACTTCCTTGATGCTGCCTGATTTCTGGGCAGCAGGCTTAGTTCACTCCAGCTATACTGCCCTGCCAAGGATTTTGCTAGGTGGTGTGGCCCACAGCCCTCCACTGTCCTTACCCCAGATTGATGCTGAGGGCTTGACTTGGACATCTGTCTCTCGCAGGTTGCTGTTCCTTCAGGAGCCTGTAATCTTGCTTCTGGTCAGGAACATGCCTAATAGAACATTTCCAAAAGTGGCTTCCTTGAAGCACTGCTTCCTGGAGAGTTTCACAGATGTCTTATGGGCAGTAGAATGTATTGCAAATAAGTTGAGAAATGCTTGGTTAAGTAGGTTTCTTGATTTCAGGGCTGCTCAGGGTCATTGATACACTACTGTACTTTGTTACCCTTTGGTAGAGGACAGTGGGAAATAGTAGGGACCGCAGACTCTCAAAGTATGGTCCCCAGACCAGCAGTAGCACATGGGAACTTGTTAGATATGTAAATTCTCAAGTCCCACTCCAGAGCTACTGAATCTGGGGATAAGGGAAGGTGGCCTGACAGTGTGTTTTAACAAACCTTCCAAGTGATTCTGGTGCACTCTCAAATGTGAGAACATTTCCAAATTTTCTGAGTATCTCATTATACCAGTGTTTCCCCTTTGTTGTTTTTAAGAGAAACTGTGTTTTTGGTTTTAGGACAAGACATTTGGGAACATGAAATTAGATTTCCTGAAACATTTACTGGTGGCAGTGACCATTGCAGGCTCAAGGGGGGAAAAGGAAAGAATTAAAAACAACCTTTGGATAACATCATCTGTCTCACATCTGCCCTGCTAAACAGCTGTGGGCACGCTTGGTTAGAGGTTTCCTCCAGTTGAAAGCCACCAACTTTTGTTCGTTGGAAACATGTGTTCTTTAAAATGTATTTTTGTGTATTAAAATGTGAAGAAAGCTGGGAACAGCCTTTGGGATGCATTTCTCTCCCCCTCTGTACATTGTCTCTCTTCAGAATACTCTTCTTTCTTCCTCTACAAAATTTTCTCATCCAAATCCCTTACTCATTTTTCCAGGGCAGCCACATCCAAATGGCTTTTGCTGGCTTCCTGGCCATGGGAATGCCTCTGGAAGCTTTTGGATCTGAGGCTGTGGCCTGTCCCCAGGCAGCATCTCTCAGCACAGGACATCTGTGCATTCTGTCTTAGAGCTCAGCTCACTCCCTCTCATTCTAGAGTTTCCTCCTTCCCCATTCCATTTTGTGGCCAGTGGTGTCCCCACCATGGGTCTGGATGTGAATGCTCTTTTATTCTTTGCTATCAGAGTTTGTAACTGTGGTGTTGTAACTTCGTTTGAAAATCCCAGCAGTGTTTAGGCTTGCAGGTGAGGTGAGAGGAGCCCCTGAGTTTCCTTGCCAAGATATTTGCTCTGTCTTTGTTGAGGTCTTAAGACCTCATGAGCTGATGTGGATGGGTGAGTTCTTGATTTGTTTTTGCCTTCTGAACATAATTAAAAAGAAGCAGAATCACCTCATGGTCCAGAAAACAAAAGCTGTCTGAACACCCCGAGATGTGAATGTGGTGCAGGAATGAGCTTTTCTCCAGCTCAGCATCTCCCTAATGTGCTCTAGCACTCTCTGATGCCATGTGGCCTCAGTCAGTGCCTTGATATGGAACCTTTTACTGAAGGCATTGCTATAGCCTCCCTCATTTCTTTGATTTTTGACTGTGTCTCCGTTGGCCTCTGTGGAGGACAGTTAAACCTTCAGAGGACCATATGCTAGTGCTTTGGTTCCACTCTCTGGTTTTTCTTTAAAGGCTAGACCTTTTTTGTCTGTTTGTTGAATGCAAAAGACTCCAGGGCTTTGGGAATGCCCCTTGGTGGGAGCAGGAGTTGGCATTTGTTGAGAGCTCCTGCTTTGGGATGACCTTCTCAGATCTAGATGCCTATCTGTTTCTCATTTCTTCCCTTTTCCAGCTTTAGGCAATGGGCAGGAACATATGTTGGGCCTTCATAATATTTAACAACAGAGGGAGACTAAATTAGAAATATATTATGTTTCCCTTGGATGAGAGTAATACCTTCATTTATAAAGTTATCCTTTTAACTTTGTTTCTGTTAGTTGTGTAAAATATGGCCACAATTAAAATTTCCACAAGCCACCTGCCATCTTAATTGTCTTTGCTAGTTAAAGACTGAGTGCCTGGAGACTCTGGATGCCATCGGCTCTGCCTGATGTTTCCTTTCAGGTCTTGTGCAGAAGGTTTGAATAGAGGAAGAATATTCTCTCAGGTGAAGCAGTGGTAGAAGGACGGCTGTCTTAGAGCTCATGTCTAACAAGGATCATCCTCTTGCCAACGCTCCCCCACCTTGCCACCATTATCTTTTTCTGGCCAAAATAAAGTTAAAACTGGCATCTAAGAAAAGCTTTAATGGGGAAACAACTTACATAAGGGTGGTGTTGGGATGCAAATAGGAAAGAGGGTGGATGCAGGATGGAGCCCCAGTGCCCATAGCAGTTGCCCACTAAGCAGTACACTTACTGCCTTTTCTCCTTTCCCTGTCTCCTTCCCCCCACAGTCCATCACTGTGCTTCCTGGTATCTCCTCCCAAATAACTACTTGGACCTTGTCTTAATTGTGCATTTGGGGGAACTTGTACAAACAATAGCTAAGCTGGAACTTCGCCTGTGATTTTGGTTTCTGATTCAGAGTTCTTTTTACTGCTGAATTGATTCCTGCTAAATAGAGTTATCCAGGTCAGTAAGTGAACTAGAAGGCTGACTAATATGATGGAAGCCTGGGGAGTGTTTTTGTTACCTGTTGCTGTGTAAGAAACCATTCTAAAACTCAGTGGCTTAAAACAGCAACCACCATTTATTTGTTCACGATTCTGCAGTTTGGGTAGGGCTCAGTGGGGATGGCTCATCTCTACTCAACATGGTGTTGGCTGGGGCAGCTCATATGGGGCAGATGGATTCAAGTTGGCTCCACTAACATGTCTGGCAGTTCATCTGGGATGATTGGAATGGCTGGGATGTCTGCACCTTTCTCACTACCTCTTTACAGCCTCCCATTCTCAGATCTTCTCTCTCTCTCCATGGTGTCCTTTTCTCCAACAGAATAAATGGACTTGTTTACATGCAGATGGCTTCCCTGGGAATGACAGCCAAAGCTGCCAGGACACTTAAAGTCCAGGCACAAAACTGTCATAGCATCACTCTGTCACACTCTATTTGTTAAAGCAAATTGCAAAGCAGGCTTAGATTTGGGGTGGTAGTGGTAGTGGATAGACTCTTCCTCTTTAGGTGGAGAGAATGATATGCATATGCAGAGTGGCAGTAATTGTTTATGGTCAGGGTTGCAATTAATTAACTATAGAGCTAGCATGAAAGAGCATATTGGAAATATGAGTTTAATTTCATAGGATATTTGATGCATGCATTCTGATTAAATGCTGAACCCCAGGTTAGCTCTCCAACTATATTAGACTGCTTAGCCACAGAATGTGGCATACCCAGATTCATTGCAAGTCCATAGAATGGAGTAAATCTGTATTCCTGGGAATATCCCAGGTTTATTTCCAGTGCTTACTGGTATTAGGAACACCCTCACCCCTCACTCCCCCATACTTCTCTTTTTCATTTTCATCAAAGGCAAAGACTTTATTAAAGAAAAAGTAACTTAAAATAGATCATAGACATAAATATAAAACCTGTAACTATAAAACTTCTTGATAATAAGGGAGGAAATCTTTGTCAGCTTGAATTAGACAAGGCTTTCTTAGATATGACACCAAAAGCATGATCTATAAAAGGTGAAAGAAATATTGTACTTCATCTACATTTAAAGCTTCCATTCTTCCAAAGGTATAGTTAAGAGGATGGAAAGATAAACCACAGACTGAAGAAAATATTTGCAAATGGCATATATGATAAAAGACTTTTATCTAGAGTATACAACTATATAATAGAGCTCTCTAAACTCAATAATAAGAGGGCAAGTAACCCAATTTAAAGAGTGGGCAAAATATTTTAACAGACATTTTACTAAAGAAGGCTATACAAAAAGATGGTAAACACCATTATCCATCTACTAGATGGATGAACTTGGACAGTTTAACTTCTACTTTATCTGCTAAACATGAACAACACCACCTGCTCTCTTAGGTTACTGATTTGTAATGTACTGAGCAAATATAAGGTATGGTTATAACTCCCCCCCCCAAAAAACAACTTGCATGCATTTCTTTTCCTTGTAGAGGGCTGACTATCCATTTTGTCTGCCTCTTTCACTGGACTTTATGTGACAGACACCCACAAATTGCTGGCCATGACTGTTAGGTAACCACTGGCCACTAGCAATTTGAGGCAGATCATTTACTGTAAGCTCAAGTGGACGTGGGTGTCTCCTACTATACTTTTCCAAGCCAGCATGGTTTTTAGGGCTTCATAAAGAAACCTCTCACTGCCTACTTATGCCCACAAGTGTCCAATGTCCTTTCATTTCAAGCAAATTGCATCATTTCATGCCCCATAACAAAGGGCTTTAGTGTTTCTTGGTACTATCAATACCAAAGAGATTTACTTTGACCTTGATTTTTTTCTTTGAATTCATTTGTAATTAATGTATTATTTTATATTCTGAAATGTGTATGTTATATTCTCATAGAGTATTTTTAATTCAGAATCTAAGGACTCTGACTACATAAGGAATAAGGAGTAAGTAACAGAACATTCTTCATCTAGCTTCTAAAGTTGGAAAAAGAAGCTTCAGTGAACAGCTGCAATGTCCCAAATACTTTTCCATTTCTATGAATCTCGAAGGCCCCTCTTGATGCATTTAGCATTCCCTAAATTTCTAAAGTTAAAAAATATACTGTGAGAGGAACACACAGGGTTTTTTTTTAAACAGCTTTATTAAGGTATACTAGACATATAATAAATGCCACTGAATTACCTTTGCACCTTTTCCAAAAATCTATTGGCAGGTTTCTTTGCAGGTCTGTTTCTGTGTTCTTTATTCTGATTTATGGATCTCTGTGCTTATGTCTTCATCAATACCCCATTATTTTGATTACTATAGTTTTGTAAATAGTCTTAAAATTGGGTAGTATTTCCTCCAACTCCTTTCTTCTTTTCCAAAGTTGTTTTGTATATAAATTTGATAGAAATTTCAGAATAAGTTTGTCTGTATCTACCAAAAGTACCTGCTGGGTTCCTGATTGGAATTATGGTAAATCTGTTGATCTATTTGGGGAGAATTGATCTTTACTATTTTGAATCTTCCAATCCACAGATGCAGTATATCTCTTCATTTTGGGGGATCACTTTTTATTTCTTTGATTAGCATTTTGGAGTTTTCAGGTATATAGATCTGGTACACGTTTTGTTAAGTTTATGCTTAAGTATATAATTTTCTGCAGCTATTGGAAATGGTAATTTAAAAAATTTGCTTTCTAATAGTTCTTCACTAGCATATAGAAATACAAATGATTTTTGTGTTGTGACTTTTTATCTTGCAACCTTGCTAACCTCAGAAATTATTTTGTAGATTCTTTAGGATAATCATGCCATTTTTGAATAGGGATAGATCTACTCCTTCCTTTCCAATCTACATGCCTTTTTTTGTTTCTTATCGCACTGGCTAGGCCTACTAGTATAATGTTGAAAAAGAGTATGGAGAGTGGATGTCTTTGCATTATTCTCAACCATAGGGGAGAAGCATTCAGTTTTTCACCATGAAATATAATGTTAATTGTAGGCTCTTTGTAGATCCTCTTTATCAGGTTGAGGAAGTTCTCTCTCTTCCTAGTATTCTGTGAGTTTTTATGATAAAAGGATGTTAAATTCTGTCAAATGCTTTTATGATACCAATTGATACGATGATGTGGGTGTTCTCCTTGAGTCTGTTAATGTGGTATATTACATTCATTTTTTTAAATTATTATTTATGTCGTTACAGTTGTCCCAATTTTCCCCCTTCAGTCCCCTCCACCCAGCCCTCCCCCAAGTCCCATAGTCAATCCCCACACCATTGCCTATGTTCATAGCTTCTTCATACATGTTCTTTGGCTAATCCCTTCACCCTCTTTCAAACAGTCCCCACCTCCCCTCTTACTGCTGTTGGTCTATTCCATGATTCTGTGCCTCTGTGATTTTTTTATTCATTGATTTTTTAATAGTAAACCAGCCTTACATTTCCAGGATGTATATCACTTGATGTTGGTATATTATTCTTTTTATGTATTTTGGGGTTTTATCTGTTAATATATCATTGGGTACTTTTGCATCTATGTTTATGGCAGATATTGTCCTGTAGTTTTATTTTCTTGTATCTCTTTGTCTGGTTTTGGCATCAGAGTAATGTTGGCCTTATAAAATGAACTGGGACGTGCACTCTCTACCTGTACTTTCTAGAAGAGATTTTGTAGAGTTGGTGTTATTTCTTCTTTAAATATATGGAAGAATTCAGCAGTAAAATCATCTGGGCCTGGAGATTTGAAGTACAAATTTAATTTATTTAATATTTATGGGACTATTCAGGTTATTGATTTCATCCTGGGTGAATTTTGGTAGTTTGTGATTTTTAAGGAATTGGTCCACTTTGTCTAACTTCTCAAAATTGTGTGTAGAGTTGTACATATAGTATATGAAATGATATCCCCTGCTTTATTCCTTCTTATCCTGGTAATTTGTTTCTTCTCTTTGTTTTTCTTTGTCAGTCCTGTTAGAGTTGTATCAATTATATGAATATTTTCAAAGAACCAGCTTTTTGTTTGATTTATTTTCTCTACTGTGTTGTCTCATAGTTTCTTTTTTTTTTCTTTTTGTGGGGGCAAATAAGTTTGGTTTATTTTTCTTTTTTTAACATTTTTTATTGTTGTTCAAGTACAGTTTTCTGCCTTTTCCCCGCACCCCTCCCTACCACCCTAGCTCTCTCCACCTCCCTCTCCTGTTTCCACCCCCCCGTTGTTGCTTTATTTTTCATTTAATATTTCTATACTGATTTACCAGAGATAAGAATGATTTTTGCACAGTAATTTTTTAGATAAGTGATCAAGAGAAGGTTTCTCAAATACATAAGGTTGAACTTTAAAATTTTTTTAACATACATAAGTTGCTTTCTATTTTAGTCAAATTTACAGAAAGGTTTAAAATCTTAAATCAACATTATCTATCAAAATCAATAACAACAATAATTATTATGGTTGTAAAAATAAGACTTCTAGCTCCCTTCTTCTTGCTTTGGCTTCATTTTTTTGTTCTTTATTTTGTAAGGGTAGAAGCTTAGATTATTGTTTTGAGTTCTTTCCTCTTTTCTAATATAAGTATTCAATGCTATAAATTTCCCTCTATATGCCACTTTAGCTATATCTCACTGCACTCTTTCTCCTCTCCTTGAACTCCAATGCCTTGAATGTTAGACTTTATGATCTTGTCCCACAGGTTCCCGAACAACATAGAAAAAAATTGAGAAAAAAATTAACCAAGCAAGGGGAATACAGGAGACAAAAAGTTGTGGATGCTCCTCTTTACTCTCTCGACACCACAGCTTCTCCAATCAGAAAGGTTCCCCTTACCCAGAGTTTTAGATGCCAGCAGGCCCCTGCAGCTAATGCTCTAGTTGTCACTGCTATTACTGCTGTTCTTTGCTACCACAAGATAACCTGGGGACTGGAGAAAAGAAAACAAGCAAAAGGAGAACAAAGAAAACTAGAAGATTTTTCTCACTCTCTTTGAGCTTTAGGAGTCTCCTTTCCCACTCTCGGAGCCACAGATAGAGAGCTGCTTCTGAAACTCTCTCTCTGCATCCAGTGTCTACTTTTGTATTTGGGCTGACTTGAGTTCATCCCATGTAAAAGTTACCACCAATTCAAATTCTGTCTTCTCCAGCCTGCCTGCTAATGTTTACTTTTCAGAGTCTTAGAATAACTGTCAGTACACTCTGTTCAGGTCTTTGAGTTGCATTCAGTAGCAAAGACAAAGTAGAGTGTGTTTACTCCATCTTACCCAAAACTAGAATCTTGTGACCTGTTTGTTTGTTTGTTTGTTTTAATGTTACCTGATCTTTTCAGAGTGATCAAATAGGTGATTTCCTTGCTCCCTTGTTTCTGTCTTTCTCTCTTTTGTTTCTTCTTTTATTTCTTTCCCATATTTTCTTGACTATGGTACCAAGTATATTGTTAGACCTTGATGAATAACTTTTAACTTTGTTTTGGACGGTAAAAATTCTTTTGCATGAGGCTTTATAAGTATTACAATTTAGGGAAATGATTGGAATGTTCATCACTGGAAAACACTTTCTGCTTTCCAAAGATATGCCTACTAGGATGAGAAAAGAATCACAATTTTTCATTTAATATTTAGATTTAATATTTCATTTAATAATTTTTTTCATTTAAAAAGTCAGAAATACTGATTTTATGACCTCACTCTGAAAGTTCAAAAGAATAATATATCTGATACAGGTATGAGTTACTTTTGTTTCTTTAAGTAAACCCAGTTTCATCCAAAGCCTTTTTCATGATATTATGCCAATAAATCTATATTAATAATTAAAGGACTGTAACCATGCAGAGTGATTATGCATCAAATGCTTTATGTCCTTCTTTTGCTTTATTAGCTAGCTCATCTGAATAGTGAATGACCAATCCTATCTGGAGCTTGAGAAATCAAAATTGTGGAATTGGGGGAGATTCAGTAAAACATGATCTTTCATGCAGATGAGGCTTTTGGAAGGTTTCAATTAATTGCTTTTGTTTGGGCACTTGTATTAACATCATCAAACATTAAAACAGTTTCAAAGCATTAGTGAAGTTATTTCGACTTGTCAATAAAAGGGTGAACTGTGAGGAACTGTGTGGCTTCTTTTCAACTGTGGTCAGATGACAGCTTTCAGCAGCAGACCCATGGACTAGGTCATATACTAGGTGGCCCTAGCTCAGGTGATTGGATTAGCTTCCTACTCCACCCAAGCTATTTCTAATCACAGATAAACCACCCACACATTCCTATTTTGAGCAGACATCTGAAATTGACTGCAGCTTAAATCTAGTGATAGCTGAGGCTCGGGAAACATTTGTGTTAATATCCAAACTCTGTTTAAAACATCAACAAAGCCAAATACCCCCATTTAATAGGCTCTTTTGAAGTCTTCTCTTGTAAACCAACAATGTTGACATGTAATTCATCATTAGCTCATAAAAACACTGCAGAAATACAAATCTAGTTTGAAGTATAAAGTGGAACCATGCTCTTTTCAATTAGAGCACCCAGTCCTGGTTCTGATACAGCTCCTTTTGTCAGCCAGTCTGTCATTTATCGGTTCAATCTTCTTCCTCATCTGTGTCCTGCTCACACTCATGAAATCAAGTTTTCCCTTCTGATACACTCTGTGTCTTCATTAAAAAATCTCCAGTAGAATGCACCAACTCCACATTTAGACAGGAAGAAATGATGGCTCTGAGAGATGGTGTGGCTGGCCACAGTCATACAGTTACATGGTGGCAGAGCTGGAGGAGGCTTCCTAGCACTCTCTCCATCATTCCACTCCTACTCTTCTAGAAGGGCACTGTGTTGTTCACAGAACCTCACCTCTGAAGATACCGCACTGCATTTTTAGTCCACTCACAACTAAAGATAACACTGAGTTTTTAATTTGCTTACTCTTTTCTTTCCACATCATTTAAAAAGATATTTAATGAATTTATTTTTAGAGAGGGGGGAAGGGAGGGAGAGAAACATCCATGTGCAATAGACATCAATCAGTTGCCTCTTGCACTCCCCCAACCAGGGACCTGGCCCACAACCCAGGCATGTGCCTTTACCAGGAATTGAACCAGGGACCTTTCAGTTTGCAGGCAGGTGCTCAATCCACTGAGCCACACCAGCCAGGGCTATTTCCATACCTTTTAAGTACATGAAAGAAAATCAACTTGTGATGGCATTAGAAGTCAGGATAGTGGCACAATTCTTGTCATGTTCTGTTTCTTGATCTGAGTGCTGTTACATGGGTGTGTTCAGTTTGTGACAATTCATTGAACTGTGCACTTTTCTTTAAAAGAAATATTTATAGAAAGTGTACAGAAGAGGGATGACTCTGGTGGTGAGCTGACTGGGAAAAGTGCAGAAGAAGAGGCAATTGGCATATGGTATGATCCCTGATTTTTTACTGGGGCCTCAGAACTTAATATCCTACTAATGTCGTTCATTATGCAACAAGTCACCTCTCTCATCCATCTTAAAAATTCATTTTCCTCTTAAAGTTCTTTCATCTTCATCTCCAGGGTACTTTTACTTCCTGACACCTGTGTAATCTTTGTACCATTAGTGCTGCAAAATCCTACTTAAAAAGAGGAATTTGCCACAGCTGAAAATCATAACAATAATTATGCCATGATCTTGGCCCCCACCCCGGGTTACTTGCTTGTTTAATATTTACTGTGCATGTTTCTAACATGCCAGGGCACATCTGGATTTATAGTTCTTCTGCATGTCTGTCCTCTAAGTCTCCAACAATATATGTGTGTGTGTATAGCTTATTTTCTAAATGGCAGCACCAAAACCTTTTGTATTTCTCTCTTTTTACATTGAATCTGAGACATATGAAATGATTATACTTTAAGGCTTCTTCTTCTCTACCTTTCCCACCTTTCTTTTGCATAAGGGAAGAGGCAAGAGCCCAAGTTTGTAACCAATAGTGGATTGCACTCCCTTCAACCCCCTGGGCTGATGAAATTATCTTCTGTAGGTGTTCATCACTCTGCCTTTTTATCTCTGTCTTAGTTTGAGTCTTTTTCCATCCCTTCCTCCTCTGAAATATTTTATGTCACTGAAATATTGACTTTCAGTGACCTAAAAGTTAATCTTGGGTCTGTGTGAGTCATTATTTGGTATTATAACTTCAGAGAACCTTAACCTTGCAAAGGACCTTAAAATACCACCTTACTCCTCAGTGGAAAAAGCCCCAATCTAACTTCCCCTGCCAGCATCCATTAGCCTTGTGGGAACACTTCCAGGCTTGGGGAGCTTTGATGGTGTCTCAAGATGGTCTCAGAGCCTTAGAAAAATCCTGCCTCATGTTGGGCTGAGGCCAGTCTCTGGATAACTTCCAGACATTGTCCCTATTTTTCACTTGAATTATGGTATACAGAGCAAGTCTCTCATCCATGAGAAATCAGAGCATAGGGATTCTATATCCCTAAAGTCTAATTTTCTTCAGAGTATAAATCTGAAGTTTCCTCCCTATTCAATGAACTTTTTAGTTATTTGTTTACTTATTTACTTGTTATCAAAGCTAGCCCATGTTGGTCACTTTTTTTTTTAACTTTCTAGCATCTTTCAGTATGTCTGTGTCACTCTCAAAGTGTGGACCCAAGAATTGGCCTAAATAGCCTGGTGGTTCTCACAGTCTGGTTGGTTCAGGATATTAGCCTTCTGTGGTTTAGCCTCTGTCCTCTTGCTTGTCACTGTTGCTTTCCTCTCTTTAGAAGGCACTTCACCTGCCAGCTCTCAATGTGGGCAACTGCCTGACCACTGTCTCCCAAGTCTGCCAGGGCAGGTTCATCTATACTGTGTTTGTACAGCTTCATGTAGGAAGAGAAGTACAAGAATTCATGTTTATAGCCCTGACTGGTGTTGCTAAGTGGATTGAGTGCCAGCCTGTGAACCAAAAGGTCACTAGTTTGATTCCCAGTCAGGACACATGCCTGGGTTATGGGCCAGGTCCCCAGTAGGGAATGCACGAGAGGCAATCAGACATTGTTTCTCTCTGTTTCTCCCTCCCTTCTCCTCTGCCTAAAAATAAAATAAAATAAATCTTAAAAAAACCATTCACATTTATAATCTCTATTAAATCCCTCCTTGTAGATTTCTAACCAGCCACTGCCTCTGATGATTCCGTCTGTGATTCCTGCCCATTTGTAGCCACCCTGTTGCTGCCCTGCCCCATCTTCCCTCAGTCATCTACATGTTCTCCTGCATTGAGGTGTACAGTTCCCACTCATGCTGACAGCTTTTCACCTCAAATGTCCCTGTGTCTCAGAGGTTTTGCCTGCAGGATTTCCCCAGTGTTGTGGGAGCTTGCTCAGCAGGAAGTTCTGGATCAGTAAGACATAACACCTCTGGGGCCCTCAGCTAAGAAGGGGCAGGAATCAGTGGGTAAATACCTGGGCTTCCATGTTCCCCAGAGGTTCTTCAGTGTGAAGGAGTCCTGGTTGCCCCCAGAAGTAGTCTGCTTGTTATCACAGCTTTATGGACTTTTCTGTTTTTCCTTTCTCACTTCCTTTACTTTCTCACTATGCTTCCCAGTATCACCTCCCAAATGACTTACCTGTACCCAAGCCCTCATCTCAGGGTCTGCTTTAGAAGGAACAAAACTAAACTGTTCTCTCCAGGTTTGTATCTTCTTCAAATTTCTTAGTTCTTTTACTCCTACAACTATACGCACCCCACAGCCCAACTCCTGAGAGAGTGTTACCCATGAATCGGTTGTGAAATCCATTTCGTAGGTCATGACCAGGACTTTTTCAAAACTGCAGTGGAATAGAATAGAAAATGTGAGAGGACATCACACCTTAAGTCCTGTTCTGTGAAACTTATTTCTCACTCATGTAGATGTATGTGCCTACTGAGCCAAAAGATGCAGTTTTTTCTTACTGTGGGTTGTGATTAACAAAAAAGTTAAAAAGTCACTGCTTTTGCAAACACCATATATAAATCGATATTTCTTTAGGATATTTACAAACTTTTAAAGTATCATCACCTAGTCACAGGGATATCAGATGAAGGTATATAGCCCTTTATGCAAACAAGCTGTGTCAGAGGATGCATTCTTTTGACTAAACCAAGGAAATGAGATTAATTTGGCCCCAGTTGTTCTGGATTAAGCATTGGATTAAATGCTTAATCAGCATTTAAACCAATGCTGATCCCAAATTATCACCATTTAAAATAATTCTTCTTTTTCTGTTTAAATATGTTCTGCAATAAAGCTGAGGATAGAGCTGAAGTTTCTCATGTCCAAGATCTATACTCCATATTTTTACCCATGTAAAACTTGTCCATCCTTAGTCTTTGACACTTCTTTTGTTTCCTGTAGCTTTTCAGTGATTATGAGGTATAATTCTGCAGTCTACCTGCTACATTCTTTCAGACTCTAAGAGCTAGTTTCCCTGAATCTGGAAATTCGAACTCAGATAAAGCAGTCAGCTGAGAGCTCACCACTCTTGTTTCAAGCCCCTCTTCCTAATGTGTGGCTTTTTCTCATTTGATGATAGTTTATCTCATGGAGGTGACAGAAGCATGCAGGAGTTGAGACATTCTAGTTTTAGTCTGTTTAAACATTTGCACAGCTTCTCAAGTAGTATAAAATTCATCTTTATCTTCTTGTCACTTTGAAATTCCTCATTTATATTAAACTATGTGGGACCTGGGCAGTTTGTAACATGACAGGATGAACAAGATGTTGCCTCAGTCATGCCACTGACTCAGTCAGTAGTTCTCCCATACGGCTGTGAGAGTAGCAGACAATCTCAGAAGTTGTCAGATTTCATAGAAGGCATGACTGCATTTAGGGCTGGGGTCCTGAAAGCCTGCGTACACAGCAGCAGCAGCAGTGGCAGCACAACCTTCCTGGGCTTTGAGCTTAAGCTCTCTACCCCACTGTCAAATCACCCCTTTTCTGCTTTTCATTCTTTATACTCTAGTTTTTGTCTCTATTTTTTTTCAAAATAACTTTATTAAATAATTGGGAAAGTAACACGAGGCCATTGAAAAAAATCTGAAATGAAAAAGGAAAATAACCTACCATCCAAATATGATGACTTAATATTGCTGTTTATCTTTTTATGCTCTAGTCTATATAAACATTCACATACTGAAAACACTGTTATTTTCCATCTAATTTGGGGCAATCTGCTTTTTTGTATTTTTAACTTTAATTTTGTGGTGGACATATTTGCTATCTAATTAATATTTTGGCAAGCGAGATGTTGGCAAAATTTCAAATGCACTGACAAGTTGAAATAATTTTTATGCTAAACAATCATATGTACCAACTTAATCCTACAATTAAATTACATATTAAATATGCATGCTTCATTACATATCTATCTATCCTTCTATCCATCTATCGATACATCTATTTTTTAAAATACACTTCAAACTTATAGACATTAGCACCTTCCTGCTTTAGTCTGCATATCATTATCATTTCATTACTATTTATATCATCACTGATAATAGCTATATCACAATTTATTTAGCTAGTCCCCTCTTAATGGACATTAGACTATTTTAAACTTTTGGTTAATATGAACACCATTACAACAAACATCTTTGTTAATTCACATTTCTGTCATTGTTTCCTTAGGATGAATTCTGGTAGTGTCTGGCTCAAGATGCACGTGTATTTGTAAGGATTTTCATACATATTGCCAGTTTGCTTTCCAGAGTCTTCCCAATTGCACATCTGTAAGCAATATATAAGACTGTCTATTTCTGATCTTTTACTGATCTTTTAAAGTTTTTCTAACCTGTTTGGGAAAATACATTTTATGGATTTAATTTGTAAGCCTTCCTCTTTTAGTTCTTCCTCGGACTTCAAATTGCTTCTCATTATGCCATAGTGATCAGCACTTCATGGATTTTTTCCCCTAGGCAGTCTACATTCAGAATTCCAACTTTCCATCCCAGAGATGGGAAGTTCTAGTGTCTGTTTGGATAACTTCATGGACTAGGCTTTGCTTCCATTTGACCAAATTTTGTTTCCTGAGCCTCAAGTAGCCTTCTCTGTCCAGCTTGATAGATTCTCATCAGCCCTTTCCCAAGTTTATCTGACCCACACAGAAAGTTTCTCCTGAACATTGTAGTGGCAACCAGTAGGATATAGGCATACACACTAAAGCAAGAAAGATTTTAGGTGGACTTTAAGAAAAAAGAAATTGAGGCCATCCCAGAGATAAAATATTAAGAGCTGCTTAAGAGTAGGCTGGGATGGCTTTGTCTCCAGACTTCAAGTTTTCATTGGGACACTCTCAGTCTTTGAAGCAGGTGTCTGCATCATATTATCTCTTGAGAACATTTCCAGATCTAAAACTCTCAAATTTTATTGGCAAAACATACCTATTAGTAGAGGCCCAAATAGTCATTCTTAAGAACTTCTAGGATAAACAAGTTCTTATAATTGCAAACAAATGAGAAACCAACTTAACAAACTTTTTGCGTGAAATGTAATTGCTCTGGTTGAAAAAAAATTTAATTACAATAAAAGGCAAAAAACTTTACTTGAACAATTAAAATAAAAATGATTATAAAGAAAAAAATAATTAAACATTGAATAAAACAAAAGAATATTTATATAATATGGATAAACTAATTCAAAAAGCAGCAAATACCTTTGTTCTTACTAGCCAGTTTAATAAAAAGAACATTGCCAAATATGTATATGAATTACCTTGAAGTCCTTGCTTGCTATGCCCCTGCTGGATTCCATCCCTTCTATTTCCTCAGAGGTAAGAAATATCCTCACTTTTGGTTTATTATTCCTCTGACTTTCTTTATAGTATTTCTGAATATGTTTATATGTCTAACAGTACATTATTTACATTTGCATACATGTGATCTTTGTATAAATGTACTCATACTGACCATATTCTTCTGCAACTTACTTTTCTCATTCAACATTACATTCTTGAGATTTGTTGATATTTTTGGGTGTGGTTATAGTTTGCTTATTTACATTACTATATAGAATACCATTGTATAAATATGCCATCGTTTATTCATGCTACTCTTGATGTGCATTTGGATTGTTGCTAGGTTTATGTTATTATGAACAGTGTTGTTGGGGATCCTTGTCCATTTCTCTGAAACAATGTGCAGGAATTTCTCTAGAATAAATACCTAGGAGTGGAATTTCTGGATCACAGTTCATGTATAACTTTGCCATTGCTCAGTAATGCGAAATTATTTACTAAAGACATTGTACCAGTTTAACCTTTTTCCACCAATGTGTGTCTCCACTGCTAAATATCCTTGTCAACAATTGATCTTGTTAGACTTCTACATTTTGGGCAGACTGTTTGTGAAACTGTTATCACTATGGTTTTAATTATTATTATTGTACTAATGAGATTTTTAGTAATAATATAATAGCAATAATAATGTGGTTATGAATTCTCATAGGAGGGTATTTTCATCTTCCACTTTGTGCTAAGGAATAAGACAAAATTTTTTCTTCACAGTGCTGACACATGGGGTGGATTTTTTTTAGTTCACTCTTTATTTTGAATGTGCAGCGCTTTGGTGTAATAGCTCTATGTGGGGTTGAAGAAAGGTGGGAGGTCTCCTCTGAAACTGCTGCTCTTGAATGGTCCCTAGAGGTTGTCTTCTGTACTTGAGTCTTCAATGAGTCCATGGATATCAAAGCTTGGTTTGGGCAGTTGTCCTCAGAATGAAAGGTGAACTTTGATATCTCCTGACCAGGTTCCCATTTTGCAGAAGTTTTGGCCTCTGAATAGTCCTCACTTAATTGCAAATTCAAAGTGGATTTCAAAATTAAAAAAAAAATCATCCAAAAGTTTTAATTGATTTTTGTATGAGCATGGTTAGGCTAAATGTCTCCCATGCTGCCTGAAATAGAGTCCTAATCACTTGACTTTAAAATTGATTCCCTTTCTAACCTATCACTACTTTTTAATGTATTTCATTGGCTTGGACCAGAGCTATTGGTTAATTTGATGAGTGGAAGGATACTCATACCCCCTCCAACTACCCTCCCTCAGATTCACAAACTAGAAAATGCTCAGTGTAGAAGGCAATCCCATCACTTGTTCAAGATTTTTCATGAATTTTTGTGTGTACTTACCAAGGAAGGAGATGAAAATCCTGCCTAGGATGTTTCCCATTTACTGCCTGCCTTAATTTTTCATTTGCAATTTTTTGCTCAGCATTTCATTTAAGAGTGACAGTTCTAGGAGACATCGGCATTCATGCTTTAATGCCCATGCCTTACTTTCCAGATGCATCCTTTATGGTGAGAAAGATCCCACATCCTATTTGATTTTGCTGTATGGAATTTGAGTATGACATGACTATCATACATTTAGAAAAACTTTCAAAGACCAATACCAACAGAACAGTTATTGACAACTTTTGCAAGGGATGCAAAGTAATGTGTTTGCATTTTTCCTTACTTTTGGATAGGCGCCATGTGAATACATTGATTACATGAAATACTCTATGCAAATAAGCAAGCCTGGGATAGGCGATGACTGGGATAGTGTCTGTTCACTGAATAGTAGGTCCTTCTTTCCCTTTACAAGCCACAAACACCTGCCTTAGGACTCACTTGTGTCTGCTGTAGCCAATAAAGCCAAATAAGGTGCTGCTGCACAGAGCTCCTCCTGTGTGGTGAAAGGTTGGAGGAATCACTGTGACTTCATTTAATTTACCTTTTATTTGGCTGCTTCCTTCTCATCCTGGGCTTGTATCTACTCAGCAAGGTGCTGGAAAATTGCTCAGAAAGACATGACTTTGGCAAAGTTCCCTTAAAGGTGTAAACTTTCTTCTTCAGTCACCCATGGTTTCTGAGAACTGGCCTTATCCCAAGGTTTCTGAGTATGGGGACTTTACCATCTCCACCAGTACCCTCCCTGCAAACAGTCTTGCCTTGACCCTGGGGCTAACTGATGACTTGAGGTGCAGGAGGAAAGAAAAAAGAAAGTTGTCACTGCAGGCCCTTCTCCAGTAATGGTCTGGGAAGGGGCCAACGCCCCTGTAGGCTCCTATATTGACAAGTTGCAGCATCCTTGAGAGCAGCCAAGACATTAAAATGGTAATTTGCGTTTGCACCTGGAATTTCTAAGCTCTGAGTTCTTGGACTAGAGGCCTCTCAGTAAGAGAAACCAGAACATGCACATAAATATCCAAATCCATATAAGCCTCTTTGTTAGACTCTGGGTCTACAGATCAATACTGCCAACTACCAGGATGATTGTACTGTAAATAGAATGAACCTGAGTGCTGTGTTCCAGGATAGGGGTGGGGAGCAGTAGATGTGGGATATAGCAGAAACTACAGAGGGGTAAACATCCTCCCCTTTTAGTGGGTATTGAGTTACCTCCAAACATAGTTAGAGTTCCACTACAGTATGACTTAAAACAGCTTGTGTAGACTCTTCAGGGGATGGGATTACCATTTATAATATGGCTCCCAAAGGAAAGCCAAGTTTGTGTTACAAATAACTTTTGCCATATGTTTTGGTAATTCATTTCATTCGAAAGTTAATTGATGGCCTACCACTTGTCAGAACTCTTGATGGCAAAGGACGGGAATCCATCTTGCAGTAGCTTTGGCGAAAGGGAGATTTTATTATTTTATGTAAGGGCAGAGGTATGATAGTCTGCCCAAGGGCTCAAATATGGTGGGATCTCTCTTTCTCTTCCTTTTTCTCTGTTTTGTCTCTGCTTTTCTCTGATGATTTCATTCTCTTGGATTAGTATTCTCTGTGAGACTTAACCTTTGTCATTTTTAACTATAGGGCTCACATCTTCCTTATTTTACCACCAGAGAAAAATGCTCTGAAGGATCTGATTGTCTCAGCTTGGCCCTTGTGATCGTATCCTATGGCCAGGGGATAGGATAAAGCCACCTCCACTAGAACCACATGGGTGACATGGGAAATATTATCCAAAAGAAGGGGTCCTGTTTCACTTAGAAGAACGCAGTAGATGTTCATCAAACCTAGAAAGCAGTAGCACCAGGCACTGTGTATTGGGGTTTAGCCTTTCACAACAGGTATTGCACAAGGCCTGCAGATTATCATTTTCAAAATCATAATTGCCATAAGTTCAGTTCCATGTTCTTCTTTCCCCAGAACTTGATTCTTCCAGTGAAGATTATAATAATGGACAGTAACCAGTGGGTGACTGTAACTTCAAGGGCACTGAATGGAAAGTGGATGCTTTCAAAATCAAAGAGAGAAGCAAAACCATTTTGCCTCCTATCACAGGCAAAGCTGGCCAAATAAATCCTGCATGAAAAGCTTCAGTTGAAGTTTTAAGTTTTCATCCTTGGGTGCTGATGTTCTATCCTCTGTCAGGGAATCAGAGAATGTTCCAGAAGGATGAAGCCTCAAGTTTCAACTGAGTAGTCTGCAGCCTGCCACTTACAGTCTCATGATGTTCATGTAAGGGCTGTATTTTGGAAGTGTTTTTTTCTCACAGTCTCTGCTCTCGCGTGCTCTCTCTCTCTCTCTCTCTCTCTCTCTCTCTCTCTCTCTCTCTCTGCTATTTAACTCACTGTATTAAAATATCATTCTACAGCTGTTCAATTAAAGGCTTGCTTCTACCATTCTCAGTACACACTGCTGCAATTTTATTTTCTAAGTATCTCTGTTTCTTAAATCCTGTTATTCTCAGTTTTGCCATAATGGGCCAGAATTTTTTAAATTATACCACTGGTTTACTGCCATGAACTATGTACCAGTTGCATCTTTATTTGGGCAGCTTTTTTGAATCTTAAATACAGTATCTGTTTCTGTAAGTACAACTTTCACTAAGGGAGATGGGTGTCTCATTTTGACACTGGCAGAACTGCTCCAACAGATCAGTAATGTGTAGACTCAAGTTTTGAGGCGAAGAACACTTTTGAGGGATGCCCAGTGGAGGAATGCCTCGTTAGTTTCACTGGGGAAGTAAGTGGAAACAAAACCCAACTATTGTCCCTGAGGAGTTTGATGTCTAGTTGGGAATATAGAACATCATACACACCTGAAATGACTTCTCAAAATCCAAAGCAGTATAAGATGAGTGCTAATTCAAATATGTAAACAGAGGATTTCAATGTGAACACAGTTTCAGGATTAGAAAAGCTAATCTAGAGGAGCTAGGCTTGGAAATAACTTTTTTTATGTTTTATTTTTAAAGATTTTATTCATTTATTTTTAGAGAGGGGAAGGGAGGGAGAAAGAGAGAGAGAGAAACATCAATGTGTGGTTGCCTCTCACATGGCCTCCACTGGGGACGTGGCCTGCAACCCAGGTATGTGCCCTGACTGGGAATCGAACCTGCGATGCTTTGGTTCGCAGCCCACGCTCAATCCACTGAGCTACGCCAGCCAGGGTGGAAGTAACTTTTAAAACAGAAATGGGACTAGGAGGAAGGGAAGGGCTTTTCAGGTTGGTTGTACAAAGGCATGAAGACAAACAGGTAGCTGTGAAATTACATAGGATTTATGGTCAGAACGGTTCAATCCTTGTTTATCTTGTAACTGATAATTCACTTCATTCTCTGACCTGAGAGTGCAGTC
The DNA here is from genome assembly GCF_019186645.2 of Phyllostomus hastatus. NCBI lineage: Eukaryota > Metazoa > Chordata > Mammalia > Chiroptera > Phyllostomidae > Phyllostomus > Phyllostomus hastatus. The sequence goes on along the minus strand of NW_025334016.1, from coordinate 2,984,587 downwards.
ATGACCAAGGCATCAAAGAGTCACTGTCCTCCCCAGTTTACATTCTAGTCCCTGGCTGTTACCTATCTGATGGTGTTGCACTGAGGACTTAAAGAAGCAATGAAATTGTAAGAAGCTAGTGAGGTTTACAGTGATGTGCCATGCTAAATGTTTATTACTAGTTGAAGGAGGAGGGAGGCAAGTTGATTTGCATGAATACAATTCCAACTAGAGGTTGAAGGTGGGGGAATGTTCTGAAGGAACGTGATTTGAAAACATGTACTGTTCTTCCCACTACTCTCGCTCCCTTTTACAGATGAGAAAACTGGAGCTCAGGAAAGGAAAGTGGCTTCCCTAGTCAATACCACATAGTGGAGAACCTGGAACTTAATCTAAAGGCTCTTTCAATTGCATCCTTGCAAAGAGGATGGCCATGAACGGTTTAGGAAACTCGGTCCTTGCTTGACATTTCATGAGCTAGAATGTCTGTCCATGTTCTGAACAAAACAAAGGCTTCTACCACTACCCCCAGAAGCCTTTCTTAGATAGTCAGATATCTTCATTTTGAGAAAAGAAATAATTAGCTAGACAAGACTATTACCTATGGGTTTTCAAAATATTTTTTACTGAGACCCATAGCATTTATCTTTAATATGTGTAATGAACTCTGAAATTTTTTATTCTATCCTACTTTACTACAAAAATACTACTTATGACCCATTGCATTAAGTGAAAAGTTTGAAACACAGTACTCTAGTTGATTGTTTGTACATGTGAGGGGTGTGGGATCATGATGGAGAAGGGGAATCAGGGGGGTATGGTGAGGTGGATGTCTGAGATGTACTGTAAACTTGTCTGATCTGAAGATTTTGGTGATTATTCTCTCTGAAGAACAACTCTGGTAATAAACATTTCCTTCCACAATTAGCAAAAGGTTTAGCATTCTGGGTTCTCTTTTTTCCATTTGAAATGGCATCTTCTCTGTGTACCACCACCTCCTCCCCTTTCCTACCCTTAAGCTTTTATCTGTTAGTCTGCCACTGATTTAGAGTAGTAAGGCTTCCAAGAAAGAGTGCCTTATTTATAGTCCCTGGCTTTCTGCATACTTGCTCTGGGCCTGTGTCTCAGAGTTGAAGTTGATGCTCTTGAAATGCTAAATTGTCTTCTCTGCTCCACTCTTTCAAACACACACACTTACATACAACTCCTGGATGTCTCTCCTCTGGATGAAAACTTTGTCAAGACATAATAGAGCAGTCATGCATGCAAATCAGGCATGTGGGACTCACTCCTGGGCTTCTTCAATGATCCTGCCCATATAGTAGAACTTTCTAGCTATGAAGCCCATGGAGGAGAGAAAGGTTACCACTCTACCCTCTCTCCACCCTTCCTTGAGGCCCCTCCGAATGTTTGAACACTCATATGTGTTAGCAAGAGCCACAAAAATTGCTGCTGAAGACTCAATAGTAATACTTCACAGCAATAAAATAACTTTCTGTAGGCTCCCATTTTATAAAAATCTTTAGGTCCCGAGGCATATAAGGAACCACAGTGGTTTTCCTGCCTCAAAGGATAAACTATGGTAATAGCTTGAGCCTGAAAGTCACTTTTCCCTAAAGCAAATTGTATCATCCGATCATCTGAGTTCATAGACTAGACTTGACAGCAGTTTATTTTACTAGAGAAGATTGAGTATGTGGCTTTTCCTGGTGGAAAACCAAGGACAGTAGTAAATATTTTAATAAAATACTTTGAAACACACAAAATGCCATTTATCTTTTATGGCAACCATATGAGGCATGGCTTATTGGAGTATTTGAGTTTTAGGGAGATTCAGTAGCCGTCTTGGTTCTTTAGAAGTGGAGCCTGTGACTTGTTGAAGGAATGCTGTCAGGGAAAACCTATATGTAAGGGAGAGAAGAAGAAAAAGCTGAGCAAGCATACAGTTTCAGGAACATAAATCCTACAGAATTTTCATGAAAGGTAACACCTATTTAACAGCTAAGTAGTAACAGCTAAGAAGTTCTATGAGTCTGTTTCTGACAGTAGAATTCCAGTTCAAAGTTCTCTCCTTGTTCTGTAATGTCTCTGTCCCCCTTAGTTACACTGGTGATATTTTGCATATTATAACTCATTACAAAGTTTGTGGGACTTCTATGAATCTTCATGGACTTCACTCCTTTAGACAAAAGCCATATTCACAAATCTCATAGACAAACTTTTCTCTGTTGTTTAATAGAGAGGATCTGTAAGACACCCTTAATCTCTTTAAAGGAACTTTTATGTGACTGAAGGTACTCTGAGGCACCACCTTGATTTAACAGAGGATTTGACAGTCATATCCTTGGCTTCATCTTTAAACTGTGTCTTCTTGGCAGTGCTTGGATTTGATCTTTGTTCAGAAGCCATCCAAATGTACTTTTCACTGTACTGAAACTGCAGTGTAACCCCTTTGGCAAACCATTTGCTAGGACTAAATCATCTGGCATCCGCAAATAAATGCCCTGTGGGTTCCAATAGTGCAAAATACTTTTTTCTAAGCATCCAAGTCTCTCCAGTATTGTCACAGTTCACATTTATATACTGAAGCTATCTGAGTAGGGTAAAACCATTCCAGATGCATGACCATAAGGACACCTGATTTATGTGTCATAAAAAGCTTAAGCCCTGGCTGGTGTGGCTTGGTTGGATTGTCATAGACCAAAAGGTTGTGGGTTCAACTTCCAGTTGGGGCATATTCCTGGGTTGTAGGTTTGGTTCCTGGTTGGGGTAAGTATCAGAGACAACTGATTGATGTTTCTCTCTCACATCAATGTTTCTCTTTCTCTCCCTTCCTCTCTCTGTAAAAGTTGATAAAAATTAAAAAATAGAAACTTAAGCAGATTCTTTTTTTACTATTCTCCTCCTTTATTCCCCCTCTGCACAGTACCTGCATTCCCTCCAGCATTCCCTGCTCCCTTAGTTCATGTCCAAGGGTTGTGCATATAAGTTCTTTGGTTTCTCCATTCCTGTACTACTCTTAACCTACCCCTGTCTATTTTGTATCTACCATTTATGCTTCTTATTCCCTGTACTTTTCCCCCCATTCTCCCCCTCTAATATCCCTGCTAATAACCCTCCATGTAATCTCCATTTCTATCATTCTGTTCCTGTCCTAGTTGTTTGCTTAGTTTGTTTTTCTTTTTGTATTTTTTAAAGGTTCAGTTGTTGCTAGTTGTGAGTTTGTTACCATTTTACTGTTCATGTTTTTTATCTTCTTTTTCTTAATAAGTTCCTTTAACATTTCATATAATAAGGGCTTGGTGATGATGAACTCCTTAAACTTGACCTTATCTGAGAAGCACTTTATCTGCCCTTCCATTCTAAATGATAGCTTTACTGGATAGAGTAATCTTGGATGTAGGTCCTTGCCTTTCTTGACTTGAAATACTTCTTTCCAGCTTCTTCTTGCCTACAAGGTTTCTTTTGAGAAATCAGCTGATAGTCTTATGGGAACTCCTTTGTAGGTAACGGTCTCTTTTTCTCTTGCTGCTTTTCAGATCCTCTCCTTATCTTTAATCTTGGGCAACTTAATTATGATGTGTCTTGGTGTGTTCCTCTTTGGGTCCAACTTGTTTGGGATTCTCTGAGCTTCCTAGACTTGTATGTCCATTTCCTTTACAAGCTTGGGGAAAATTTCTTTCATTATTTTTTCAAATAAGATTTCAATTTCTTGCTCTTCCTCTTCACCCTCTGGCACACCTATGATTCAGATGTTGGAATGTTTAAAGTTGTTCCAGAGGTTCCTAAGTGTCTCCTTACTTTTTTGAATTATTCTTTCTTAATTCTGTTCCAGTCAAATGTTTATTTCTTCCTTTTGTTCCAAATCGTTGATTTGAGTCCCGGTTTCCTTCCCTTCACTATTGGTTCCCTGTATATTTTTCTTTATTTTACTTTGCATAGCCTTCACTTCTTCATTTTGTGACCATACTCAATTATTGCTGTGAGCATCCTCATTACCAGTGTTTTGAAGTCTGCATCTGATAGGTTGGGTATCTCCTCATTGCTTAGGTTCTTTTTCTGAAGTTTTGATCTGTTCTTTCATTTGGGCCTTATTTCTTTGTCTCAACACATCTGTTACATTGTAAGGGGCCGAGCCTTAGGTATTTACCAGGGCAGAGCAACCCAGGTCACTGAATTGTGGCAGTGTTTGTGGGGGAGGGGTCAGAGAGGGACCAATGCCACTTGCTTGGCTCTTGGCCCACTTTCAAAAGACTGTCAGTTTCTCCTGCTGCCACAAGCATCATGGGTTTTTACAGCTAAGGGTTCTGAGGTGCTATTTTCCCTACACTGGAATCAGGGGTTATGCAGTCTGTCTTGCTCCCCATTTGTTCTTCCAGTTTATCTGTATGCAAATATGGGACCACCTGGTCCATGAGCCATTGTGTTGCCATGTGTCCTCTCTGTCCCAGCTGCCTGTCTCTGTCCCTCCGACCCATCTGGGTGAATGTTTCTTCTTTAAATCCTTGGTTATCAGACTTCCATACAGTTCTTCAATTTTCTGGCAGTTCTGGTGGTTGTTGTTTTTTAAATTGGTTGTTTCCTTCTTTTCGTTGTGCAAAGAGGCAAAGCATATCTACATATGCCTCCATCTTGGCCAGAACTCCCTCTTTTCTTTTCTTCCAACATTTATTGACTACCAATTCTGAATCATATGCTAGGTATACAAAACAAATTAGACATGGTTCTCACCACTGAGCAATTTAGACACATGATTGACTTCATAGACTATTTTAAATTTAAACCTAGACCTATGCTGTCTAGTATGGTAGCTAACTAGCCACATATGGCTATTTAAATTTAATTTAATTTAAATTATCTAAAATAAAAGTATTCAGTTCTGTAGTTCCACTAGCTATATTTCACATGCTTAATTATTACATGTGACTAGTGGTTACCCTATTGGACAGCACAGATATAGAGAATGTCCATCATTGCATCAAGTTCTATTGGACAGCAATAATCTAGAAAAAGCCAAGAAGATCCAATAAAAGGATAAGCATTTATCCTTGTTTTAAATATATTTGTCTCTCTCAAATTAAAAAGTCAAATATCAAGCAGGTACCACATACTTCTTCACGAAATATTCTTTTGGGTCATATACTGTTGTTAAAATCTACTGAAAGTTAGCAGCTTTTTTCACAAAGAAGTATATTCATGTACCAAAAGGCATATCCAATTACAAGGGGTACATGGACTCTCTAAAACACTTCCATTCATCCTCCAACAAGGGTGTCCAACCTGTGTCTGGGGGCTGCATGCAGCCCAGGATGGCTGTGAATGTGGCCAAACACAAAAATCATAAATTTACTTAAAACATTACGAGATACATTTTTGTCATTACATGTCACAATGTATTTAATGTATGGCTCAAGACAACACTTCTTCTTCCAATGTGGCCCAGAGATGCCAAAAAGTTGGACACCCCTGCTAGGAGATCAGGGATTTGGGTTAAGAATCTCCACTGCAAAGTGAATTTTATTTTCCCATGCACTTATAAAATTGATGCTGCTGTTTACTATTAAATATGGCTTCTTTTAAAAATGATTTTATGTAGTTACCTTTAGAGAGAGGGGAAGGGAGGGAGAAAGAGAAGGAGAGAAACATCAATGTGTGGTTGCCTCTCCCACACTCCCAACTAGGGACCTGGCCTGCAGCCCAGGCATGTGCCTTGACTGGGAATCAAACCAGTGACCTTTTGGTTTACAGGTTGGTGCTCAATCCATTGAATGACACCAGTAAAGGCTAAATATGTCTTGTAATGATAGTAAAATTATATTCAGAATAATGATGATGGAGAAAAGCAAAGATATCCAACAAAACATTAAGAATGCAGAGCTGTCTTCAGAATAACAAAAATAAACCCAAACCTGTGAGCTAAAAATATAACACAGAACCAGAAAATTGTACATTTGGATAATGTATCATAGTCAGTAAAGAAACATATGGTTTTAGCAAATTGGCAGTGTTTTCCATTAGTGTCAAATGCTCTGCACCCCACCCATGCCACACCTTACAGTCAGAAAACTTTAAGGTAGTGGAAGGAGCACTGTAGTAGCCTTCTAAAAATCACAATTCCTGATGTAATTCTAATACATTTAATAGATATTTTTTACAAGTGAGTTTGGTGTCAATGTTGTTATCTACCTGGACAGTCAGAATGAGAGGGTAGGTAGGATTCAGCAGGCCAGGAAAACCCTTTTTTGAAATTTTTGGGAAAAGAAATGGCTCTTTCTTTGAAAATCTGTTGTATTTGATGAAGTTTCTATAAGGAGAGCAGAATTATAAATGGAATTGGCTCCAGGTATGGCTAAGGGACAGAATCCTACAGGCACTGAGTTTCTACTTTCTGAGCCAACATGGAATTTGTATTTGTGTGGAAGAAGCACTGAAGCATTTTTTCCAAATAGTGGTGATCCAAACCATATGAGCACTGATTAATGGTTGTCACAATAAAATCTCAGTTAACCAGAATTCTAAAGGGATGGCCTTTTGTAAACAAAGAAGACTTTGTTAGGACACCTCCCCTCACCTCTTTCTCTTTTCTTTCTCTCTCCCTTTCCTTCCTTCCTTCTTTCTTTGTTTCTTTCTTTCTTTCTCTATTTCTTTCTTTTTCTTTCTTTAACCCTATGGGAAATCTTTCTTCAATATATATGAATATATTTCCCCTTTGCTGCTCTAGTAAGCTTTAGTAAGTATAATCTCTTGAAAATAAGTTGCCAGGCTTTGATATTGTATCCTTCAGGTTGTCCATTTTGTAGGCTGGTCATCATTTTTTATAGAAATTGATGTATGGGTTTAGGCTGAATATAAACTGGAAATTTGGAGGGGGCTGGATAATATCTAATTTTTTTTACTTTTATCTCCTATCAATAGTAGGCAGTAAATTTTCCATTCATTTTTGTGTCAGTTTGGATGGATTCAGCTTTAAGTAACCAACAATACTACTCACAGTGGCTTCAGTTGAAAGGACATTGTTTGTTGATCTAACAAGAAGTATGGAGATAAGATGTCTCAGACTGATTTATTATCCCAATAAGGTCATCATGGACCTTAGGTTCTTTTTATCCTTCCACTGTACCATCTTCAGCTGAAAATTTTTAATCTTGAGACTTCTTACCTCATGGTTGTAAAATGGCTGCTATAGCTTCAGGCATTCATCCTTATATAATAGCATCTAAAGCAGGTATCAGTAGTCTCATCATATTCCAAATTTGACATATGTATAAGTATATATATATGTGTACATATATGTATATATATATATACACATATTTCATCATGTATATAGTTTACAGTATCTGCTTTTTTTTATTAGCTGTGTTTCACATGCATTTCCTATTCCAAACTTGATTAGTGGCTATAAAATAGCTTGTTGATATAAGATAATTTGTTTATTCATTGCCCTATTGTCAGACTTTAATTTTCACTATAATAAACAATATGTGACAAATGCATCTTGGAATGCTGATGTACCAGTAAAGTTGGGCTGTTCACCTCAGGTGCCCCCATCTCTTCAGTAGGTCTCAGTCCTTTCCTTTCTGTATGGAGGGACCCCTCTAATGAGTATACTCATCTCAAATTATTTCTGAAAGAGTGAGTGTTGTGATGGTCATGGAGATGCACTGACTAGATCTTTATTTAAGGAAAAACTGGTTGGCTCAACTGCAGGCAGTCAGCCAGCAGTCCCTTCAGAGATTGCCTCAGCTGTTAGGAGTGTTTAGCCCAAGTTCATGTCCTTCCCAAGGTGGGCCATATTGAATGGCTGATTGATGCAAGGGTATAAAGATCCAGTCATTTCTGCCCAACATGAGAGGCTGTCATTGGGCTGAAATCAGAGCTCAACACTTCCGCCTGTCCAGACCTTCTTCCATCTTCTTCCTTTCACAGGTGTTGATTCCTGTGCACTGAACTCCACCTTAGAAGCTAGTTCCTAGAGAATTTAACCTGTGATGGTTGTCTTCTTTACTTAAAGTCAGGGATAAGTGCAGAGTTTCTTACTGCCTAGGTAGATTATATGGAGGCCAGGATGAGCTGGGGAAAGAGAAAAGTACTCTTAATATGAGACAGATCTCCCAACATTTACAAATGTGACATATGGAGTTGGAGAATCCAAGAATCCTTAGTGGAATTCCAGTTAAACTCTGATTATGGAGAGAAATGGGGGAGGGTGGAAGGGGAGAAGCAGTAGAGTCTTTAACATTTCTAATATATTCAATAGGTATCTTGAGAACTAAGCTTCTTTGAGTTATATGCATAATAAACATTATTTTCCATTACAAAAGTAATACATTTATAGTAGAAAATTTAGAAGAGAAGGAAGCAGAAAAACATCCAATTATCATAGACCCTTTTCTATGCATTGTTTATTTTGAATTTGATTGCTTTAAATTGTTATAAATCACACCATTTATATAACTTTGTTACAGTACATTTTCACTTAATGTTATAAGAAAGCTTTTTTCCACACTATTATTTTATAAACATAATTTTTATAATGGTTATATTTCATTATATCCAATGAATGCATTATGGTTTATTTAACCATAACATTGGCCATTTGGTCATTTTATAGTCTTTTGCTATTATAAGTGACATTGCAAAGAAATCTTTGTATGTAAATTTTTTTCTATATTCAATATAATTTCCTTGGGATAGATTTCCAGAAATGGAATGACTTGATCAGGGGGTTCAAACATAAGCTTTTGATTCATGTTGCTAGATTGCTTTCCTAAAGAGTATCACAGGCTTTCATGTTTACTTTTTGGTATGGAATAATGAAAAGTTTGTGTAATTTTCTACCTATCTGAATAGCCAGAAACCAGGTAAAGAAACCTGGGGCAAAGCAGAACATATAACTGGGGTCTTTTCCAAATGGACATGGCCCAGCCTTCATCAACTCCCCACTTTCAATTTCTACACTCACTATCTCTCATTCAGAATACAAGTGAAGTAGAGACCATTACTCAATCACTTATTCTGTATGGGGATTTGAATAACCTCATAATAGAGAGCATCTCTGTCTGTTAGGATTGTAGGTTCCTGTAGGTAAATGTGTGGCCACAATGGTGCCAACTCAACAGTCAGTAACAGATGAGGAAGTCTAGAAGGAAGGATGTTTAGATTTAAGATTACTATTTTGAAGTTTGGGGCCTGATACCATTTTAAAGATTAAGGATCTACCATTTACTGGAATTCAATATTTAATATTTTAAAAATGATTTGATTCCAACTTCCAAATGAGTTTAAATTTTAAAATTATTAAATACAGACCTTCTCACTGAGTCTTTGGTTTTCAAGGATAGCAAGACTCATCAAGAAGTTTTACTTTAGCCATGCCTTGATGAGAAGTTCTGAATAAACATCTAGATTATCGATTTTGGTCCTCATTTCCTACAAATATACCAAAGCAGCTTTATATTTCTTTTGTCACTAAGACATTTGATTTGCCTCCTTATGCTCCACTCAAATTCACTTCACAAGATGGACTGATTTTCAGGTGCCATAAACATGCAGTTCTGCTGGGTGTTCTTTGACTGCTGGAGAAACTGTGGGCTGTGTCTGAGTCACACACCTTTCACTGTGTCTCCCCTGGCATGAGATTCATATACATTGGCGTCTTCTCAGAGTGAATTTGCCGAGTCCAGAATTTCATTTGGCACGTGGTGATTCCCAAACAGTTTGAGGCTCATTTTGATTGGCTCTAGTCATCCCAACCCAGCCAGGTTCACTCTGAGAGGTCCCCTGTCCTTTCATGAATGGCCATAGAAGCTTTTACTCTTGGCTCTGCGTTCTAATAGCCCTTCCTGCATGGACTGTGCCAAAGCAGTGCTTCGAAATATTCATCCATATCATGTGGCTTTTCTTGCTGCAGTTTCTGTTCTTTTTTATTGTAGGATCTGGAGACTCACCGCTAGAAGATGATGAAGTCGGGTACTCACACCCTAGATATAAAGGTGAATGCTTTGCTTATATGCTAATGAGGACCTGCTGATGCCAGGAGAACTTTCTTTTTTGCCCTGCATAGCAGATTATAATAAAGTGTAATTAATGTAATTAATTACGTAATTAATGTAATTAATTACAAACAATGTAATTAAGTTCTAATTACTTGTCCAAAACAACATATTTAAAATTAATATGCGTATTAATTTCAAATACAAAGGAAAACTAAAGAAAGCAAACAAAAAGCATTTGGAAATCTCTGAAGTGCTGACCTTCAGTATCTCAGTGGTCATTTTATTCTCATAAGTTTCTTTATTGAAACTTATTATTTCTGCAAAGCCAAGCTCTAGCTGATGAAAGTGAAAATCAAGCTATGAGTTCAGCCTGATTCATACATTACAGCCAGAATCATCCAGAGTAAACTATCCAAGGTCAAATCTGGGCCCAGTGCTGCTAATGTAGTGAGATGAATGGGGACTGACAAAACTTGATTTTCATAAGCTCATTTCATCGTACTCTTTCTGAGTCCAGCTTGGCTCCTGAAATGATGAGTAAAGTCTGTTGCCCCATGAAACTTTAATCTAATGTAAAGAATTTCATCTCTACATATTTCCAGCAATCCACCCAAGTATAAAAAGCCTAATCAAGAACCTTCTATGCAGGCTCAGGTAAGTATGCCCACAAATATTTCTACTGGTGAGTCGTTTCTCTGAAACATAGGGAGCCCTAGGAAAAGTGAAGGTAAACAGTTTTTGAAGGTAAATTTAAATCATTTCTTTCTGAATCTGGTTCCCTTTATAGTGGAGAAATAATTTTAAGGAATTGGTTAATAAAGTTCCATTGTGGTATTTTGGCCAGGAAATTTGTCCACATTATGGCAATAGAAGAATGCCCTGCTCTGTTGTGATGTCTGTTGTAAGAGAATCAGGGTAGTGCTGGTCAGCCTTTGGTTGGAGAGAGTCCTTCAGTTGTTTCCCACACAAGTGAAAAGTCGTTCTAAAGTAATGACTGGTGCCTATGTCCAGGTGTGTCTCCCACCATAGTCACATTTGCTTTTGACCTGTGAATACAAATACTCATTTCTATCCACAGCTCCTATACTAATTGTTTCAGGAATTAACCGGTCAAGCAAAGCACAAACTTGTTAATGAGATGTTTGGGGTAAGAAGGTATTGTGATTCCTAACACTTCTTAATTAATTGAGGCTTTAAAAAATCTTTTTTTTTCCTTTGAGTCCCTGCTTCACAAATCTTCCTAAAACACATGCATACAAATGTGACATGACATGTACAGTACAGGTTGTCTACTGCCCAATGATCTACTGGGATCATTGTTCCCAGTGTTTGTCCTCATCTCACAGCATTGAAGTTGTGGAAGGTAGTCCAGATGGTCAAAATATGTGTCTGCCTAAAGCATACCCTGAATGTTTAAGAATAAATACTTCTTAAGGTATTGTTTGTATTGTCAGGTTTAGCTTTAAAACTTAGATACCAACCATTGTTAATTGGAGATTTAGCGCTAGATCTTCCAGCCCCTGCACAGTGCCTGGCACAGAGTATATATTCAATAAGTGGTTTTAAATTTAATTTAAGTAAAAGAAAAAAGTGAAATTTAACCCACATTTATTTTGTTCCCAGAATGTGGCAAACATTGCTTTTGATTTTTTTACTTGGAATGCCATCAGATTTTCACACTAAATGATGGAAGGGATAAGGCACATGGAGATATGTTTATTCCTTATTTACAGGTGGAGGAACCATCGATTAGAGAAGGTAGGTGACTTGCCCAGAGTCACACAGCTAGCAAACATTACATTGGGTTTGAAATCCAGGTGTTTAAGCTCCGTGTCTCGAGTTTGCTAGTTCTTTCTCATTAGTCATGGCATTTCACTTAATTGGAATGCTTACCACATTGACCCACAAAAAATGAAAAAAAAAAACCTTTTCTGAATAATGGATCTAGATTTCTCCCTAAATAAACCTCATCTTAATTGAAGCAGCATAAGAGCTTCCTTTCCTTAAACCTCTACATTAAATGTTTTGCTAATTCACTTTAACTCATAGTGCTTGTATCACTTCAAATTCAAGTCTCTCATTGACATTTTAATTACTGTCACTGCAGGGCCCCTAAACTATCAAAATATATTCCAAAGACTGGTCTTGGAAAATAATCCAAAGTAACTTTTTTTTTTAGAATAGATTCTAAAAGATTCTTCTCCACATGTCGGCAACAGTACAGGTTTTGGATATACAGCCAGCACTACTAGGATTTGAAGACTCAGAATATGGAGCCAAATCTGCTAATTGCATGTTGTATCAAAATATGTGAATTCGTGATGTATGTATACCCAGGTCATCCTCTAATGTACCTGCTAGCCTTAAATATTTGTCATGGGAATATTTGTAGAAAAGACAACCAGAAAGTGTGTGATAACAACTTCAGGTATGCTGCCTCATATTAGTTTACTCTGAAATTGGCCCTGGCTGGTGTGGCTCAGTGGTCTGAGCACTGGCCTGTGAACTTAAAGGTCACTGGTTCAGTTCTCAGTGCTGCGATTGCAGGCCAGGTCTCCAGCTGGGGGGATGTGAGAGCCAACTGATCGATGTTTCTCTCACACATCCATGTTTGTATCCCTCCCTGTGCCTCTGTAAAATAAATAAACACATAAAATCTTTTAAACTGTGTCCTTCCTAAACTCACACCAAAGTCCACAAGCTAGATGTGATAGCTGTCAACGTTGGAGTGAAAAACAAGTAGAAAATTGGACATTCTTCCAGTTTATATATCAGTACAATTATGATCAGGACCCAGAATGCAAAAAAGATTTGCCCTCAGCTGGAAGGGTTACAAGACTACCCAAAGTTGTCATAAGAAGGAGTAAGGTGGTGGAAATGGGTATGAGATGGGTATTGGCTGAGAGATAGATAAGACAGGGTTTGAATCATACAACATAAAAGCTAAATGAGACTTTGAAAAGAGTTTAATCCACTCAAGTCTCTTGAAGATAAGGAATCTGGTTGCCTGAAAAATTTAGTTAATCATTCAGGGTTACTAGAAGATGATAGAGTTCAGAAGTGTGCCCAGGCCTCTTGACTCTTTGCCCAATATTGTATCTGCACAAGCTCATTACGTTTTCAACATCTCCCTTTGGGTCTCCATATTCACTCCCACCACAGTACTCTTCCCCCACCTCCAGTAGAGATTTTATTTTCTTTCCCAGGAGCTTAGTTCTCAGCCACGGATTTCACAGTTTGGCCTCTGAGATGGTGGAAAAAGAGGCAGTTAAGGGGAGCCAAGTGGCAAGAAAAGAAGACTAGAGATGGGGAAGCATGGAAGCACTGCAGAGCAGGCAAGGCAAGTAAGGAAAGAGGCAGTGGGGAAGCTAGGGAGAAGAGGGGAAGACGGTTAAGATAAAGAGGTAAAGTAACAGGTGATTTTTAAGATGTGACATCATTTTAAGTTCTCTGACAAACTATCAAAAGTGCTTCTTGGAGATGAAAAACACTAAGTGCATTTGGGGGATGTCCTTGTAGGTGATTTTTTCTATTACAATTACAAAAGAAAAGGGGAGAGAGACTTCTAGTAGTCACAGAAACCAGTAGTTTCCAAATCTCAGTTTTGTTTGAGTGGTAGCCATCTGTGGATTTTTCCAGAATTTATCTTAAGGACTTTTCATTGTAGAAAACATATACACAGCTGGGCAGTGCTAAGCAAGCATACTCGAAGGACTTCCCATTTACCTGTGATCTTGAAACCTAGTTTCATGGCCTGCTTGGAGCCATTACCAGAGAAAGTACTAAAATATTTAAAATGGTTCAAGAATTATTTTATATGTAGAAGAAAATAATGGAGATACATGTGCTGTTTTGTACTCACTTCAGGGTCCAGATTTTTCTCTTTTAACAATGTTAGCACATAGACTACATGTGTAAACTTTAGAGGAAGGTAAATCTGTTCAAGGGAAGTCTGTAGGCCAGGTGTGAGCTCCTGCAAGTCTGTATCCACGTGGCTGAATTTAATCAGCTGTACACTAAGCACTCAAGACAATGCTTTCATCCAGAATGTTTAGGGTATACTGCTTGAGTCCTGACTTTAGGACTCACTTGGGACCGTCTGAAAAACATTAAATCATGAAACATGACAGCACAAAGGTAACAAAGCAGTCTATGCACCATGCCTGGTAATGGCTGAGAAGCACTTAGAAACATCCTCAGAAGAGAATTCCTGGAAAAGTCAAGCAGGGTGTGTCCTCTTTTCTGGCCACATGATGGCGCATGAAGCCCACTCACTGACAGCTCAGGTGATGGCATGGGGAAAGCCTGGCAGGCTTGAAGAAGCTCCTCACTAGCCGCAGTGAGTGTGCAGTGCCCACTGAGGGAAATTCTCCACCGAGGAGCTAGTCTTGCCCTAATAATTTTATGGCACCCAGTGAGCAGCTTCCAAAGGCACAGGAAGAAGTTCTGATTTATTACTGTTATCCTAACTGTGCTCTGGATAACTATGAGATTAAAATCAAAATATCTTGGAACTATGCCATCTTGGAAGGATGTCACTCTCTTACCTACTTGGAGCATATCTGGGAACATCTGAAAAGGGGAGTTGCAATGATTCTGTTACTTTAAGCCAAAATTATATACTGTGGGGAGAAACCTGGAAATAGTAGCTTCATTCAAATTAATTATAATTAGTATTATGAGTTTTTATAGAATATAAATACAGATGTGGAAAAATCCAAATTATTATTTTATTTTCTTTTTCTTTCTTTAAATTGAATTTATTGGGGTGACATTGGTTGATAAAATTATATAGGATTCAGGGGTACGGTTCTATAATACATCATCTGTGTACTGTGCTGTGTGTTCCCCACCCCAAGCCAAGTCTCCTTCCTTCACCATTTATTCCCCTTTTACCTTCTTCTACCTTCCCCCTCCCCACTTTCCTTTTGGTAATCACCATACTATTGTCTGTGTCTATAAGGTTTTGTTTGTTTTGTTTTATGTTATTTTGTTTTGCTTAATCCTTTCATGTTTTTTTCTCCCAAGCCTACACCCCCCCCTTCCCTCTGACAGCTGTCACATTCCTGTCAGGACCTGCAAGGTCATTTGCAAGGCCATATATGGATGGTTGGGGTTCACAAAGGTTACCAGTTGCCCTGAAGACAATTATGTATCTAGTTCAGGGAGATGTTGAAAAGAACAAGCATTTATTGAATCTTTACTGTGTGGTAGGCACCGTGCTAGGCACTGATGTATTATTTTTTGGTTCTCACAAGAGCCTGGACATAGCTGTAGGTATCAACTCATAGAGATTAAGTAACTTGTTCAAGATCACATAGGTAGTAATGGAGGAACCTGAATTCGTATTCAGATACATCATAACTTCCCCATACAGAGATATCTTAAAAGACATGGGGCACTATCTGGAAGTCCACAATATGGAATGCAGCTAGTCAGCGACTTCTAGGATGAGGAAACCTATTTTCTGAAGATGTTATTTTCTGTTTCTTTCCTCCTTTTTTGTTACCTCTAGACACCCCATGGTGCTCTCCCATCAAGGTGAAGTACGGGGATGTGTACTGCAGGGCCCCTCAAGGAGGATACTACAAAACAGCCCTGGGAACCAGGTGTGACATTCGCTGCCAGAAGGGCTATGAGCTGCATGGCTCTTCCCAGTTGATCTGCCAGTCAAACAAACGGTGGTCCGACAAGGTCATTTGCAAGCGTGAGTAGTCCAGCCCCATGTTGGTCCTCAGGGCCAGTTAGCGCCAGAATCTTTTTCTTTGAGAGGCTTTTTACTGAATGTTTTATGGCCTTTGATGAGAAAAACTCCCCTTGTGAGCAAAATGCAGGGGGATTTCTAAGATACTGAGGAAGTGATATGATACCTTTCAGAGGGAAGGATGTGATCAGCTATTGGGGAAAGAGGAAGAGAATAGTGGCTTGTTCAGCAAACAGGTTATGTTTATTCAGTAAATGCTGGACTCTTTGAAGGCACTAGAGATTTAGAAATAAGACACACACAGGCTCTGCCATCATGGGTATCACAGAATAGCGTGAGAGACAGTGAAGCAGAGATGTAAACCATGACAGCAGAGAAGAATGGTGCTAAGTCATGGACCTGGGGTAATGGACACAAGTATTCTCCCAGGAGGTAGAGATTTGGGAGGCAGGGAACCAGTTCCTGAAGGATGCTGCTCATTCCAGAAAGGAAGTGTACCTCATGGAAGAAGACTGGAAGGGTATTTCAGGGGTGGCTTTAAGCCTCATGAAAAGTCATATGCAGAAGTGGTACATCATTGTCAAAGCACATGTGAGATACCATCATTTTCCAAAACAGCTACCATTTACTGAGTTCTTACTATTTGCCAAGCATTTCACATACATTCAGGTTTTTCCAACAATGCCATTGATGTGGGTGCCATTCCTTTAACTTTATTGTTAGGGAAACTGAGGCTTACAGCTACAGCCATGTGGTCTGGTCTACACAGACTGTGCAGTGTGTGACTAGTGAACACTTTTTGGTGCTTCATCCAGATCTCTCTGGATGCCCTTTAACCTGCGTGTCCATTGCCACCTCCCACCCCCAGGTTCTGAGTGCTTTGCTTCTAATGACTTGCACATTTGATGTTCTTCAGAGGAAGCAGAGGGCTCTGCTCCTTTAGAGGACTTCCCTCTTTGTTCTGACAGGCAGAGCATTCCCGCGAGGACCTATAGCTGCTCAATACTGACTGGTAAAGGATTATGAAAGGCCAGCTTCCTTGCCTGGAGGCAGGACAAATTCTAATGTCATTCATGTTCCAGAACTCCTTTTTGGGAGCAGTCTGAGGCTGACTTTGCCTGAGAGCCTACCTTGCCTGGGTTCCTCTCACCCAATGGTCTGCCTCTCCCACCCCTCCCTGGTCTCCCCCAGGAACACTCACTTACTAAATCCCTGCATATAAATCCTTATCTCAGACTCTGTTTTTGAGGAACCCAACTTAAGACAGTGGCTTACCTAGGATGCCAACTTGAGCCACTCTGAGCCACCCTTCTGTGTGACATGTAACCATCCATTATTTTTCTAATTCTGTCCATTGTATTTAAATTAACTTTTAACCCTATGCTTTCCGAGTTTCTGGACTGTGAAACTCTATGGACAAAACCTAAGAAGCTGAATGTCTGGTTTTCTGTTTTTCAGAAAAGCGATGTCCTACCCTTGTCATGCCAGCAAATGGAGGGTTCAAATGCATAGATGGTGCCTACTTTAATTCTCGGTGTGAGTACTATTGCTCACCAGGATACACACTGAAAGGGGAGAGGACAGTCACGTGTATGGACAACAAAGCCTGGAGTGGCCAACCAGCATCTTGTGTTGGTAAGAAAATCTCACAGTTTTCAGGAGGCACATACTTTGTAAGAAGCAGGGGCTGTTTGTCCAGTGGATTTGAAAGGAAGTATCAATATCCCACGTGTAAAGCATTAGCATCCAGCTTTGCTTTCAGTAGCTTCCTTCATCCCTAGTTCTCTAGTTCAGCTCAGACCTAATCTCAGTCTCTGTCTTCCAGAAGTGACTTAGCAGCTGATGGCTGTCATCTGACATTTGTCTCTTTTTTGGTTTCCTACCGAGGCAGCTGCAGGCTGGCAGAGTGAGGGAACACTACTGCTGCTTTAAATCAGGGATCTTCCTTATAGCTCTGAACAGAGCAGAGCTCCTGACATTTGAGGGGCAGTCCTTCAGAGAGCATCTGTGGGTCTTTCACCCAGCAGATTTCCTTTGTTGCTGACTCTAGTAGTCAGTGAGCACATAGTTTGCTAAACTGGAAGGGGTTTGAATGTTTTACCTTACTCTGGGTTTGTTGAGCAGTAGTTCTCATGGGGTGCTCCTGGGAGCTGCAGCATCAACCTAGAACCTCTGTAGAAATGCAAATTCTCAAATCAGAGGGTGGGTCTAGCACTTTTGCTATCCTGAGCTCTCCCGGGGACTCTAAAGTGCTTAGGGAGCCACTGATCTAAGGCAGTGCTTCTCAAAGTTTAACATGCATCAGAATCACCTGGGGACCTTGGTAGAAATAAAGATTCTAACCCAGCAGGTCTGGGATGGGCCTGGGATTCTGCTAGACTATGCTCTAGGGCAAAATCTCTGAACCTTGGCACAGTGGAAATTTGGGGCCACGTAATTCTTTATCATGGTGACCTGTCCTCTGCACTATGGAATGTTTATCAGATCCTTGGCTTTTACTCACAATATGCCAGTAACATTCTTTTTTCCCTAGTTGTGACAACCAGAATGTCTCCAGACATTGTGAAATATCCCCTGGAGGGGAGAGGAAAAGAAGAAGAAAAATCACTGCCCCATTGACAATCTCTGGTCAAGGGGCATGGATCCCCACCTTGGCTACCTACTGGAATTGCTCGAGTATCTTTTAGATGCTAGTAATACCTTACTTCTACCCTAGAGATTCAGATTTATTTAGCCTGTTGTGGGATAGTTGGAGGAGGCAAGTAGCATTATAAAAGCTTTCCAGGTGGTTTTCATGTGCAGCTAATATAGAGGAACATTGAGAGCAGTGATTCTGGAACTGTTGTCCCCTGACCAGCAACATTACTATCTCCTGAGATCTTGTTAGAAATGCAAAGTCCCAGCCCCACTCCACATGTGCAGGATTAGAAACTCTGGGGTAGGGCCTAGCCATCTACATTTTCATAGACCCTCCAGGAAACTTGGATGCTCTGCAGGGGTGTCCAATCTTTTGGTGGTTCTAGGTCACGCTGGAAGAAAAAGAGTTGTCTTGGGCCACGCATTAAATACGCAAACACTAATTAAAACCAAAAACTCTCATAATGTTTTAAGAAAATTCACAATTTTGTGTTGGGCTGCATTCACATCCATTATTGGGCCACATACAGCCCATAGGCTGTGGGCTGGACACCCCTGCTTGGGAACCTGCCCTCAAAGGTCAAAATATACTAAAAATAATGCCCTTGAACCTGCGGCATCAGCACAAGCAGGAAGCTTGTTAGAAATGTAGAATCTGAGGATCCATCTCAAGCCTGGCAGATCAAAATCCACATTTTAAGAAGATCCCTAGGGGATTCCTATGCCTTTAAAATGCTGAGACAGACTGCTGTAGGTAGTGGTTATCATTTCCATCTGGATATCTAGGCCCCTGCTATTTTTCCAAAGCTGCCACATAAACTGTTACAGCTGCCAGAACCCATCCTTACAGAACATTCTAGTCCAATTTCCCATTCTACAGGTGAGGGCTGACAGGTCACCTGACTTGCTTGAAGTTGCTTACAGGTAGGCTTTCAGGCCCTTGATCCCTGAATCCAGGGACAGCTCTGGCACTGACGTGCTATAGTAGCCGGCCATAGTACTCTGGCTCCTACCCTTGTGGGATCTTCCCATCGTCTAGAGAACTATTCAGCTGTCTGCTAATGTGCTTTACCACAAGCACTCCTTCCTCACTGCTCAGTGTCTGAGACATATACTTCAGGACTAAGACTGAAATTGGATGCTACCCTCTGGGGGCAGATACGCAACAATGCCTCCAATCTTGGTCCCTGGGGTGTCTTCATGATGACACACCCTGTCTACTGTCTTCCCTGGTAGCATCCACCATTTTCACTCTGCAGTTATGTGGTTACTAAGCTACAGCCAAGGGACCTGGCCCAAGATGTGGTCAAAACCCATCTATACCAGAGTCACAGCCTGGATCATACCTTGTATCAATTTGACAAGAGCAGCAGGTTCAAATTACTCAGATAACCAACTGACTCACATTTATTCTGGGCTTTTCTCTTTCTAGGATTTAGGTAGCAGTTTGTATTGGCCAGTAATTGGGAAAACAAAGGCCACTGTAGGTATTTCAAACAGAGGGGAATTTAATAAATTTAACATGGGGAAGTGGTTACAAAAATATAGGAAGAGCTGAAGGAGCAAAAGAGGAAAAACTGTTACCAGGGACAAGTTACAGCAGAAGTCATTCCAACCAAGGGCTGGAGTAGGAAAAGTAGAATGGTAGTGTTATCCTGAGTCCATGAGCCCACCCATGATACTGATGTTTCCATAATTGATGCCATCATTGGTGAGAATGAAGTCACGAGGCAACATTCCTGTTGATGTTTCAGGAGTCTAGAGAACCCTCACTGATGCTCCTACCAAAAGCATAATGGCTTTTACCTCCTTTCTGCCCTCTGGTCCCAGGAGGCACTGTTCTGTGGCAAATCTATCTGGCACCCACCTGGGAAATGTAACTTTGAGGCTTTTAGCTAGACAGTAAAGGGGAGATTATAGAAAAACTGAGTATCAACAGAATATTTGGCCCAGTAACCTTTTTCTGAGGTTTTAAACTTCTCTCCCAGAATCATTGTAGTTGTCAGTGAAAAGAAAGACCTCAGAGTGGTCCTGGTCAACCAGCACAGGTACCATGGTGCTGGGACTATGAACTCTGAATATGCTCCTCTTGAAGGGTATAACCTAAAGCCAGATGTTCAGGTCAAAATGGCCTCTCATGGATATTGCTTTCATTATGTCCCCTGTCACTTGGTATGTGCAAGCTAGTTTTTCAAAACAATTAAAAAAGTTTTGAAGCTCTCCTCCCTCTCATTGGAAAGGGCAGAGGTGATGGGAGGAGATGCTCAGAAATCTTTCTGCTAAGCAAGTGCTGGCAAAGAGTTCTCTAGGAATCATACCATTTCGATGTCCAGATTGTGTGGAACAATGGAAAAAATGCTAATTAGTCTCAAAAAGCAATAAGCTGCACCAGATGGTCCTGGAACCTTCCCAGAGGGAGAGAGAAAGAACTAAAAAAAATGAACCCCAATTTTAGGGGTCTTATCTTAGAGTTTGCCAGGGCAAGTTTCAGGCATATGTGGGGGAAGGGAAATTGTGCATGAAATTAGGTAGGAGTAGCTAAAAGGGCACCAGTGCGTCACAAGAGAGCATAGAGCTCTGAGGAAAAAGAGAGAAATGGACAAAGCAAGCATGCAATTCTTTCTCTGATTTTGGTGACAGATAAATTGGAGTTTGTCCCCAGTGAATTTTACTCTAGGGATATCACTGACTCTTTTGGCTTTAAATGTATTAAATTAGTTTAAAAAGTTTTTGTGTTGGTGGGGCTACAGGGTCCTTGAACATAACTCAGAACCTCAGCCTATTTTAGAAGCTGTCACATGGTGGCTGAGTAGTTCCCAGATTTGCACACAACCTTGAACAGTGCATCTTGGCTACAGCTGTGCTGAGTGCTGAGGAAATTGTCTCACTTCTCTCCTAGACCTGCATGCAAAAGAGAATGCTGGACTGACTTTTGACTCAGAGGTGGTCAGTTCTGTGGTCTGGCAAATTTAAAAGTACCACAAGTTAAGATTAATTCTCTTATGCAGACCATACTCTGGCAGTAGATTCAAATCCACGGTTAAATCAGAAACAGATATAGACAGAAATAAGTCAATGTAGGAGAAAAAACACACAGAAAATTTCGGGAGGGTAAAATTTTTGAAGAACCACAACTGCCATTGATAATAATAAGAGATAAACCTTAGAATGTAACAACTGTTGTTCTGGGGAAATATTTTTCCTTCTTTCCATTTAAGTTATTTTTAGTTACATTGGCATTTAGATAGAACAATGAAGAGTTAAAATTATAAGTCCTCATGGAGAGACCAGATTTTGAGTAGATACATGATCTCTCCTTTAGGCCGATATTTCTTCCTAGGCCAAAAGAAGAAGAAAAAAATTAAAGGAAATTTAAGAAACCATGGACAATGAAAACTCAGTAAATTTCTTTTGATATGCAGAGAGGCCCAGTTAGTTATTTTAATGAAGAACAATGTACAAACAAACTTTGCTTTTCAAATTGCCCTCTGCTTGTTTTATATTTCCTAAAGTAGAATAGATGGAGAGTTAACACAAATGAAATTTGGAATAAAAAAATCTCCGAGATTTAAGATATGCAAATTCATGAATACTTTTATGACTTCCCAACTATCAGACAGCTGGGTTCACCCATAAAGAAGTTTGCTGGTCTGCACTGCATTATTTTCAGATTCAGTTGAACACACGAACATTGAGGGGACAAGAATAAATGTATCAGTGCATTGTTGTAGATGACCATAAATTATGCCAAATTTTTGCTGGGTGGACAAATTCATATTCTTTGCAAACTTTGAGAAAACCAGTTTCAGCTTTGAAACCACTTGATTGACATACTGACCCACTTTTTACCTGACATGGTTTGCTAGTACAAACTGAACAGGTAAATTTTTAGTGGCCATCTTCAATATAAATATATCCCCAATTAATTTTTAGTTGGCCATCTTTTTTTTCCCATTTTTTAAATTGTTGTTCAATTACAGTTGTACCCATTTTTTTAGTTGGCCATCTTTTTGGTGAAGATGTTCACCAAACATCTCTTAATTGTGGAATTCATTGCTTTCCTTTTTGCCTCTTTTGTCCAGTTGAGAATGTTTTCTAATACCTTATGTGGTACAAAAGAAATGGGACCACTTCCCAGAGATATCTACGGGGATTATGCTCTCACTGGGGAAGAAAACAATTGGAAAAGTTTTTAGTGTCTGGATTTGCTCTGCCTTTGGCAGTCATACTCTTCTTGTGCCCCATGACATAATCACTTCCTTCCTTCATCACCAACCTCGAGCTATTTTATATTTGGATCAGCATTCTATTGCTAAACAATAGACCACACAAAACTAGGTGGCTTCAAACAGCCATGTTATTGCTTGTGATTATTTGGGTGGGAATTTGAGCAGTACTCGGTGGAGACAGCTCACCCCTGTTCCACATAGTGACAGACTGGAGCTAGAGGATCCAAGATGGCTTCATTCACATGTCTGGCATCTGTCAGAGGTGGCTGTACTGGCTAGAGTTTGGCTGAGCCTCATTCTCTCTTTCTTGCTTCATAATTTCTCATCTTTTCCACATGGCCTCTTTAGTCAGCATTTGGACCTCCTTAGGTGGCAGGTGGTTTCCAAGATAATAAAAGTAGAAGATGTCAGGCTCTTTAAAGCCATAGGCCTGGAACTGGCAGAGTCATTTTCCTTGCATTTTATTAGTCAAAGCAAGCAATTAGTCTTGTGACTGACACAAGTTCAAAAGACTGGGAAATAGACTCCACCTCTTGGTAGGATGAGCTGCAAATACATAAGAAGATCATTGGTGGCCATTTTTGCAGGAAATTCACCATAATATTCTTCAAAATTAGTGCTTAGAAATCATTACTGAAATGTATCTTGGAAGATGTTGCACAAGTTATTATATAGACATAGATCTCCACTGAAAATACTATTTAACCAAACATTTTAGGATACAGTTAATTTATAGCCTTAGTTTAAAAGGGTTTTTTTGCTAGTTACTTGTTGGCCAGGACATTTGAACCTCTTTCTTATTTCTACCACCTACCTGCTTAGATGTGTTAACAATCCCAAGTACATAGTTCAGTTTCTTAGATAAATAGAGTTTGATACAATGCAATATAGCAATATGTTTGTTTCTGGTATTTTAGATGTAGACAGGAAACTAGAGCACAGTCTGTCAGATGTCTCCAGTGAATGGGGCAGAGGCCAGCATTTTCATGAGATTTTCAGGATTTCCACACAATAACAGGCTCTATGGGCATCCTGATTCAATAGGGAATTGTCATTATGTTTCTATAGCAACTTTGTTCATTTCATTCATGGAAATTTATAATAACATAAGAAGCAATGATGGGCACGACTATATAAGAATAGGCTTAGGTTTCCGGAGCATCTTCGAAGGGCAGCTAGCTGTTCTCATCAGCTGAAAGAGAGGGCATAATGCTTGAGGACACAACAGAATCCAGTCCTGCTGCTGCTCTTCAAGGAGTTATGGGAAGCTGTAGCCAGTGACTGCAAAAGAATGTGTGTGCAAGGGTTGGAAGAAAACAAGTAGGGCAGCAGCAGGCTGACACACAGAAGTGTTTGGCTTATTAAAATAACTTTAAAAATATTTGATCATATCGTAAAATCCCAGACCACAAAGAAAATCCAAAGTGAGGAAATGCTTTCCAGTCTATAAATGGGGATGATGAAAACAATCCTTAGTTTAGTGAGTGGTTGTGAGAATTCAATGAAATAATGCAGAGATACTACTT
Organism: Phyllostomus hastatus; assembly: GCF_019186645.2. Taxonomy (NCBI): domain Eukaryota; kingdom Metazoa; phylum Chordata; class Mammalia; order Chiroptera; family Phyllostomidae; genus Phyllostomus; species Phyllostomus hastatus. Next base: position 2,960,514 of record NW_025334016.1, on the reverse strand, counting down.
ACCATGGGGTGGGCATGTAGGAGGGTCCAGTAAATATTAGCTATTATTTTTAGTAATTTATTTTTTTCTTGTTTCTGGTTTGGAAAAGCACTGCTTCTGAAATACTAGGCTAGTTTTGAATGATCATTGTTAGCTGGACATAAACTGGCTTTGCAAAACTCTCAGAATCATCACCCAAATAACATAATTTGGAGCTTTTTGCTTACAATGTCAGTATGACTAGTTGATACAGAAAACAACCTAGCATATCATCCAGATGTTTAGTTTGAATGACACACAGACTAAAAGAATCTCTTCACTCTAATGATGTTGCTCCAAAAAAAAGTGGTAGCACAATGAAATTTTACATTGATATCTATCTCCTCTCCTCTAACCCTCCTTTCTTGCTTTATTTTTTCTTTTTTTTTTAAATATTGAATTTATTGGGGCAACATTGGTTAATAAAATTATATAGGTCTTCACGTGTACAATTTCATCTGTATATTGTATTGTGTATTTACCACTCCAAGACCCCAAGGCAAGTCTCCTTCCATTACCAGTTATGCCTCCTGTACCCCTCCCTCACCCCATTTTTCTCTGGTAATTACTATACTGTTGTCTGTGTCTGTGAGGTTTTTTTTTTATAAGGAGAGAATCTTTTTTATTTTATTTATTTATTTATTTATTTATTTATTTATTTATTTATTTATTTATTTTTAGAGAGAGGGGAAGGGAAGGAGAAAGAGAGGAAGAGAAACATCATGTGTGGTTGCCTCTCATGTGGTCCCCAATGGGGACCTGGCCTGCAACACAGACATGTGCCCTAACTGGGAATTGAACCAGTGACCTCTCGCTTTGCGGGACAATGCCAAACCAACTGAATCACACTAGCCAAGGCTACTACAGTTTTTTTCCCCACTCACTTACTAATGAGCACTTGGGCTTTAAATTTTTAAAAAATAAATATGCTTTCTATGATGAGATCTGCCAGCTATAGTTAACCAGTAGGGGCAGATATTGTATACTTGTCTTTCTGATTCACCCTAAACTGTGAAATGTTCATCTGAATTATGAAAGTATGTCTTCTATTACCTATTATAGAGAAAAAGTATTATTTTTTAAAGCTTAGCAACTGAAATTAGACACCTCAAGTGCATTTAAAGCACCTTCCATGTCATAACATTTACATACTTTATTTCATCAGTTGTAAGAAGCATATTTTTTTACCCTATAACATCCCTGAAATTGGCTGCATCTCACAACTGATAGTGACTTGGACTCAATAAACTATGGTGGTCATCTTAGTATTAGTATTAAGGCTGTAAATTCACACTCTATGGAAGCATGACATAGAATTAAAAATAAATTTGGATAGCTGAAGACAACACTGTTTAACAAATGATTAATAATTTCCTATCCTAAATAGAAAGAGAAATTATCAGACAAGACACAGGAGAAAGTATATGAAGACTTCACTTGGTGTGTTTTTACTCTCTCAAAGATGCTTGATTCAGAATCAAATGACACAATTTTACTCAGGTTGTGGTAACATTTAACTACTTATCAGTTAGAATGTAAAGCAATGCAAATCTGAATATTGTTAATTTGCTATGACCTCTTGAAATACATTGGCCACATGTTCAGAATCATCAGGTAGAGTTTGCTAAACTTCGAACTCCCCTTCTTGTGATTTCACTTTAGCTATAACAGGATAAAATCCAAACCAGTGTAGAGCCAAAGTAAAACTGCTGTCCCAAAACACAAATCATAGGTGTGGTCCAGTGGCAGTTAAAGGGGAGTGTGGACCCAGACAGAGCACTGTTTTTTAATATATTGAAGAATATGTTGACAATAGACATAGCCAGAGGAGAGAGGGTTCATTCCAGGGCTAAGGGGTCTGACTTGAGTTTTAAGTCATACTCATTATCTACATGCATTGCCTTAAGTAAATCACTAGGGCTCTCTGAACTTGTTTCCACACCTGTAAAGTGAGAGCATTGGGTGGCTCCTATAAGTCTCTGTAGTATTTTCTTTTACTTCTCCAAGGGCAGTGCTCTTTGTACTTCATGTTATATTATATGTGTGCTGACATAATGCCCCTAATAGGCTATAAACTCGGAGAAGCACACAATTCTCTTGCTTTAGTGCATCTCAACCACAGGAGTTGGAAGGATGCCTTGGTTAAGGCAGGCACTTACTAAAGACTTCTTGCCTTGAATTTAATAAAACTGGATGATAGCTAAAGGTACCTTTCTGTAATATTTTATAATGCTCTTTTTAAAGCAGGAGGTATTCAATATGGCTGAATGACTTCTAGATTTAGCTGGGTTACTGCCATATTACCGAGTCAGTAGGCAGAATTTAGAAACATAGGGAAGAAGAAGCTATAGCCAATAAGTTATGCCATAATACACCTAACAAGGCCCATTGATTTGGTTTATCCAGGTTTACCCATGCACACGTGAGTGCTTAAGCAATCTTCAAAACTCATCAAGAGAGAAAGGGCAAGATGAAGGGAAGGAAGAGAAATACAGAGGGGTGAGCAAACCATTAAAAATGTGGAGTACCAGCCCTGGCTGGCGTAGCTCAGTGGATTGAGCGCGGGCTGGGAACCAAAGTGTCCCAGGTTCGATTCCCAGCCAGGGTACATTCCTGGGTTGCAGGCCATAACCCCCAGCAACCGCACATTGATCTCTCTCTCTCTCTCTCTCTCTCTTTCTCTCTTCCACTCCCTCCCTTCCCTCCCTAAAAATAAATAAATAAAATATTTAAAAAAAAATGTGGAGTACCTAGAGCTTTTGGCATGTCGAATGCAAGGTGTCAAACCCCAAGTTAATGAGATGGTTCTTGATGATAGTGAGAATACTCTGGTTATATTTTCAGATATGGAACCACCTAGAATCAAGTGTCCAAGTGTAAAGGAACGCATTGCTGAACCAAATAAGTTGACAGTCCGGGTGTCCTGGGATACCCCTGAGGGAAGAGACACAGCAGATGGCATTCTAACCGAGTAAGTGAAACTTGGCAGATGGAACAATGTTACCTCTTTTAAAATAACTTTTATTGATTTTGAGAGAGAGAGAGAGAGAGAATGATTTTTGTTGTTCCACTTGTTTATGCATTCATCGGTTGATTATTGTATGTGCCCTGACTGAGGATTGAACCTGCAACCTTGGCATATTGGGATGAAGCTCTAACCAACTGATCTACCCAGCCAGGGCTGATGTTACCTCTTTTATATGAGAAGTTTACTACCCAAAGTGGGGAAGTGTATCTTCGCCGGTCTATTGATGTTTACAGACTCTGTACAACACTTGGTCAGCTCTTCCTCACTGATGTTTTATTTTTTTCCATAGTTGTCTTCACCATCTGACATGTTATATATTTTACTGATGTATTTGTTCACTGACATATTCCTAATGTCCAGACCCATGCCTAGCACATAGTTGGTACTCAGTAAATATTTGTCAAAGAAAAGAAAGGAAATAAGAAGAGGTGGTGGGAAAGAAGGTAGAGGAGAGACAGAAGGGGGAAGAGAAGCCACCTGGCTAATTCAGAAATGACCCCATTGCCCACCCAGAGGATTTCTACTCATGCCCCCAGGCCTTACTAAGCCATAACCCCACTGGAAGCCTCCGTGTGTCCCAGCTGGAGCCAGATACTACCCTCCTTGTGCTCTGTGAATATGGCTTAATACAAACCCTTTGCAACCCCCTTTTTGGCACCCGTTTTTAAAAAACTTTTGATTTTTAATTAGTTTAAAAAAACTTGTGGCCACATTGAACACTTACAGAAGAAGCTTATTAAAAAAAGAGTTGTTCTCTTTTGCCTTCTTCCCCACCCCAACCCCATCCTCCAAGACCAATTGTATTAATAATTTAAGATACATCCAAAATACTTTTTAAAATGGTGATTCCATTTGGTGAAATTAGCTACATGTAGTTCCAATCTAGCATCTTGACCTGTACCTTGAAGCTTTTTGGTTGGCCTTCCTGTTCTCTGGAGGCCACTACTTCATGTCACCATGTTCACATTTGTGCCTTGAAGGCCGTGGTCCTGTTAGACCTCCGGACTGAGTTTCCATCTGTGGACAAAGAATCCCTCTGATTCACCCCCTGGTGAGCCATACAGCAGGGAAAGGTTTTCTATAATCCTATCAACCCAGGCTGTGCAAGAGAAAAACATTTTAAAGCAATTATTAGCAATAACAGAAAATCTCCCAACCCTAGCAGGACCTCTTATTTCTACACCCTCATAATTTTCTCCCAGTGTACCATCTAGCTTAGATAATATTATTACTAGTTTTGTTCCTCCTTGAACTACTCAAAAATAAAGTTCAAACTTTATTAAGAAAATTATTTATTTGCTGTCACATATGCATGTCACAATCCCCTAATGAGAAACTTTGGGCAATTGGGATTAAAAAATAAGTCACTGTTGACATATTCAGGGATTGAGCTTTATTTATGTGTGAATCTTGGTGCCTAGCAAAATGCCTGGATCAGCTCCTGAAACAGAATAATTTCTTAAATTTTTATAACTCTGAATGAAATCCTACATAATAAACTCAAAATATCATGTCACCAGATGACTCTATTTACCTTGGCCTTGGTAGCCTGTGTTATGGTTAGAAAGGTGACTTTTTTATTTTTTAATTATATTTTATTGATTATGCTATTATGGTTGTCCCAATTTTTCCCCCTTGGCCCTTCTCCACCCAGCACCCCTCACTCCCTTAGGTAATCCCCACAACATTTTTCATGTTCATGGATCATGCATGTAAGTTCTTTGGCTACTCCACCATTTCCTATACTGTACTTTACATCCCCATGATTATTCCATAACTACCCATTTGTATTTCTTAATTCCCACGTTTCTTCATCCATTCTTCCACAATCCCCTCCAAATTAGCAACCATCAAAATGTTCTCTATACCCATGATTCTGTCTCTGTTCTTCTTGTTTCCTTAGTTTGTTTTTTAGGTTCAATTATTGCTAAATATATATTTATTGCCATTTTATTGTTCATAGTTTTGATCTTCTTCTTTTTCTTAAATAAGTCCCTTTAAAATTTTATATAATAATGGTTTGGTGATGATGAACCCCTTTAGTTTTTTCTTGTCTGGGAAACTCTTTATCTGCCCTTCAATTCTAAATGATAGCTTTTCTGGGTACAGCAATCTTGGCTGTTGGTCCCTATTTTCATGATTTTGAATGTCTTGCCCATCCCTTCTAGCCTGCAAAGTTTCTTTTGAGAAATCAGCTGACAGTCTTATGGGAACTCTCATGTAGGTAACTAACTTCTTTTCTCTTGCTGCTTTTAAGGTTTTTAAAATTATCTTTAACCTTTGGCATTTTAAATGTGCCTTGGAGTGGGCCTTTTTGCATTCATCTTGTTTGGGACTGTGCTTCCTGAACTTGCGTGTCTATTTTCTTCACCAAATTAGGGAAGTCTTCTTTCATTATTTTTTCAAACAGGTTTCCAATTTCTTGCTCTTTCTTTTCTCCTTCTGGGACCCTTATGATGCAAATGTTGTAACACTTGGAGTTGTCCTGAGAGGCTCCTTACACTATCCTCATTTTCTTGGATACTTTTTTCTTTTTGTTGTTCTGATTGGTTGTTTTTTTTGCTTCCGTAGGTTCCAAATCATTGATTTGATTCTTGTCTTCATCCACTCTATTGTTGTTTCCCTGTAAATTGTTCTTTATTTCAATCAGTATATCCTTCATTTCTGACTGGATCTTTTTTATGCTGCTGAGGTCCTCACCTTGAGCATCCTAATAACCAGTGTTTAGAACTCTGCATCTGATAGATTGTGTATCTCCATTTCATTTAGTCCTTCTTCTGGAATTTTGTTCGGTTCTTTCATTTTGGGTCATGTTTCTTGTCTCCTTGTTTTGGCATCCTCCCTGTGTTTGTTTCTATGTATTAGGTCAATCTTCTTTGACTCTGTGTCTTGGTACAGCTTATGTAGTGTGGGCTAATATAGTAGGTGTCCTGTAGGGTCCAGTGGCACAGCATCCCCTATCACCCAAGCTGGGTACTTGAGGTGCATCCTTTATATGGGTTGAGTACATCCTTCTCTTGTAGTTGAGCCTTGGTTGCTTTTGGAAGATCAATAGGAGGGATTTACCCAGGCCAGTCAGCTGCAAGGACTGGCTGTGAGGCTGGGACTCCTCGCTCTCAAGATATCCCTCCTGAATTTTTATCTTCCACATGTGGATTTAGGACCAGCCCATCCACATCTCTGCCCCTCTTACCAGTCTGGATAGGTGTGGTTTCTTCAATTCCATAGTTGTCAGATTTCCATTCAACTCAATTTTATAGTTGTCAGGCTTCCATTCAACTCGATTTTTGATGGTTCAGAGTGATGGTTGCTCTACATTTTAGTTGTAATTTTGATATGGCTGTGGGAAGAGGCGAGCCGTTACTGCTTATGCTGCCATCTTGACCAGAAGTTATGAGTAAAGAATTTTTAAAATAGTGCCCTTTTCACACTCAAAAGGGTCCTTGTTTGGAATACATATTACATAGTCATGTTACTTATTGAGAAGGACAAAATCCACACTATGGAATGTGAAATGGATAGAGTTTACCAGACATTGAACTTTGCCATAATTTGTGTCCTTTATGTTAATTAATCATACTAGTATATCCTTCATTTCTGACCGGATCTTTTTTATGCTGGTGAGGTACCAAGTTCCTTGAGCATCCTTACAACCAGTGTTTTGACTTCTGCACCTGATAGATTGATTATCTCCATTTCATTTAGTTCTTTTTCTGGAATTTTGTTCTGTTCTTTCATTTGGGCCATGTTTCTTTGTCTCCTCATTTTGGCAGCCTCCCTGTGTTTGTTTCTATGTGTTAGGTAGAGCTCCTATATCTCCCTGTCTTGGTAGCATGGCCAAATGTAGTAGGTGTTATGTAGGGTCCAGTGGCACAGTCTCCCCTGTCACCCAAGCTGGGTACTCGAGGTATGTCTTTTGTGTAGGCTGAGCACACCCTCCTCTTGTAGTTGAGCCTTGATTGGTGTTGTCAGGTCAATGCAAAGGGTGTATCGAGGCCAGTCAGCTGCAAGGATTGACTGTGAATAGTGACAACCAATCTCTGCCCTTCATGGAGAATCAACTGTGCAGGGGCAGGGTGGTGGTGCTTTCACATGGTCTGTAGCTATCCACTGGGTGTGCAAGCTCTGGGGTTTCTTGGGTGGCGCAGGCCAAGGTCAGCTTCCACCTGTGTTCTGCCCAGGGCCAGCCTGCTTGAGTGCTAAAGCAATCCAAGATGGCTGCTACTTGTGCTAGGCTTGGAGAACCCAGGTGAAGCCAAGCTGTGAACCTAGACTGGCTGCTGCTAGTGCAGGGCCTGGGCCCACTTAGCAAGAGGTACAGGGGCTAGGAGCTCACTGAAGTTGGCTGTTGTTTGTCTGATAGGATTTAGGACGTTGTGAATCATGAGCCAAGACCAGCCATTTCTGTGGAAAAGCCACTGTTAGTGACTTGGGTGGGCCAGTAAGTTGGGTGGTATGGAGCCTCAGGAGATTTCCAGGGTGGGGCAAACACTGTTAGCCAGGTTGATGGAGTCTCAGATATAGCAATCCACCTGCTGGCTGTGTGGCTCTGTGCGGGGAGGATTCAGAAAAGGTACAATGGCCTCTGCACACCTTTCTGTCTGGGAGAAAACTGGGTACTTGTGGTGCACTGTTGGCCCCCAGCCCTCACCCAAATGGCAGACACTTCAGTTCCTTCATGTATTCCACTGGTACCCTGCAAGCTGCCACCCAGGTATTAGAATTCAGAGAGAGCCAGTCTAAGTAAGCCCGTGTGTGGGTTCTTTAAGAGGAACTGCTTGGGACTCCAAAATTTTTCCATGAACTCAGTCCCCACTGGATTTCAGAGCCAGACTGATCTTCCTGGCACTGGAACCTAGGTTGGGAGGCCTAGTGTGGGGCTGGGACTCCTTATTCCTGAGATATCCCTCCTAAATTTTTTAATGTATATTTTATTAATTATGCTATTACAGTTGTCCCAATTTTTTCTCCCCTTTCTCCCCCTCCTCCCTGCACCCCCCACCCTCCAGCATTCTTTCCCTTCTCTTAGTTCATGTCCATGGATTGTACATATAAATTCTTTGGCTTCTCCATTTCCTGTACTATTCTTAACCTACTCCTGTCTATTTTGTGCCTACCTATTATGCTTCTTATTCCCTGTACCTTTCCCTGCCATTCTTCTGCTCCCCCTCCTCACTGATAACTATCCATGTGATCTCCATTTCTCTGATTCTGTTCTTGTTACAGTGCTGGCTTAGCTCATTTTTGTTTTTGCTTTTTTTTAGGTTTGGTTGTTGACAGTTATGAGTTTGTTGTCATTTTATTGTTCATATTGATCCTTTTCTTAGATAAGCCCCTTTAACATTTCATATAATAAAGGCTTAGTGATGATGAACTCCCTTAACTTGACCTTATCTGGGAAGCACTTTATCTGCCCTTCCATTCTAAATGAAAGCTTTGCTGGATTAAGTAATCTTGGGTGTAGGACCTTGCCTTTCATGACTTGAAATACTTCTTTCTAGCCCCTTCTTGCCTGTAAGGTTTCTTTTGAGAAATCAGCTAATAATCTTATGGGAACTCCATTGTAGGTAACTCTCTCCTCCTGTCACTTTTAAGAGTCTCTCCTTATCTTTACTCTTGGGTGACTTAATTATGATGTGTCTTGATGTGTTTCTCCTTGGGTCCAATTTCTTTGGGACTCTGAGCTTCCTGGACTTCCTGGAAGTCTGTTTCCTTCATTATTTGTTCAATTAAGTTTTCAATTTCTGGCTCTTCCTCTTCTCCTTCTGACACCCCAATGATTCAGATGGTGCATTTAAAATTGTCCCAGAGGTTCCTGAGCCTCTACTCATTTTTTTTTTAATTCTTGTTTCTTCATTCTGTTCTGGTTGGATGTTTATTTCTTCTTTTTGTTTTAAATCATTGATTTCAATCCTGGTTTCCTTCCCTTCTCAGTTTCCTGTTGGTTCCCTCTATATTTTCCTTTATTTCATTTTGTATAGCCTATTTCTTCTTTCATTTTACAACCGAGCTCAATCATTTCTGTGAGCATTCTAGGCGGTTTGAACTCTGCATCATATAGGTTGTCTATCTCCTTGTCACTTAGTTCTTTTTCTGGAGTTTTGATCTGGTCTTTCATTTGGGCCATATTTCTTTGTCTCAGCATGCCTATTAGGTTGTAACAGGCAGAGCTTTAGGTATTCACCAGGGTGGGCCAACACTCTTTGTAGCGTTGTGGTGCTGTCTGTGGGGAAGGGGTCAGAGAAGAAACAGTGCCGCTTGCTCAGTTCTTGCCATGCTTTCTGTCAGTCCCTGCCATGCTTTCTGTCAGTCCCCTGCTACCCACAAGCAGATTGTGCCTTTTCAGGTACTGATTCCCTGGGTGGGTGAGTTTGTGTATGTTCTAGGACCCCGTCAGCCTCTCCAGTGGACTCTCCTGTGAGACTGGGTGTTTCTTCTGCCACCACAACCCCTACAGATTTTTCCAGACAGAGGTTTGGAGTCTTGAATTTCCTTCACGAAAAACCCTGGGTTTCACAGTCTGTTTCACTTCCCATTTGTTCCTCCTAGCTTATCTGTGTATGAATGTGGGACAGCCATTCAGCCAGCCCCCACCGTGCCTGAGTAGTCTGCCTTCTTGCCATGCGTCCTCTCTGCCCTACTGCCTATCTCCACCCTTCCTACAAGTCTTGATGAATATTTCTTTAACTCCTTGATTGTTGGACTTCCATGCAGTTTGATATTCTGGCAGTTCTGGCTGTTTTTGATTTATAAATTGGTTATCCTTCTTTTGGTCATGTGAGGAAGTGAAGTGTTTCTACCTATGCCTCCAACTTGGCCGAAACCCCACTCCTGAATTTTTAGCCACCACATGTGGATGTGGGACTAGCCTGTTCTGTGTCTCTGCCCCTCCTACCAGTCTGGATAGTTGTGGTTTCTTTAATTGTGTAGTTTTTGGACTTCTATTCAACTTGATTTCTGATGATTCTGAGTGATGGCTGTTCTGTAGTTTAGTTGTAATTTTGATGTGGTTAAGTGAGGTAAGCACTGCTTACCTATGCCTCCATCTTGACTGGAAGTCCCATAAATATGGCACTTAAAAATGCAGCCTAGAGCCCCTACCCCTCTGTTCACAGTAGCTGTCTTGTCTCCTTGCAGAGTTCTACAGACCAGAGCCAGTGGAGGCTTGGAGCAGGATACTGTTGAGAGTGCACTGGCAGAATGAGGAATTCAGAGAAGGCTGTCATGTCCCCTTTTCAGCTCTCTCACTTGGGCTCCTTGCTTGTGTGGCATTTCCCTATGACCCCTTCCACTATGTCTTATGCAAGCTACTGTTATATAATCTCCTAAGAGGGAAGGTTCTAGTGTCAAGCTTTGAGACAAGTGCTTCCTGTGAGTTCCCTTATTTATTCCTGATGACTGTTATTTGCATGTCACAAATAAGATACATTTTCCAAGAAGTTAGCAGACACTCATATTTGATGTGTGATTCCTCTCAGGTTTATCTGCATTTCAGTCATGATTCCTGCATGACTTAAAGCATCTGAGGCTCAAAGTAACATGTCTCTAATGGTGGGATTTCTGCCACTTTCCCAAGACCCCTCAGTTCATAACTTGTAAACAGCCACCTTAAACACAGTTCTAAGGTACAAGGTTCTCCTCAATGGTAAGAATGGTAATTTCACATGTCCATTATTAGCAAATATTTTCATCATTCTTAAGAATTGTAGAGAGACTTCCAGCCAAGATGGAGGCATAGGTAGACACACTGTGCCTCCTCACACAACCAAAAGAAGGACAACAACAAATTTGAAAACAAAAAACAACCAGAACTGACAGAAAATAGAACTGTATGAAAGTCTGACAACCAAGGAGTTAAAGAAGAAACATTCATCCAGAGTAGTAGCAGGGGCAGAGATGGGCAGCCAAGGCAGAGAGGACTCATGGCAAGGTGGTGGCTAGTGGAGCGGGAGGTCCCACATTTGAGTGCAGATAAACTGGTAGAAACAACTGGGGAGTGAGACAGACTGCTCAACACAGAGTTCCAGCATGGGGAAATAAAACCTCAAAAACCTCTGACTGTAAAAACCTGTGAGGGTTGAGGCAGGAGGAGAAACTCCCAGCCTCACAGGAGAGTTTATTGGAGAGACTTACAGTGTTCTAGAACATACACAAACCCATCCACCCCAGGAAACAGCACCAGAAGGGCCCAATTTGCTTGTGGGTAGCAGAGGCAGTGACTGAAAGCTGGCAGAGAGCTGAGCAAGAGGCACTGTTCCCTCTCAGACCACACTCCCACATACAGCAACACAACAAGGCAAAGTGGTTTGCCCTACTCCAGTGAACACCTAAGGCTCTGCCCCTTACTATGTAACAGGTTCACTGAGACAAAAAAAATGACCCAAGTGAAAGAACAGATCAAAACTCCAGAAAAAATACAACTAAGTGACAAAGAGATAGCCAGCCTATTGGATGCAGAGTTCAAAACACTGATAATCACGATGCTCACAGAATTGGTGGAGTATGATCACAAAACAGAGGAAAAAATGAAGGCTATGAAAAGTGAAATAAAGGAAAATGTACAGGGAACCAACAGTGACAGGAAGGAAACCAGAATTCAAATCGTTTTGGACCAAAAGGAAGAAATAAACAATCAACCAGAACAGAATGAAGAAACAAGAATTCAAAAATATGAGGAGAGGCTTAGCAACCTCCAGGACAACTTTAAACATTCCAACATCCGAATTATAGGGGTGCCAGAAGGTGAAGAGGAAGAGCAAGAAATGGAAAACTTATTTGAAAAAATAATGGAGAACTTCCCCAAAATGGCAAAGGAAATAGATTTCCAGGAAGTCCAGGAAGCTCAGAGAGTCCCAACAAAGTTGGACCCAAGGAAGCACACACAAAGGTACGTCATAATTACATTACCCAAGGTTAAAGATAAGGAGAGAATCTTAAAAGCAGCAAGAAAAAAGGAGACAGTTACCTACAATGGAGTTCCCATTAGACTATCAACTGATTTCTCAAAAGAAACCTTACAGGCAAGAAGGGGCTGGAAAGAAGTATTTGAAGTCGTGAAAGGCAAGGACCTACATCCAAGATTACTCTATACAGGAAAGCTGTCGTTTAGAATGGAGGGGCAGATAAAGTGCTTCCCAGATAAGGTCAAGTTAAGGGAGTTCATTATCACTAAGGCCTTATTATATGAAATGTTAAAGGGACTTACCTAAGAAAAAGAAGATCAAAACTATGAACAGTAAAATGACAATAAACTCACAACTATCAACAACTGAATCTAAAACAAAAATGAACTAAGCAAACAACTATAGCAGGAACAGAATCACAGAAATAGAGATCATATGGAGGCTTATCAGTGGGGGAGTGAGAATGGGACAGAGGGGAAAAATGTACAGGGAATAAGAAGCATAAGTGGCAGGTAGAAAATAGACATGGGGAGTTAAGAATTGTGTGGGAAATGGAGAAGCCAAAGAACTTATATGTGTGGCCCATGGACATGAACTAAAGCGGGGGGATGTGGGTGGGATGTGGTGTGCAGGGTAGAAGGTAATAAAGGGGGGGATCAGACAACTGTAATAACATAATCGATAAAATATATTTTAAGAAAGAGCTGTAGAGAGAAATTATCTGTCTGTTGAACAACAAACAAAACTCGACATTTGATCATGCTTTACCTCTTGGTGTTCTTATCAGACAGTTAAGAAGAAAGATGCTGGATTCACCCTAGATGCATGATCTTGGACAAGTTCCTGAACTTTTCAGTTCTACAATTTCCTCATCTATAAAATGGAGATAATACTACCTACTTCATAAGGTTGTTCTGAAGATTAAACAAACTACTATATGTAAAACTCCTAGATGTATGCCTGACAGTGTCCCTGCTACAGGGAACCAACAGTGGCTCCCTTTTGATATGGTTTTGTGAGGAGGTGAGCAGTGTTTACCTATGCCCACATCTTGACTGGAAGTCCCAGAAATAAGGTTTGTGTAAGTACAACAAACAATATTATTATTATCACCAAAGAATCACAGTGAACTTTAATTTTGCTCAGCAAATATCTCAACTGGCCCAGATAGAAAAGGAAAGTTGTAACACCTCATGCAGGCCCAAATTGCCAATGAGTGCTTAGACTATAACTGAGGTCCTGGGTTCTCAGCCTCCTCCATCCTCTGTTCTACTTTCCAGTGAGAAAAATAAATATGAAGTTCCCAGGAATTTGAGACTACCATTTTCTGATCTCAAACAACTCTTCCAAAAACAGAGTAAAGCTCAAAAATGATATTTTTCAATAAATGTTTGTTCTAGTCAAACTGATTGCCCTTCTGTATCATTCTATCCTCTGCAGGTTGTTCAACAAATGCCTGTAATGGTCATCTTTGGTCTTTAGGCCCACAATGGCCTAAGTGTTGCTAGGTCCATAATCATCATCTTTGTTCTTTCCATTTCCCCACCTTTAAGTGTTATTCTAAAAGGCCTCCCACCAGGCTCGAATTTTCCAGAAGGAGACCACAAGATCCAGTACACAGTTTATGACCGAGCCGAGAACAAGGGCACTTGCAAATTTCGAGTTAAAGTAAGAGGTAAGAATACTGATTATTGGCTTTTCCCCCTCTTTAAAAGAGCAAAGGGAAACAGGCTCTCAAGTAAGAACCCTCTACAAGCACCCACTGCTATAAGGATACTTCCCAGTTTGGATTCACTTTTAATGAGGCCAAGAAAGTATGCCACCTTATTGATTAAATTTTCCAATACAAATCCAGATGAGGTTCAGTGCTGGCAGCTTACTTAAGGAGTCTGAGAGAGTGATAAGCTAGTCTCACATGAACCAGTCCTGGCTGTACTAGAATATTATTTGATAACTTTTTCATCCCTGGGTTTGGATGACCAACTAAAAGCCTGCAAGTCCTTCTATAAAGTAGGTTAGAAACTCCCTAGATTGGGCCACTGGATCATGTTTTTGGTGTTCTAAGACTTTTGGTCTACCTGAAAAAAAGTGTTTTAAGGTTTATTTTATGCCTCATTGTTTGGACAGCTAATTAATAACCAACCATATTTACTCTTCTGCATTCAAGCTCCTCACATAAAACACAGGGGGCTAAAGCAGTTGACCTCAGCATTTTCACTGGTATAAACAGTGACCATTCCAAGGCACATTCCCTGGCCAGATAGTCATCCCTGCCCCTTCATTCATTTCACATACTGATATAGAAGTCTGATTACAAAGCTGGTACATCTGAGACCTCACTTTCCCTGGTTACTCTGTGGAGGGGAGCTCATAACTGAGACTTGTCTGGGCTTGTGTCCCTACAGTGAGACGCTGTGGCAAACTCAACCCCCCAGAGAATGGTTACATGAAGTGCTCCAGTGATGGAGATAATTATGGAGCCACTTGTGAGTTCTCCTGCATTGGCGGTTATGAACTACAGGGTAGCCCTGCCCGAGTATGTCAGTCCAACTTGGCTTGGTCTGGCACGGAGCCCACCTGTGCAGGTATGTGTGCAGCCTTCTCTATCGCCAGCAGCAGAACCTGAAAATTCCTTGGTTCTGGATTCCAGTAGAGGGAGGAATGGTTTCATTCTACATACCTCAAAAGGTTCAATGCCATCCCTCTTCATCAGATAGGTGAAAATTGTCCCTGGATCCCTGCTGCAGGTTATCTTACCCACCCTCATCCTTTGCCTCTGCCTCTTCTGATTTCCCCTTTAGAAATTTTCTAACGTAAAGACATTTCTAATGTCTTCTAAGGAAGAAGCTGGATGGGGACCCAGGACCAGCCTTTAGTGACATTATGAATCAGCAAAGCCTGCTGTAGTTACCCTTGTTTCTCCCTTCTACAAATGTAATCATTTTTTTGTACAAAAGCAGTATACCACATGTACAGGCAATATAATGCCTCTTTTATAGCACTGGCTTGAAAGTCATGCAGACCTTGGATATTTATAATCCTTCTTCTTATGTCAAATGAGACAGATAATGGCTACTATCTGAGTTGTTGTAAGAGTGAAATTAAGTTATTCATTGAGCAATGGAATAGAGCAGTGCCTGGCCCAGTGTAAGCCCTCAATACATGTCAACTAGTCTTACTGAGGAACAAAACTTGAACTGGGAATCAATAATACTACAGAATTTGGACTAGTCAGAAAATTCTGGACATATCTCTAATTTAAATACTCCTATTTTGGCTCTTTTTCTAATCTTTTCTCTTCTTTATACTTCCCCTTTAATCCCAGATATTCAGAGTCAGATGAGAGAGACAGGCAGATATGCACCATCAGCTAAATATCTGAAGTTCTTCAACTTTATACGTTAAAGTAGAAAGAACATACTTCTTTCCTTCCCTATCTCACTTCCTGTTGTTGGGAGAATAATGGCCCCCTCCTACCAACTCCCCCATGTCCATATCATAATTCCCAGGATTTGTGGATATATTGCCTGACATGGCAAAAGGGGTGTTGCAGATATAATTAAGAATTTTGAGATGGAGAGAGTATCCTGTATTATCCAGGTGGTCCCAGTGTAATCACAAGAGAGAAAGAACTGTTGTCAAGACCAGAGAAAAAGATGATGGGAGCAAAGGTCAGAGAGAAAAGAGATTTGAAGGGGCTGTGCTGCCAGCTTTGAAGATGGAGGAAGGGCTACGAGCCAAAGAATGCAGGTGGTGTCTAGATGCTACAAAAGGCATGGAAACAGATTATCTTCTAAAGCATTTGGGGGAGCCCAGCCCTGCCAACACTTTGACTCTAGCCCAGTGAAACCATTTCCAAACTTCTGATGGCTAGGACTGCAAGAAAATACATCTGTGTGTGTTCAGGCACTAAGTTTCTGGTGGTTTGTCACAGCAGTAAGAGGAAAGTAATATACTTCCCACTCTTCTACCAGTACTTCTTGGGACCACCTCCTGAACAACTTCTCACAACTGAATCTTTATACCAGAGTCCACTTCTTACATATATGGTTCTGTGTGCCATCATAGGCTATATTGAGCCAGAACAAGTAGAGCATTTCTGACCTATCTGGCCCTTTCTAATTATAGCCATGAATGTCAATGTGGGCGTAAGAACAGCAGCTGCACTTCTGGATCAGTTTTATGAGAAAAGGAGGCTTCTTATTGTGTCTACACCCACAGCCCGAAACCTCCTCTACAGGCTGCAGCTTGGAATGCTACAGGTGAGTCCATGGGGTAAGGACAAGGAAGGGACCTTTAGCTGGGAGGATCCAGTCATTTCATTAAAAGTAAAGGCCAGCTTCAATGCCTAATCCGTTTGCTATGAGCTTCAGGATACTGGCACTTTAGAATTACCACTGTTCATTTCTGGTTCTGGGGCATAACCTGATTAGTGTTGATTCCCCAACATTAACCTAATCATTTTCCAACTAATACCATTAGTTTGTCTTCACTAATAAGCCTCACTGACATGCTGTCCAGGCCCAGCCAATAAACAATTGTCTTTACAGAACCTGTCTAGGATATGTCTGGGCTGGAGGTAATCAGTTGTTAGCCCAAAGAAGTTTGCTCAAAAGATAAGGGGAGTCCAGGAGCCCCCATGCCTCAGATTCTACCCCCAGTGAGCTTCTCCAACTCTCCCAGAGCTCCTCAGAGAGTGATGACCATCTTTAGAACACTGGTTCTCAAAGTCTGGTTCCTGGACTAGTGGCATCAGCATCAATTGGGAGCTCACTAGAAATGCAAATCCTCGAGCCCATTTCAGACTTACTGGATCAGAACCTATATTTTAATTAGACCAGGTGATTTCTAAGCACCTTAAAATCTGAAGAATACTTTTCTAGGAAATGTACCTTCTCAGGTGGGCAAATTTTGTAACTAAGTGAGGCAACCAGTATCTTTAAACAACAACAACAACTACAAATTGAAAAACTAGAACTTGCTTAATTTTTGTTGTTAAGCTGGTTTGCAATAAGAGTAGCCAACTTGACTGAATGCTAATGAGTCAGAATGTGCACTGGGTCATGGACACAGTGCTACACTTTTTTATTTGAGCAATATTTTATTTACTACAGTGAATGGAACTAAGTGTTTAGAACAATATTAGTTTAACAAAAGCTACAATTTTACTTCTCATTTAAGCATTAATACAATGAATGATAAGTCTTCATTCTCCTCATGTACTTGAAGGACTTCCCGTGAACTCTGAACAACCATACAAAGTTTTTCAGGCTTCTCAGATAGGAGCCCAATTCATTGTGTCTTTATCCTCAATCCCTGCCACCTTACCTCCATCCTTGTATTGCCTTGTCCTAGCTAGGGGACTTGCTCTTCAGGTAACACGAGCTCACACCACTCCACTCTTTGGGCAATTGGCCTTGCAGACTATATTCCATGATCATACATTTCCTGACCTCTTCTTATTCCAGAGATAAACTATTAAGTCAGACAGCTTGCTTTTCCTCTTTGTTGACAAACTATGGTTTTGTAGGTAAAATTTTATTGGAACACAGCAACACTCATTCATTTGTGCAGTGTCTGTGGGTGCTTGTGCACCACAGTGACACAATCGATTAGGACAGAGACCATCCAGTCCCACAGAGCCCAATGTATTTAACTATCTGGGCCTTTGCAGAAAAAATCTGCTGATTCCTGCCCTAGTCTAGCCCATTCATTTGCATACTAGCTAAAGTACCAATCAATAGGTTGGAAAAGATACTTGGCATCCAGGTGTTTGTATGTGACCTCTGCCCAGTCAATATATTTTAACCAGAGCCTTCCAGGGAAGTTTGATTGATTTAGGTGTTTCAGTTAGAATGATAAAAAAGTATATTTTTACCTTTTCTAACTTTTCCCCCCTGTCATCCCATATGGGGTTGTTTCAGTGGAATTGTAATTTAAAAAATGGTGTTCTAATAATTCAGGAGGTTCAAATTTCTTTTCCCATTTAGACAGATTCATATTATGTTACTTTTTGTTCCCTACTGCCATTGCTGCTCCTGATGTGAGACCTTCTGGCATGTGATTGAGTGGGCCACATTTCTGAGGCTCTTGCCAAGGGCTAGCTTAGAGAGCTGGAACCTTTCATCCTTGTTTCCTTGATGCATTTGGATGTGGGGAACATAGAGCAGAGGATGTGGAGGGTGGACACAAGATCAGATAGGGGGACTCTGGAAATAATCATCCCTCCTTGAAAAGACAAATTTAGAATCCTCTGGGGGTGGTCTTGGACACTTTCTAGGAAATTTGGCTCATGTAAGGTCTTAACCCATCTGGAAAGACAGAGACTGCTATTTTGCTTACGTTTTCAAAATCCCATTGCCAAGCCATTTCTGAATGATTTCTCTAGGAAGGTATTAAGGTTTTACAGCCACCAGTTTCACCCCAATTTTTTCAACTGTTTTCAAGACAGTGTGGAGTGGGCAAATAAACTTCCAAAAACAGACCAATTCTGTTTCTGTCAGTCTGTAGTTCAACATAGAAGTCTCTTTCTTTAGCCATGCTCATGCATTCCCTATTGTTTTTCTTTTTTACAGCAAGCACAGTGCAGCTTGGATCTTCGACATATCACCGTGGTAGAGCTGGTAGGCGTGTTCCCGACCCTTATTGGCAGAATAGGAGCAAAGATTATGCCTCCAGCCCTAGCTTTGCAGCTCAGGTAGGGGGACATCCTGTCCTTAAATTTTCTCCCTTATAAAAGTACTTTTTTTCTGATCAGTTTCCCTGATTTCTTTCTATTCAGTATTGATTCCAGGTAACTTTCAACGTTTAATTGCTTTTATTCTGGGAATATTATAGTCATGTTAGTTGGCATGTTGCTACTTATCCAAATGTATCATACAATAGGTAATTACCAGTGTTCTCTTATTTGACCCTCCAACCACATATTTTAACTTTGCCTTTGTTCTTTTTTTCTGCCTGGGGGGAATGGGATGGATAGAGGAGAACCTCCAAAAAAGACTTAAGCAATCCTTGGTCTTATTAAGAGGGTAGGCATCCAATGAGCCTTTCCAATCTTGGCCTCTTTTTCTTCCATACTTCCAGGACACTTGTCCATATCCCCATTTTAACACTTATATTTTATTTTGGGAATACTCACAAAGCCAGAACCATGGTGTTGCAGACTCTGAGTAATACTGCTTCCAAGAAGCAGAATTCAGCAGCCAAAAAGTAATTTCAGAACACCCAAAAAGTTTTATTTATATCTCTTGATCATCGTGAAAAAGAAAATTAGGCTAAAGCAAAACTGAAAATCTTTCTCACCAATCTTTTTCTCTCACACATTGTAAGGGACAGTGCAGATCTCTTCATTGCCTTTCAGGGTCCCAAGCTAATGGCAGCTCCACCATCTCATAGCATCAACATCCAGACTCATGGCTTCCAGATTTCTTCAAAAGGGGAAGAGAGAAAGTAAAAACAAACCATACTACTCTTTTATACTTCATGTTGAAAGCATAATATTGCTCTCTCTCCTAGCCCCTTGGCCAGGACTCATCACATGATTATGACTGATCTTCAGTGGAGGCTGGAAAATATAGTCTTTCTGTATTTCCAGGAAGAAGAAAATGAAATAACACTTGCTAAACCCTATCACAGATGTTGAAAGAGGGTCACAGAAATTCCTTGAGAGAGATAGAAATATGTCCTTAGCAAGTGATGTTATAGACCGACATAATAGTTTATCTCATTTCTTTATTTTCCATTTGCTTTTTGACCCATCCCATATTTTGTTTATATCTCTCTCCAACTAAAAAGAGTCACCCACCCAGGTAAAAAACTTAGAGGGTCAGGTATGGGAAAAAAGAAAAATAGAATACCCAAGTTCCCTTCATTTGAATGAAGGAGGGAGAAGTCTGGGTACACTCACAGGCATTTATGTTTTTGTCCTAGTGTACTTGCATCTAGCACCTCCTTTGAGATCTGTACCAGATCGTCTCAAAATTCACTACCCATCCATTGCAGAAAATACTCAAGGGGATTATTCTACATGAAACAAAGAATAGAAGGTCACAAAACTATGAGTAAGATCACCAACAAACTTACAGCACAAACAGGGATAATCTGTGACAACAAAAATGAAAAGGGGTGGGTGAAAGGTCTGAATTTGCAAAGGAGGATGAAGATCAGATGCATTCAAAAGAAAAAGGCCTGCTGTATATATGAAACTTTCTTTTTCATAAATAAACCTAATGGAAATCTCTCTCTCTCTCTCTCTCACACACACACACACACACACACACAAACAACTGAGACACATAACTTAAAAAGGGATAAAAGAGGTATGGAGTATCACCAAAAAAAATAAATAATAGGCAGAAACACAAAGGGGAAGAACCAATGCAGGCACAGAGCTATCAGAAAACAAGAAAATAAAATAAAATGACTATAAGAAATCCTCATACATCAATAATTATCCTAAATTTAAATGGACTGAATTCACCAATAAAAAGGCACAGAGTAGCAGATTGGATGAAAAAACAAAGCCCAACCACATGCTGCCTTCAGGAGACACATCTAATCTACAAAGACAACGATAGACTCAAAGTGAAAGGTTGGAAAATTATTTTCCAAGCAAATAGCATCCACAAAAAAGCAGGTGTAGCCATACTTATATCTGACTAAATAGATTTCAAGATAACAAAGGTAACAAGAGACAAAGATGGACATTTTATAATAATAAAGGACACTACATGAAGAAGATATAACATTTCTAAATATATATGTACCCAATCAGGGAGCATCAAACTATATAAAGCAACTACTAACAGAACTAAAGGGAGAAACTGACAGAAACACAGTCATAGTTGGGGACCTAAATAATCCATTGACAGTTTTAGATAGCCCAGACAGAAAATCAATAAAGAAATATTGGCCTTAAATGACACATTATATCAAACGGACATAACTGACATTTACAGAGCCTTTCATCCCAGAACATCAAATAATTCATTCTTCTCCAGTGCACATGGAACATTCTCAAGGACAGACCATATGTTGGGTCACAAAATTAGCTTCATCAAATTTAAGAAGATTGAAATCATACCAAGCATATTCTCTGACCACAATGCTTTGAAATTAGAAATCAACTGCAAAAAGGAAGTTAAGAAACCTATAAATATGTGCAGATTAAACAACATACTGCTAAAAATGACTGGGTCAAAGAAAAAATAAAAGGTGAGATCAAAAGATATAGAGAGACAAATGAGGATGACAATACAACATATCAAAACTTCTGGGATACAGCAAAAGCAGAAAGAAGAGGGAAGTTTATATCATTACAGGCCTACCTCAAGAAACAAGAGAAATCTTAAGTAAACAACCTAATATTACATCCTAAAGAACTTGGAAAAAAGAACAAAAACAACCCAAAGTCAGCAGAAGAAAGGAAATAATAAAAAATTCAAGTTGAATGAAATAGGGAACAAAAGAACTATACGAAAATTTAATACAACAAAAATCTGGTTCTTTGAAAAGATTAATAAAATTGGCAAACCCCTGGCTAGACTCACTACAGAAAAAAGAAAAGGCCCATATAAACAAAATCAGAAATGTAAAAGAAGTTACCACAGACATCACAGAGATACAAAGGATCACACAGGAATACTATGAAGGACTACATGTGACAAAATCAATAACCTAGAAGAAATGGATAAGTTCCTAGAAATATATAACCTTCCTACACTAAATCATGAAGAATTAGAGAATGTAAATAGACCAATCAGCAGTGAGGAAATTGAGGCAATCATCAAAATCTCCCCCAAGATAAAAGTCCAGGACCAGATGGCTTCACCAGTGAATTCTGTGAAACATTCAAGGAAGATTTAATGCCTGTACTTCTCAAAGTCTTCCAGAAAATTGAAGAAGAGGCAATACTTCCTAACATATTTTATGAAGCCAACACAATCGTGATACTAAAACCTGGCAAGGATATCACAAAAAAGAAAACTACAGAATGATATCTGTGGTGACAGATCCAAAATTCCAAAACAAATCAAATACAACAATACATTAAAAAATCATAGATCACGATCAAGAGGGATTTGTTCCAGGGCATAGGGATGATCCAACATACACAAAATGATCAATGTGATATACCACATTAACAAAACAAAGGATAGAGATCATATAATCTTATCAATAGGTGCAGAAAAAGTATTCAATAAGATATAACATCCATTTAAGATTAAAACACTTGGAGGGGGGAAAGATGGCGGCTTTACTCTAGGCAGCATGATTCTGGGCTTCTGTGAAGAGGAGGAAAACTCCTGGATCGGTGGAGGAACAGAGCAAGTGGCCTAGGTTACCAAAACATTTTTTAAAACAGGACATCAAAAATTATTGCAATCATTGAAAAACCAGATGGTAAGGAGACTGCTTCAGGACAAAAGGGACCCAGGAATCAGCGCGGGGACCAGGGGTTTGCAGTCCCCAGGCCCGGTGCTCCCTGGTCTGCCTCAGGCCTCCCGGGAGAGGGGAGTCGCTGCTCCCTCCCCTGAATATGGGGGTTGAGCAACACCAGGGGAGAACTTGTTGCTTGAAGGCACAGAGAGGGCAGTTGGACTGGGGAAAAAAAATCACCCAAGGACTGTGAACACCCACCCAGAGCCCTGGGAGAAGTGAGTGCCTCCAGCCGGAACGACCAGGGGCAGCCTGGAAGAGGCCCCGCACCCCTAGCCTGGTGGGAGTGTGGATCAGTGGAAAACCCAGACATAGCAGCCCCTATCGAGGAAAGGGCGCGGGCGTTCTCAGGTTTCTGGAGCCTGCGGTGCTGAACTGTGGAAGCATGCGCCCCATCGGGAATCCTGACTCTCGCGCTGTGAACCCGGAAGGGACGCGGCACTTAGTGCATTCCTAGAGCCCGAAACTCAAAAATTTGGTGGATGGGCGCGCTCTTTTATGATCCCCAGAGATGGCACAGTGAGTCCCAAAACATCACAGGTGCTTCCTGAGATCATACAGTTGGAACCCTGCGGGGACCCCGGAGCCCGGGAGAACATGGCAGTGAGCTCCTGAGAGCGAGCATGCTCGGGAGCGCCCAGGGTCCTGTAGGGGAAAGTCACATTGGTCCTGGGGATAGTACCTGAGACACTCACTGAGATTTGGCTGGGAAGAATGATAAAAGTTTCAAATGTCCCTCAGCCATCTGAAGCCAGCAAGATCAGAAAAACTGGTCTGGCCAGTTAGAAACCAACAAGAGGTTGTTTTGTTTGTTTTGTTTTGTTTTGTTTTTGTGGCTGTTGGTTGATTGATTTTATCTTGTGTTTTAATTTATTTTATTTTTCAATTCTTATTATTTTTATATCTCTCAATCCCTTATGTTTCTCTTCCATTCATCCTAGTATTATTCCTTCCACTCCAAATTTATCTAGCCTGCACTCCATCTTCTGCTTTTTTTCCTTTTTTTTTGTTTTTTTTTTAATCTTGCAAGTTACTGTAAATTTGTATTATCTTTTTCTCACTCTTCTGACATTTTTTATTTTAATAGTATTTTGGTATTCTTTTTCTTTCTGTATAATCATCTGTGCTTGGCTGGTTATACTGCCATTTGATAGGTTCCCCCTGGTATCTAACTCACAGTGTGTTGATAATTTACTATCCTTCATCTGTGTTCCATTAATACACCTCTCAAGGTTCTATATTCCTTATTCCTGTTATCTAGATCTCATCAATTCTGCCACAAGACTGTTGCTTTACTATTACTGTTAATACCACCTAGTTCATACAATTGTAAATACTACTCAACACGCCTACCTGATCTCAGCCCACTTTACAATGTCCTGAACTACACTATTGTGGAGGTTGTCTCTATTCTTTTACACACTACTCCTATTTACTAATCTTTATTTCAACCCTACCTTAGAATCTGACCTCCCACAGCTTCACAGCTTACTAGTTCCAACTAACAATCCTTTCATCCCCAATAAGAGTCTTGCCTTCTTTCTATCCTTTCTAAAATGTGTCTAGTGGGGTGGAGGATCATGGTTAACACTATAAGGAGCCAAAGGATAACCCATCTCTTCTCTACTGGCTGCTAATGTAAATATCATAGTATACTGTCTTGCTGTCTTAAACCATTTTGCCTTACTCCTCCAACTGATCACAAAAAAGAGTAGGGGGAAGTTGTGAACACCAGGATACTCGAAGGAGACTGCACCACTGAATCTCACACGTATTCTACCACAGAAGTTCACACTATAATTACAGGGAACCAGAACAGATCAATTTAAGAAACACAGGCTAACAAGAAGGAACCCACGAACAATGAGAAAACAAAGAAACAATCCCCAATTGAAGGGAAAGGAGGAAGCCTCAGGCAAAATGCTAAATGAAATAGAGGCAACTCAACTAACAGATAGTGAGTTCAAAATAATGATTATCAGGAAGTTCAATGAACTCACAATGAGCTATGAGAAACTAGATGGAAGCTACAACAATCTCACTGCAAACTATATAAACATGAAAGAGGAAATAGAAATGCTCAACAAGGACCAAGAGGAAATGAAGAATGCCATTTCTGAACTGAGGAACACAGTAGAAGGAATGAAAAGCAGGATTGATGAAGCAGAAGATTGGATTAGCGAGCTAGAGAACAAAGTAGAAAACAACACCCAGAAAGAGCAAGAAAAGGAAAAGAGGCTCAGAAAGAATGAAGAGGGATTAAGAGACATGCAAGACAATATGAAACGTAACACTATCCGTATAATAGGGATACCAGCAGAAGAAGAAGAAGAGCAAGGGATAGAAAACCTATTGAAAAAGTAATGATGGAAAACTTCCCTAACTTGAAGAGAGAAAAATCACACAAATACAGGAAACACAGAGAGTCCCAATCAAGAGGAACCCAAAGAGGCCCACCTCAAGACACATCATAATTAAAATGGCAAAACTTCAAGACAAAGAGAGAATCCTAAATGCAGCAAGGGAGAAACAGGAAGTAACATACAAGGGAGCCCCAATAAGGCTAACAGCTGACTTCTCAATGGAAACACTTCAAGCCAGAAGAAAATGGCAAGAAATACTCCAAGTAATGAGAACCAGAGGTCTGCAACCAAGGCTACTTTACCCAGCAAGGCTCGCAATCAAGATAGAAGGCCAAATAAGAAGCTTCCCAGACAAAAGAAGTCTAAAAGAATACACCTCCACCAAACCAGCTCTGCAAGAGATGCTAAAGGGACTGCTTTAAGGAAAGGAAGGAAAAGAGAGAGAGAGGAACACTCGTACATATAAGACAATGAATAAGTACCTATCAATAATAACCTTAAACGTAAATGGATTAAATGCTCCAATCAAAAGACATAGAATAGCTGAATGGATAAGAAAAAATGACCCACATATATGCTGCCTACAAGAGACCCACCTCAGGATAAAAGACCTGCACAGGCTGAAAGTGAAGGGCTGGAAACAAATCTTCCAAGCAAATGGACAGGAAAAAAAAAGCCGGGGTAGCAATACTCATATCAGACAAAATAGACTTCCAAAAAAGGTCCATAAAGAGAGACCCAGAAGGTCACTTCATAATATTCAAGGGAAGAATCCACCAAGAAGACATAAATATTGTAAATATATATGCACGCAACATAGGAGCGCCCAAATACATAAAGAAAATCTTAGAGGACTTCAAGAAAGATATGGACAGCAACACAGTTATAGTGGGGGATTTTAACGCCCCACTATCAAAAATGGACAGATCTTTCAAACAAAATATCAACAAAGATATTGTGGAATTGAACAATACCCTTGATGAAATGGGCTTTACTGATATATACAGAGCCCTCCATCCAAAAGAAGCTAAATACACATTCTTTTCAAATGTACACGGAACATTTTCAAAGATTGACCACATGATAGGACACAAAACAAACCTCAAGAATTTCAAGAAAATTGAAATCATACCAAGCATTTTCTCGGACCACAAGGTACTGAAGCTAGAAACCAACTCGAAGGAAAAAAACCCAAAACACTCAAAATCATGGAGATTAAATAGCATGCTATTAAACAATGAATGGGTCAAGAATGATATTAGGGAAAAAATCAAAAGGTTTCTGGAAACAAATGAAAAGGAACTCACAACAACCCAAAACTGATGGGACACAGCCCAGGCAGCCCTGACAGGGAAGTTCATAGCGATACAGGCCCACCTAAAAAAGTTAGAAACATTCCAAACAAACAACCTAACCCTACATCTACAAGAACTCGAGGAACAACAATAAAGACAGCCCAGCGCAAGCAGAAGGAAGGTAATAACCAAGATCAGAGCAGAATTAAATGACATAGAGACTAAAAGCACAATTCTAAGGATCAATGAATCCAAGAGCTGGTTCTTTGAAAAGATAAACAAAATTGGCAAGCCTTTAAGCAGGTTCATCAAGACAAAAAGAGAGAAGACCCAAATAAACACAATCAGAAATGAAAGAGGAGAGATTACAACAGATACCACAGAAATACAAAGGATAGTAAGAAATTACTATGGAGAACTGTATGCCAAGAAATTTGAAAACCTAGGTGAAATGGACAACTTTCTAGAAAAATATAATCTTCCAAAACTCAATGAAAAAGAAGCAGAAAGCCTGAACAGACCAAGAACAACAAAAGAAATTGAAGCAGTAATCAAAAAACTCCCAACACGCAAAAGCCCTGGACCAGATGGTTTCACAGGAGAATTCTACAAAGCATTTAAAGAAGAGCTAACCCCTATCCTTCACAGACTATTCCACAAAATCCAAAAAGATGGGAGACTCCCGAACTCTTTTTATGAGGCCAGCATCATCCTAATCCCCAAACCAGATAAAGACACAACAAAGAAAGAAAACTTCAGGCCAATATCACTGATGAACATTGAGGCTAAAATCCTCAACAAAATACTGGCAAACCGCATCCAACAATACATTAAAAAGATCATACACCATGACCAAGTGGGATTCATTCCAGGGATGCAAGGATGGTTCAATATTCGCAAATCAGTACATGTAATACATCACATAAACAAAAGCAAAGACAAAAACCACATGATCATATCAATTGATGCAGAAAAAGCATTTGATAAGATACAGCACTCATTTATGATAAAAACACTCGGCAAAGTGGGAATAGAGGGAGCATTCCTCAAAATAATAAAGGCCATATATGAGAGACCTACAGCCAACATCATTCTTAATGAGAAAAAATTAAAATCTTTTCTACTAAGATCAGGAACAAGACAAGGCTGTCCACTTTCACCACTTCTATTCAATATAGTACTGGAAGTTTTAGCCACAGCAATCAGACAAAAAAAAAAAGAAATAAAAGGCATCCAAATCGGAAGGAGGAAACAAAACTGTCACTGTTTGCAGATGACATGATAGTGTACATAGAAAATCCTATAGACTCCACAAAAAAACTTCTTGATCTAATGAATGAATTTGGCAAAACAGCGGGATACAAAGTCAATATCCAGAAATCAAAGGCATTTCTGTACACCAACAATGAAACAGCAGAAACAGAGATCAAGGAAAAAATCCCATTTGAAATAGCAAAAAGAAAAATAAAATATCTAGGAATAAACCTAACCAAAGAGGTAAAAGACCTGTATTCAGTAAACTACATAACACTCAGGAAAGAAATCAAGGAAGACACAGACAAATGGAAACATATACCGTGTTCATGGATTGGAAGAATTAATATCATCAAAATGTCCATACTACCCAAAGCAATTTACACATTTAATGCAATTCCTATTAAAGTACCAATGGTACATTTCACAGACATAGAACAAACACTTCAAAAATTTATATAGAATCATAAACGACTCTGAATGGCTGCTGCAATTTTGAGAAAGAAGAGTAAAGTAGGAGGGATCACAATACCTGACACTAAAGTATACTACAAGGCCACTGTAATCAAAACAGCCTGGTACTGGCATAAAAACAGGCACATAGACCAATGGAACAGAACAGAGGGCCCAGAAATAAACCCAAGTCTCTATGGTCAATTAATATTTGACAAAGGAGGCAGCAACATCAAATGGAGTAAAAATAGCCTCTTCAAAAAATGGTGTTAGGAGAATTGGACAGCCACGTTCAAAAAAATGAAACTTGAGCACCAACTTACACCATATAGAAAAATAAATTTAAGGTGGATAAAAGACTTAAATATAAAACGTGACACCATTAAAGTCCTAGAGGAGAACGTAGGTAGGAAAATCTCAGGTATTTCACAAAGAAACTTTTTTACTGACTTGTTCCCTAGAGCAAGGGACATAAAGGAAAGAATAAACAAATGGGACCTCATCAAAATGAAAAGCTTCTGCACAGCTAAAGAAAACAGTATCAAAATAAAAAGAGAACCAACTGTATGGGAAAACATATTTGCCAATGATACCTCAGACAAGGGTTTAATCTCAAAAATATATAAAGAACTTACACGACTCCACTCTAAGAGACAAGGAATCCAATTAAAAATGGGCAGAGGACTTGAACAGACACTTCTCCAAGGACATACAGAAAATCCAAAGACACATGAAATGATGTTCAATATCACTAGCTATCAGAGAGATGCAAATTAAAACCACAATGAGATACCACTTCACACCAGTCAGAATGGCCATCATAAACAAAGCAACAAACAACAAGTGTTGGAGAGGTTGTGGAGAAAAGGGGGTCCCTAGTGCACTGTTGGTGGGACTGCAGACTGGTACAACCACTATGGAAAGCAGTATGGAACTTCCTCAGAAAACTAAAAATGGATCTGCCTTTTGACCCAGCAATTCCACTGCTGGAACTCTATCCTAAGTATACTAAAACACCAATCCAAAAGAACCTATGCATCCCAATGTTCATAGCAGCACAATTTACAATAGCTAGATGCTGGAAGCAACCTAGATGCCCATCAGTAAATGAATGGATCAAAAACTATGGTACATTTACACAATGGAATTCTAGGCAACAGAAAGAAAGAAGGAGCTCCTACCCTTTGCAACAGCTTGGATGGAGCTGGAAAACATTATGCTAAGTGAAACAAGCCAGGCAGTGAAAGACAAATACCATATGATCTCACCTTTAACAGGAACCTAAATAACAAAACAAAGAAACAAGCAAAATATAACCAAAGACACTGAAATAGAGGACAGGCTGACAGCGACCACAGGGGAGAGAAGAGGGAATTTCAGGGGATAATGGGAAGGGTTCACGGTAACAAATTTAAAGGACACTTGGACAAAAACTAGGGGGAGGGTTGTAATGGGAGGGAAGTGGGGAGGGTTGGGTGGGTGGGCTGCATTGGGAGTAAGAGGAAGAAAACTGTACTTGAACAATGATTAAAATAAAATTTAAAAAAAAAGAAAAAAGGGAATAATCTTACCTAGTTGGAATGTTTGCTCTCTGTCATTAGCGTTCTTATGTTTAGCCAATGTATTACTGAATCTTCTTATATGACATTTAAGAGATTTTTATGGGTATTTTCAAACACAGATAAAACAAATATCACAATGAAACCTCATACACACTACCGACTTTGACAATTATCCACATTTTGCCAATACAGTTTTACATACATCCTCAAAAAAAAAAAAGATTAAAACACTCAATAATGGATATAGAAGGAAAGTAACTCAACAAAATAAAGACCACATATGACAAATCCTCTGCTAATCTCATACCCAATGGTGAAAAACTGAAAGCTTTTTCTTTAAAATCAGGAACAAGACAAGGATGCCCACTCTCACCACTCTTATTCAACACAGTTCTGAAAGTCCAAGCCAGAGCAATCAGGCAAAAGAGAAAAATAAAAGGCATCCAAAGTTGGAATGAAGAAGAAATGGTTTCATTTTTTGAAATTGGCATGATTCTGTAGATAGAAAACCCTAAATATTCTACCAAAAACTATTAGAAACAATACACAAATACTGTACAGTTGCAGGATTCATAATTGATATACAAAAATCCACTGCTTTCCTGTATACTAACAATGAAATCTAATAAAAAGAAAACAATTCCTTTTGCAAATGCAACAAAAAGCATAAAATACCTTGAATAACAAAGGATTTGAAGGACCTAAATACTAAAAACTACAAAGCATTATTAAAAGAGGTTGAAAAAGACACAGTGAAATGGAAATAAATTCCATTCATGGTTTCAAAGAACCAACATAGTTAAAATGGTCATATTACTGAAAGCAATATACAAATTTATGTAATCCCCATCAAAATCACAATGACTTTTTTAAAGAAATAGAATGAAGAAAATTATCAGATTTGTATGGAACCACAAAAGACCCTGAAGAGACAAAGCAATTCTGAGAAAAAAGAATGAAGCTAGAGGTGGTATCACAGTACCTGACTTCAAATTATACTACAGAGCAATGATAATCAAAATAACATGGTATTGCCAGCAAAACATATGCACAGACTAATGGAACAGAATTGGGAGCCCAGAAATAAAACCATATATACATGGGCAAATAAATTTTGATGAAGGAGCCAAAAACATACAATGGAGAAAAGAAAGCCTTTTCAATAAATGGTGCTGGGAAAATTGGAGGGCCACATATTTCTAAATAAGCAACAGCTTCATAAGAGCTACTTTGAGAATTTTTATTATAAATTTTCATGTTTATTTAGAACTACATGTTTATACCCTATGTAAATGATTTTTTAAAAACCTATTGCAGAATTTTCTAAATGTTTCTTTCGGATACACACACACACACACACACACACACACACACACACACAATAAGGGATCTTTATAAAATCTTGATATTTTAAACTGTTTAAATTTGAAGAACAGGAAAAAAATCTGATTTATGAAAATTTCTGTCATTCGGGCTTTGTGTTTTGGGGCTATTGTAGACTTCTGTAAGCTGAGGATGATTTAAGCAACAAATAAGTTATACAAATGAAATATGCAGTAGTTATCAAATTTTAGCCTGCCTCGGAATCCCTTGGAGGGCTGTTAAAACACAGAGTGCTAGGCTCCACCCCCAGAGTTTGTGATTCAGTAGGTTTAGAATGTGGCCTGACAAATTGCATTTCTAGCAAGATCCCAGGTGTTGCTGATGCTACTGGTCTAGGGACCACACTGGGAGAACCGCTGGCCCTAGTGTTTTACCAAAGGCTTCACAATTGATTTAGAAATAGGAATTTCTCAAAGCAGCCTATAAAAAGAGAATAAATCATTACTATGTAGCCAAAAGATAGTCCAGGTAAATATCATACATAAAAGATTCTTCACATGCATTACCTAAGAGAATCTGTGTTAGGCCTCATGTCCCCTTTATCAGACCTGTCAGTGAGGAACAAGGGTTTGGGCTAATGGAAGTTTTGTTTCTTTGAATTCCACCCTAGAGTCTAGAAGAAAAGAACCACTTTAAACAAAGAAGGGGAAGCAAGACAGAGGAGAGGAAGAATGCCTGGAGAATTTAAAAATTCTCTTGTATGTTTGGAATACTATTTCCAAATAGCACTCACTGAAGCCATGATAAATTAGTTGAAGGTCAGCATCATAAAGGAAAGGGTGGGTGCCTGGTGTTGCAAGATCAGCACTTACCTGCCTTCTTGCTCTCATTTCCTTTATATCTGGATGTATGAGCTAATTCATGTTCCCTAGAGTAATTTTCTAGGAATATCAAGGATGATAGGGACTAAGAATGCAATAAGTTTTATATCCATATCATATTTTAAGGTATAATTGACATATACCATTATTAGTTTGAGGTGAATAGCATAATTATTTGATATTTGTATATATTATAGGATTATCTCAAATAGTCTATAAACATCTGTCACCATATATAATTGAAAAACTATTTTTTCTTGTAATGAGAATTTTTAAGATTTACTTTCTTAGCAACTTTGAATATGTAATGCAGTTTTATTAACTATAATTGCCATTTTTCAGTTTGCAACAGACCTGCAGTGGCTCATGTCTTGTTGGTTTTCAAAGCTAGATGTTTACAGGGCTCGTCTCTCAGATGCGGATCTTAAAAGCTGGGGTACCTGATGTGGGGTACAGACGCTTCACTCATCAGGGGGAATCTCTCAATTTTGAGTTTCCTCCAAATTGTGGGTCATCATGCTGGGGTAGGTGGTTTATGGTGAAACTGTCTCAGCCTTTTCTACCAGCTCATATGTAGTTTCCTTCTTGTTCACTTAATAGGCTGAATCACTCTACTAGTTTTAAGGTGTTTTTTTCCAGAGGAAATTGTTCCATATGTAGTTGTAGATTTGGTGTGTCTGTGGGATAAGGTGATTCAGGATCTTCCTATGTCACCATCTTGAATCAGAACCTCCCATAGTATTTTTTGAGTATGGAGAGTTTTCTAGTAGATTCTCCAGGAAGAACATATTTCAATCTGATGACAGACCTTTGTGTAACTATGACATACCACTGGCACCAGCTCTCATCTCCTGGAGTGTCTGATCACTCATCCCTGAGATTTGTGGTCTCTTGGCCATAATGGGATGCATTTCTGTGCTTGTGCCTAGCTTGTGGATCTATCTACTTATCTTTTCCTCTGGTGGTTTTCTCTCTGTGTGTTTTATGTGAATCAAGGCACAAGGCTCACATGATGAATGTGTATGGTAGCAGATTGTGGCACCATGGGAGGCATTTCTATCCTGGGCTAATAAGCACTATAACATCAAATGTACCAATTCATCATTGATTACACTATCCCACAGGCTCTAGAGACCACAACATTGCTTAGCCCTTTTCTCTCTCAACCTGCTTACTTGCCAATGCTTCTGTTTCCTGGGACCACCCCCCACCCTGGGCTAGGATTTCTCCCTCACCAAAAAACTAGATACTTCTCTTCTTAAAGACACAGAGAAGTTTAGTTGTCCATTCTCACCTGACTTCATGGTCTACATTCATCATTAAATACTGGACTTCTTCATTAAAGCACCTCTGGAAAGAATCTGCACCTGACCTCCCTTCTTACCATTGCAGGAAACATGGAAGAAACACTGCAGTGTTGTCTCTTTTATTTCTAGTCACTAGAAGTGGAATAGTAATTTAGCTTCTCAATGGGATAAAATATAAATTATTCCCGTGTCCCAACAAACTCCTTCTTAAAAAGCAGAAGAAAGTGTAGTCAGTTTGGATTTTGAATGATTTTTTTGATCCATTTGTTTGAGACAAAAATTATTTTAAATCCAGATGGCAGTATATGTTCTGCCTCACACATGATCTCAAGATATCTAAACTAAAAAGCAAAATCTGGATAAGAGCCTGAGCAGGCTCATTTTTTCACTGGGCTCAGCTAATCCATCTGTTTGCTTTCTTTGGCTCTCTTCATCTAAACATGTTTGCATTGATGTAAAAATAATATTTTTGACAGTTTGAATTCTAGTGAAATATAATACAAAAAATCAGACCTTTGAAACCAAATTGAATTATTTTTTGAATTATTTGAGGTACAAATTATAATAACCAAGTCAATATACTAAGGGTATAGACCAAGTTCAAACCCCGCTAACTGTTATCCTGAGCTGGCTACTGAATGGACCAGAACTACAAAATCTAGAAACCTATATCAATCAGCTTCACCTAGTCCAGGCTTTTTCAACCTTGGCATTATTGCCATTCGGTAGTGGATAATTCTTTTTTGGGGGGAGTGGTTGTCCTGTGTATTGGAAGATGTTAAGAAGCATCCCTGGCCTCTCTCCAAATGTGACAGCAAAAAATGTGTCCAGACATAGCCAAATGTCCCCTGTGGGGCAAAATCTCCCCTGTTGATAACCACTTACTTAGTACTGGTGCATATGTGGTTGTGCAAACCTAGTCTGCAAAGTTGTATTGACTCCAGTTTAATGTAAAATATCTGTTAGTATTGTACATGACTTGTGGCAACTATTGGTGCATAGCACCATTGCAGGCCTAATGACTTTCTGATGATTATAACCTAAAGCAGTGCTACTCAATATTTTATGTGCATGCCAGTCATCTGGGGATCTTACTAATAATGAAGATTCTAATTCAGTAGATTTGGGGTAGAGTGTGGGAATTTCCATTTCTAACATGATCCCATGTAACTCTGCTGATCCAAAGAACCACACTTTGAGTAGCAAGGGTCAAAAGGTTAATTAAGTCCTTTGTGGCATTGAGCTTTTCTCTGAACACTGTGTCACTATAGGGCTCTGGATGGTCCACTAGAACCCCTGGGGGTCAGGTTTGACATATTCTTCTCTTTTTCTGCCATAGGTTGTTGCTGCGAATCCCACTTTATTCCTTCAGCATGGTGCTAGTAGATAAGCATGGCATGGACAAGGAACGCTATGTCTCCCTGGTGACACCTGTGGCCCTCTTCAATCTGATTGACACTTTCCCCTTGAGAAAAGAGGAGATGGTCCTGCAAGCTGAAATGGGGCAAACCTGTAACACCTGATGTGATGGTTCCTCTCTCTGCAGTTCCTCTTCTCTTTCTACATAGTGATATGCACATGGAAAGGCCTTAAAAATATCCTTGATGTACAGATTTTTATTTGTAATTTTTAAAGTCTATTTTATTATGACCTTTCTTTGCACTTAAAAATTAGCACAATGCTTTTTGAACTTCGAAGAGTTCAAAAAATGATATATTTACTATTTCTAACTCTCTTTACTCCATGATGGCTGGTTAATTTTGTAGAGAAATTAAAAACCACAGTCATACACATCCTTTCAATATGTTATTCAGTGTGACAGGTAACTTTTCTTACATCTTTTTTTATATAAAACTTTTACCAATAAAATATTGTGGAGCAAATTCATTAAAACCCATTTTGTTTTTCAAGCACCAGCCATACTTAGTGTAGTCAGTGGTTTTAGGACTGCTTTTTTGTGGTGTTTTAAGAATAGAAAAAGTAGCAGCATCACCAGATGCAGAAGCAACCTCTCTCACTTTTTTTCATCATCTATCAGAGAAGATGAAAAGTGAAAGGGGTGAGTGAAAGTATGCCAGGCCACTTTGGCTGCAACTGGATGGTCCCATTGCTCTTCAACAATGCTCCAGACTTCCAAAGAGAGACTTCCCTGACTTAGGGGAGGGAAAGGAAGAAGGCAGACAAAGAGAGCTGAAGGAAGAATGCCTTTCCTGCTGTCTGCCCCAGGATTCCAGCAAGAGATCTGCCCATGGACCTCTGAGAAACCCCTTCCCACTCAAAGATCCCCCTAACAGGCCTTGGGTAAACCCAAAGCCCCAAGTTAGCACACACCTCCCCCTACTCTAGCACCACCTAGTTTTTCTTTTCCACACCAGCTTTGCTATTTGTAATTCCAACCTTAGGGATGAGTCAGCTTTCATAAGAGAAACCAAAAATTTTTGCTATAGTACATTCTAGAAAACAAAAGGAGGGCTCTTAGCTACTAACCTGTTGAACTGTTAGAAGGAAACAAAGTATGTAAACAAAGCTTTACCGAAATAAGAAAGGTGTTCCCTACTTCAAATGTGGCAACAGAAGCATACTATATCAAACACTATGAAAAGTCATGATTATATAGTACTAAAATAAGAAAATGCCAATCTCCAGCAACCAAACCCAAAGACATGAGATATTACAATCTAACTGATAAAGAATTCAATATAGCTGTTAGGAAGAAATTCAATGAGCTATAAAAACTCAAAAAGGCAATTCAATGAACTTAGGAATAAAATTAATTAACAAAAAGGGTACTTTACCAAAGAGAATGAAATTCTAAAAAAATCACCAAACAAATTCTGGAACTGAAGAACTCAATAAAGGTGAGGAAAAACACATTAGAAAGCACTGGAAACAGAGCAAATCAGATGGAAGAGAAAAAAAGCAAGATCAAGGACAGGAATTTAAAAATGATTCAGGTAGAAGAGGGGAGATCATT
Source organism: Phyllostomus hastatus (assembly GCF_019186645.2). NCBI lineage: Eukaryota > Metazoa > Chordata > Mammalia > Chiroptera > Phyllostomidae > Phyllostomus > Phyllostomus hastatus. The sequence continues at coordinate 2,924,716 of NW_025334016.1, read as the reverse complement.
TAGATTTTAAAATAGTGAAGAAGCCCTACGAGAACTATCAGATTTGATTAGAAAAGCAATCATAAGATAAATAGGTATGCCAGAAGGAGAAAAGAGGGAGAAGGGAGCAGTGAGTTTATTTAAAGAAATAATAGCTGAGAAAGGTATTTCCTAAATCTGGGGAAGGGATGGATCTGCAAGTCCATGTTGCTAATAGAACACATTATTATCTCAGTGCCAAAAGACCTTCTCCAAGACACATTATAATAAAGTTGTCAAAAGTCAATGATAAAGAATTGTAAAGGCGCTAGTGAAAAGAAGTCAGTAAATTATAAATGAACTCCCCCTACCCCCATTTGGCTATCAGCAAATTTCTCAAAAGAAACTCTACAAGCCAGGAGAGGTTAATATATTCAAAGTATTGAAAGATGAAATTGCTAGCCAAGAATACTCTATCTGGCAAAGTTATCCTTCAGATATGGAGAAATAAATGTTTTCCCAGACAAACAAAAGCCAAGGAGTTTACTACCACTACATCTGCCTTGCATGAAATGTTTAAAGGAGCTCTTAAAGCTGAAAAGCTGACAGCATACAAAACTGATTAAGGTGACAAATAGACAAAATTAGAAAACGTAACCTCTTTTACAATAGTAAAAGTAAAGAACAATTATTAAACAATTATAATTAAATAATTGATTTAATTAATTGTATAATTAAACAATTATAGCATAAAAGTAAAAGTAAAGAACATTAAAAATAGCTGCAACTACTAATTCAGTAAAGCAATCATAGCATAAAGAGATAACTTGTGACATCAAAGACAAATGTGGAGGAATAAAAGAATGGAACCATTTAAAGGCAAGTGAAGATAAATTTCTATCAGCAGAAAAAGGATTTTATTCATTAAATGTATCATGCAAACTTCATAGTAACCACAAGTAAATATCTAAAGCTGAGACAGAAAACATAAAAAGGAAAATTGCCGTGGAAAACCACCAAGTTACAAAGGTATACAGAAACAGAAGGAAAAAAGAAAAAATGGAGAGACAAAATAAGCAGAAGACAAAATGTAAAATAGCAGTAGTAAATCCTTGCATATCAACAATCACCATAAATATAAATGAAACTCACCAATCAAAAAGCACGGAGTAGCTCTCTGGGTTTTTAAAAAACATGACATAACTCTATGCTACCTACAGAAGATTCATTTTCAGCTCTAAAGATACACATGGGCTCAAAGTGAAGGGATGGATGATATTTCAAACAAGCAGAAGTCAAATGAAGGCAAGCTTAACCATACTTATATCAGATAAACTAGGTGTGAAGCCAAAAATGCTAACAAGAGAGAAAGATCATTATATAAGTATAAAAATGTCAATACATCAAGGAGATATAACAATCAAATATGTTCACTGCCAACAACTAAGCACCAAAATATATTAAGCAAATGTGAATATATCTTAAGGGAAAAAATGACAATATTACAACACTAGAGAATTTCAATACTCTACCATCAGCAACAGATGTATCATCCAGATAGGAAATCAACATGAAACATTAGATTTGAACTATACTTTAGAAAAGATAGACTTAACAGACATATAAAGAATATTCCATCCCCAAATGGAATACACATTCTTCACAAACGCAGATAGAAAATTCTCTAGGATAAATCATATGGTAGGACACAAAATAAATCTTAGCAAATTTAAGAAGGTGAAATCATACCAACTATCTTTTCTGACCACAATGGCATAAAACTAGAGATCAACAACAAAAAGAAAGTGAGACAATCTACAAATACATGGAAACTAAACAACCCACTTTTAAAGAACCAACTGGTCAAAGAAAAAATCAAAATGGAAATAAAAACTATCTTGAAACAAATGAAAATGAAACTACAGCAAATGAAATCATGTGGGATGCAGCAAAAGTATTTCTGGAGGAGAGTTTATAACAATAAATACATATAGGAAATTAGATAACTTTACACCTCAGGGAATCAGAAAAAGAACAAATTAAGCCCAGGGTTAACAGAAGGAAGGATGTGATTCTGTGCTCTCTGTTATGCTACGGTCACCCCTACATTCTTCAGTTCTTCAACCCAGTAACACTATCTTCATTTAAGACTCCCCCCCAACTCTACTATGATGCCCACTAAAACCTACCCTTATGCAAAACAAAAGTAACACTGATGACTTACCTAGTGTATTTGCCCTCTTCCAAATGACAACTGCCCTCCAGTATCTGCCAGCTTTTTGGCCATTCTCCAATGCCTTCAGGAAGTTGTTTTGTTAATACTTTGTCAAGATATAGTTGTCTGTGGAAGGCTGGTACAACAGGAGCTGTGACCATTATCAAAGGCTAGTGAAGGTTGAGGCAGAAGGTAGAGGAGTCCAGGCCATTCCCATAGAACTACAGATATCACTGCTACAAGCCCTCACTCAGCTCTTGGGCTTGAACTTACATGAATGGGTTGGGGGATGATGGAGAAAAAAAGCAGTGAGATCATCCAAAGCAGAATGAAGAAAGGCTTAATGTTCGAGATGCTGATAACTATATTAACATTCATTCAGGCATCAAAAATTACCCAAAACTCAGTGGCTTAAAACAACAATAAAATTTATTTTCTGTCACAATGAATGAGGATCAGAGATTTGGGAGCAGCTTAGCTGACCAACTATGGCTAGTTGCCTCTCATGATGTTGCAGTCAGATGTTGTCCAGGGCTTCAGTCATCTGAAGGCTTGACTGGGACTGGAACATCCACTTTAATGGATGACTCATTCACAAGACTGACAAGTTGGTCACAGTTGTTGGAAAACACCTCTGTTCTTCTCCACATGGGCCTCTCTACAGAGTTGAATGAATTTTCTTATAATATGGTTGTTGATTTCTTCCAGTGGAAGTGGTCCAAGAGAGGGCAAAATGAAAGTAACATCTTTTATTACCTAGCCTCAGAAAACAGTGTTACTTCCACAGTATCCTATTGGTCACATAAGTAAGCCCTATTCAGTGTGCGAGGGCAGTATATGAGGGCATGGATACCAAGATGTGAGGATCACAGGAGGCCAATTTGAAGGCCAGCCTCCACAACATTTAAAATCTTTTATGTTGGGAAAATCACTCAGTGATCTTTAAGATAAGAGAGGCAAATAGACACGTTTCTTTTCTGTCTCTGAACCTCTCCTGCATGTGGGGTCTCTGACTTTCTCAGTACTTAGGATTCTCATACATATATGTGTAACTTTGGTTATCTTCTCTTGCTAATCTGTCTCATGTAGATTTTATTATCAGATCAGCTGAAAGAACCTTTCAGGGTAGAGAGAAATTTCTTCCTCTCCCACAAGGCCTAATATTGAATACTCATTGACAGCAATGAGCCAGGCATTGTGCTAAGCCTGTTCCATGAAAGGTTTTAGGTAAACCTCACAATAATCCTACAAAGTAGGCATAATTATAGTCCCCATTTTAGAGATGAGAAATTGAGAGGTGGGAGGTTAAGAAAGGTCACCAGGCAAGGAAGAGGAATGTTTGGAATTCAGCACTGCTCCATCAGACTCCAGAACCTAGTCTTCTTTGGAAACATTACCTGCAGGAGTCTTACATTCTGTCAGGATCCTGAACAGACACAAGTCTCTTGCCCACCGGCCTTGGGACAGCTGACCTTTCTGTCTGAATTGCCCTCTTCTGGGGGCACAATCTCCTTACCCCACCCTGTGGTGGCTCAGATTCCCTGCAGCCCAGGCTGAATCCACATCTTTGGGAGGTTGGGGGCAGTTCACTTGGAGACCTGCATGTCCAAATTTGAGATGTTTTCCTCTTGAGTTTACACACTTCAAAAATCTTAATATTAAATTTAAAATTCTAAAACATTTTGTTTACACAGTTGTTTCTCCTAGTAGACCACAATTTGCTGACAGGCAAGAATATTATTTTGTGTCCCTAGAGCTGCCCACTACCTGCCACTGCAGAAATGTGCCCCCTTGGACTTGCAACACCCTGGTGGCTCCTTGTTCTTAATAAAAACTAAAAATAAAATAATAAAAAAGACAGGCATAGTGTGGTAGCTAATGCAGATAGCTTTGGCCAACAAGTATTCAATCTTTTCTATCATGCAGACGATGAGAGATTTAACAAACTACATTTTCCAGAATTCCTTGAAACTACTGTTGGGTTGTGCCCTGGCTGGTGTGGCTCAGTGGATTGAGTGTGGGCTGTGAACCAAAGGGTCACTGGTCCAATTCCCAGTCAGGGCACATACATGGGTTGCAGGCCAGGTTCCCAGTGGGGGGCACATGAGAGGCTACCACACACTAATGTTTCTCTCCCTCTCTTTCTCCTTCCTTTCTCTGTCTCTAAAAATAAACAAATAAAATCTTCAAAAATAAAAATAAATAATTTACAGCTTGAATAACACTTAAAAAAAACTACAGTTGGGTTGGGTTGCGGTAAATATGTGGTGGCAGAACAAGGGTGAGGGAGCTGGTTCTGGTATTGGGAAAATAGATCATGTAATGACCCACAAGTTCCAGGATAACTCTGGAAATTGGGACATTTGTAATTGAACAGCAATAAAAAAAGAAATGTGGACAGTAATAGGGCTGATAAATTGAGAGTATACAGGGAAGATCTAATGATCCTAATGTTGAAGAATGAGTATAAACAATATAAAGATAGGAAGCATTTAGAAGATAGGAGGTGACAGTCAGAGAATGGAAGAAAACATCAAGGGAATTGTGATGTTAGGAAGTTGAATGGGTTGTCCACATGGATTATGAAACCTCCTGGCAAGAGGGGATAAATAAAATACAAGTTTCAAAGGCTTATGTAAGCATGGAGGAGAAAACTGAATGTAGATAGAAATGTTAAGAGTAGGGTGGCAAAGAGTGATGGTAGGTGGCAGGGATCTCAGGGAGACTATTTGGCTTAGATTAGAAAAGAATTGCTGATTGAAAGGAGTAGTGGGGAATTAGGATGATATTGACACTTGTCAGCCAAAAGATACTGGAGTATGCATGGAAGAAAGCACAATATCTTCTATGAAAAGTGATGCAAGAGAAAATCAGGTTTTACTTGGAATTAATTGTCTTGAAAAGATATCAAAGATGCAGAAAGGTTAACTTACTGTGAAATGTATGTATATGTGACAGTGGTCCATAAAGTATCACAAAAAATATTGGAGGAAGTTCACCTGGGGCACACATACAACAGTACGAGAATGAGAAGACAACAGTAGATCGAGGAGGGGATTGGCAAGATGTTTCTTTTCATGCTTACAACTGGAAGATTATAGAAATAATAAGCATGGATGAACTTGACATGCTTTGAGTGTCCAATTTTCAGAGTACAATTGTTTTGGTGCCTGAAATGATCCTCGTGGTGATTTCTCTGTAATCCATCCTAGACTCCAAGGCAGGAAGATCCACGTCCAGACCTACACCATAGCCAGAACTGACACCATGGTGGAGTTGGACCTGGCTGTTCCTGCCTTGGGGTCAGAAGAGGTTACACAGAGGTCATCATGAGTTCTAAAATAAGGTGTCAGGACTCTCTAGAGAGTAGTTGGTTATGTGTGTAAGGAAGGAAAACTTAAAAGGAAGCCTGAGACATCTTGCTGTTGTCAGAGGTAGGAATGCTTTCAGAGGTAACCAAGGTAATATTTTTAAAAAGTGAAGATAAAGAAACTCTGCAAATTGATAATAAAATACAAATTTTAAAAAATGAACAAAGGATCTGATCAGACAGTTCACAAAAAATACATATGAATTGGCAGTAAGCATAAGAAAAATGGTCAATATCTTCATCAAGGGCATGGAAAATGAAAATCATAATAAAATACCACTTGAGTAGTTAAAATGAAAAGGACTGATAATGTTAAGTATTGACAGGAGGTGAACAATTGGAATTCTCATGCACTGCTGGTAGGAGTCTCAAATAGTAAAACTATTTTTGGAAACTAGTAGCTTCTTATAATGAACGTTAAACATACCAACTTTACTAAGACCCAAGAGATCCATTCCTAGGTATTTATTCAAAAGAAAACAAAATGCATATACACAAAAAAGACTTGCAGCTTTATTCTTTATAAATCCTACTATAAATGGCTCAGGAAACTATAAACTGGCATGAAAGAATACTAATCCTACTAGTCAGAAATAAAAATGAACAAACTACTGATATCTACAACATATAGAAGAAATTAAAAATCACTGTTGTGAATAAACACTAGACTCAAATGAATACTTATTACATTTATATAAAATGTAATATATGAAATTTGAGAACAGGCAAAACCAGTTTGTAGTGACAGAAATTAGCACAACAGTGGTATCATGTGTTGGGAGAAAATGACTGGAAAGGAGCACAAGGGAAACATGGGGTTTAGAAATGTACTATCCTGGATGTGGGTTACATGGCTGTATACATTTATCTCAAAACATATTTAACTGTTCACTTTAAACAGGTGTATTTTAAAATACTTAAAAAATAAAAGAATAAATTAGCTTGGAAAAAAATCTAATAAAGCCCCAGTGCTGACAATTTGAGCATCAAAAATATGATAATGATTAATATCAACCGGAGCAATAACTTCATTAAGATTTAAAATGGTAAAAAAACAGAAAGTATGTTTTTAAAAGGCATATGTAATTATGTGAATCAATCACAAAATGCAATTGTGAGCCTCAGTGGATAGATGACTACCCATTAAGAAAGAAGCAGAGACTGAGAAAATAGATGTTTGATGCCTTGGCCCATCATCAGAAACACCCAGATAAGATGATACTAAATTAGACTCAGTGTGTACATTGTGGGGAACTTGAGTTAATAGAACACTGCACAACTGGAGGTGATTTCCCAAGGACCTGGTATTGACTCTGCTGCCTCCCCACAGTTGAAGACATGGCCTTGATGATCTTGATTCAAAGGTGGAAAGAGACAGAAATTCCACTTCAGTTAACAGTAGTGTAACTCATATCATACTAACCCTCTTGATGATAATAATAACTCTGGAAACTATAGAAAAAAATTAGTTGTTCAGATTTTTTGGAACTCAACTAGAAGCAGGCAAAGGCTGGAGGAGATAGGACTCGGAAAGAATGAAAGCATATTAGATGAAATTTACATTTAGTTGGCTTGTCATCTGAAGCCTTCCTCCACAATAGGGGACAAATAGTCTCTTTAATAAATGGTGTTGAGAAAACTGGACAGCATATGCAAAAGAATGAATCTGGATGACTATTTTATACCATACACAAAAATCAACTCAATGTAAAAAACAACTTGAATGTAAGACCTGACACCATAAAGTACTAGAAGAAAACACAGGAGGTAAGCTCCTTGACATTGGTCTTGGTGATTTTTTTTTATCTGTCTCCAAAAGCAAAGATAACAAAAGCAAAAATAAACAAATATAAGTGCACCATACTAAAAAGCTCTGCATAGCAATAGAAATCATAAAAAAGTGAAAAGGCCACTTACTGAATGGGAGAATATATTTGCAAATCATATAGCTGATAGGGCATTAATATCCAAAATATATAAAGAATTCATACAACTCAATCATAAAACAAACACTCTAATTTAAAAAAGTGGGAAGATCTGAATAGTCATTTTACCAAAGAAGACATACATGAAAAGATGTTCAACATTAGTAATCATTAGGGAAATGCAAATACAAACCACAATTAGATATTACCTCAAACCTGTTAGAATGGCTATTATCAAAAAGGCAATAAATAACAAGTATTGATTAGGATGAGAAGAAAAGGGAACTCTTAGAGACTGTTGGTGGGAAAGTAAGTTGGTGCAGGTACTATACGAAAGAGGGAGATTCCTCAAAAAATTAAAAATAGACCTACCATATTATCCAACAGTCCCATTCCTGGGTATTTATCTGAAGAAAACAAAAATACTAACTTGAAGAGATATATGTACCCCCATGCTCACTGAAGCATTATTTATAATACCCAAGACATGAAAACAACCTGAACTGATGGATGAATGGATAAAGAAAATATGATATTTATATACAATGGAACATTATTCAGCCATCAGAATGAAATCTTGCCATTTGCAAAAACATGAATGGAACTTAAGGACATTATACTAAATGACATAAGTCAGACAGAGAAAGACAAATATCGTGTGATCTTACTTATGTGTGGAATCTAAAAAAAATCAAATACAGCCCTGGCTGATGTAGCTAAGTGGATTGAGTGTGGGCCTGTGAACCAAAGGGTCTCAGTTGGATTTCCAGTCAGGGCACCGGCCTGGGTTGCAGGCCAGGTTCCCAGTAGGGGGTGCATGAGAGGCAACCACACATTGATGTTTCTCTCCCTCTTTTTCTCCCTCCCTTCCCCTCTCTAAAAATAAATAATAAAATCTTAATAAAAAATAAAAAATCAAATACAAAGAAGCTCCAAAAATAATGAAACAGAAAAACCAAGCTCATGAATAGAACAGATTATTGGTTGCCAGAGATGAGGAGTGGGTGTGAGTGAAAAAGGTAAAGTTTGCAACTATGTATGGTGATGGATGTTAACTAGACTTATTGTGATCACGCATAATATATACACATATCAACTCATTATGTTGCATAACTGAAATTAATGTTATATGTCAACTATACCTTGATAAAAACAAATTAAAACTGAGAAAAATTTAAGATTATATTTAAATTCATTAAAAAATCATGTTAAAATAGATAACATATTTTTAGAAAAACTAAATATGCTTCTCAAAACAACAAAAAAATGAGATGAGTGACATTATTTTATATTATTGCAAGTATCTTCAAAATTTGCCATAAAGCAAATAGCTAGATTCTCATGTATGTTTTTCCATTCAGTCTGTTGCAATATTGGTATGTTGCATTGACTGAAATATAGGAAGAAAATTTGGCTTCATTAAGATATATATATTTAGAAAAAAGAGGAATATTTTAATGACTATTTAGATAACTCTGGATATTTTTCTTTAAAATTTTACCAAAACTCAATATGGAAAACTTTTGTACTCCATTGTATTAAAATCCATTGGCGTATTTTGCACTTATTTTAATTTAAATTATTTTATTATTGTTCAATTACAGTTGTCTATATTTTCCCCACCCCCTCCAAACCCACCTCCCTCCCTTGCTTCCACCCCCTCCTTGGTTTTGTCCATATGTCCTTCATAGTAGTTCCTGAAAACCCTTCTCCCCACTGTCCCCTCCCCCTTCCCTTCTGGCTATTGTTAGATTGTTCTTAATTTCAATGAGGGACAAACACCATCTGATCTCACTTTTAACTGGAACATAATCAACAAAAGAATAAAGCAAACAAAATATAATTAGAGTCATTGAAATTATCTTGCACTTTGAATGGATCTTTTACCCATGTGTGGTTTTGTACCTCATGTATTGGTCATTTAGGAAATATTCAGAGTCAGGTAGTTCTTCCAAAAGTCCTTAAAATTTGTTATACAGTATCAAAACATCACATTAAATAAGGTAACCATCAACTTATCACAAACGTATTAGGAAACTGTCACACTCAGAAATGTGTATACGTTTTCCAAAATTCAAAGTTTGCTTCAAATCTCGAATTTTATCATTGGCAATAAACACTGTCAGTTGTTTTCCTTGAAGTGATAGGCTCAGTTTGTTCATTTTTGAGAAAATATATGCTCAGTCCTGAATAACTATGATTTGTCATACATTCTTTATAATTAAATTGGTGAAAAATGCAGCCAGTTCAATTTGTGACCCAAATGCATAAGTGCTTTTCCTTGAGACAACCTTTTTACTTTAGTATACACAGAAAATATTAAAAGCACATTACTTAAAGGTCAGTAGCTAATAACATTAAGAATTTTACTGCTTCATCAAGGACTTTCTTAAATTAATTTTTTTCTTTATATTTTTACTGTAAGTGCATGAAGGCAAAGAAACACACTGCCTCAATTCTTGCTGAAGTGCCTGCAGTTTTACTCACCATTGCTTCTGGACCATTGATACACATCTCAACACAGTGAAAAAAAGCAAAGGAAAATTGTTAACTCCCTGAAACTGTATTAGTACACACAGGGACCCACAGGATGACACATTGTGAACTGCTGCCTTAAACTGAAGTGCACTGATTGTTAATATCATTCTGGAATGGGGACAGAAGTTTGAGTAGAAAAAAATGGAAACATTAAAAAATTTGGCTATTTTTGTTAGCTCTGGCAGGACTTGTGAAGAGTGTCCCTAGTAGCTTCGTAAGTCATAGAGAAACAAAGTTCAAGGGAAAATTCCCTCAAATGTGCTGCACCTGTTCTTGTTTTCTGTAGCTATCTTTTGAAAGGTTCTTTATCTTCACTAAATTATTAAGAAATCAATAGCAGGAATGAGTGGACAGTTGGCCCTCAATAATCCAAACTGTAACATTGTATGCACATTCTCATTTAATCTACACTAGAAGTCACAAATATTTCCTCCTCTCCCATCTCATCTTGCTTTTTAACAGTAAACTTGGGACTCATAGTAACAGAAGAGACACTGGAAGGTCTCCTTAGCTAGGGCCCAAGGTTGCCATGGTAAAGGGTATGTCTTTTTCATCAGGACCTTCAACCACCACACCTTTGGCTTGCCAGTTCTCTGGAAACCTTTTATGTCAGTCATTCTTAAATGCACGTTGGAATTATGCAAGGAGCTCTAAAAATGCTGATGCCTTGGTGCCACCCTTAGAGATTATGATGTCATTTGTTGGGGTGCAGACAGGACACAGTGGATTTTAAAAGCTTCCAACAGGATAATTATGTGCAGCCAAGGGTGAGACTCACTGCTTTGAGCGAAGTGAGAAGGATGCAGGTATAACCAGGATGTGACTTGCCAAATTCTCTCTGCCTATAGCCAATGTTTAGAGTTTGCCTTACAAAGTTAGAACTATGCTTAACTCATTTGAAATATAGCACATCTTTCTCCTTAGGGAAAAGGCATACAAATAATGAAAGGTATCACTTTTTTAAACTGAATCAATTTTACTAGTGAATGAGCAGCATGAAGATGCATTTCTATTATGATGTAATTTTTGAATATGCTTAGCCTAAGAATGTGTTTTCCTCTTTGTTCTATGGCTGTATCAGAGATTGGGGGAAACTTAATTTCTGTGCACAGAGTTTGGAATTTTGTTTTTTGTGTTTGTCTCTCTCTCCATCAGAAGCAACAATTTCCTAGCCCTGGCTGGCATAGCTCAGTGGATTGAGTGCGGGCTGGGAACCAAAGTGCCCCAGGTTCGATTCCCAGCCAGGGTACATTCCTGGGTTGCAGGCCATAACCCCCAGCAACCACACATTGATGTTTCTCTCTCTCTCTCTATCTCCCTCCTTTCCCTCTCTAAAAATAAAAATAAATAAAATATTAAAAAAAAAGAAGCAACAATTTCCCTACAGAATGGGACTGTGCTTAGGCAGCACTGACCTGAAACTAAAAAATTGATTTTAAAATAGAAGTGAAATGGTGTCATCTGTCTAGCCACAGTTCAACTCTGAATCCTCCTTTTTGAATACCATCTAATGTATGTCATAGTTTAATGGAATTGCATTTGACTACTAAGTAGGTTTCTGATGCCTTCTGAGACTAAACATGGACTCAAAGGCTTGGAGAGGACTCACCTCTTTCTTGAAAAATTGTAACAGAAAGAAATACTATCATTTTTAAAAAATTGGCAGCAAATTTCAAAGATGGTCTTGTGAAAGGACTGAGTTCCAAAGCCCTCTAGAGCAATGCTCCTCAGAGTGTAGGTCTCCTATTGGCTGATGGTCCTTGCACCAAAGACAGACAGCTGGCCCAAGAATGTAAATCAACAATGTCAATAAATGCACTATTTAGTTCAAGTGATATTTTTTTGATAGCAAAACTTTCCCAATGAAGGAAGCAGCACATTAATTTATATTCTGATGCAAGCTCCTTATTGTATCACGGACTAGTGCTCTGAGTAGCATTGCTCTAGAGGACAGCCAGAGGCTAGACACTTGTTCCTTTGTCTCTATGGGTACAATTAAGAAATTAGAAATATAAAACACAATAGACTTTTCCAAAGGCACAGCAGCTCTTGTACTAGCCCAAGTAGCCTCAGTCGTTGCTATATTTCTGTAATAAGACAGCCTATGCAATTCTGATTGGTAGTTTTGCTAAAAGGTTGTTAACTTCTAGGCAGGCAGCCTAGAATAAGTAACACAGGCTATAAAGAAGGCTTATGTCTGTTAAAATAGGCCTGGCCAGAATATATGCCAGTTGTCACATAGGGAAGTGAGTATGAGTTAACTGCAACTCCTAAGGAATCTGATGTGTTCTAAGACATTCCATTCTTGAAAAAAGAACTCAGATCATGAAGAGTAACAGAAAATAGTAATTTGTAGTGTTGCACATACACACAAATAAAAAACAAAATGGTATCCATGTTGGTAGCATTTGCTTTGGAGTCATCTCATTTCATGAAAAATGAAATGACTAAATATCATTCCTGTTATAACAACCAGGAGTCTGGGGCAAGGCCATAGCCTCATTGATTACCTGTCTCAAGACTGAGAAAGAAGCCTTGGCTGGGTAAGCTCAGTTGGTTAGAGCATCATCCCAATGCACCTAGGTTGAGGGTTCAATTCCCACCACCGCCCCGGTCAGGGAACACATAAGAAGCAACCAACAAATGCACAGTAAATGGAACAACAAATCTCTCTTTCTCATTCTCTCTCTGTCTTCCTTTCTCTCTCATTCCCTCTCTTTCTTTCTATCTCTAATATTAAAAAAAAGGAAACTCAAGACAGAATATCTAAGTATTAGGAAGAATCACTGTTGATTCTGATTTTTGAAGTTTATTCCAAAAAACACACCATCTGTCACACCATTGCATTGTATGTCTTTGAGATGAGCTGCACTGTGAATGCTTATCATTCACTGATTCATTCCTTCACCAGGAATATATTGCAACTAGCATAGTTCTTTGATCCTAAGATGTACTTTTTTCACATTTTAACATCTCTGAAATGGAAAGTGTCTTACAATCAATAATAGCTTTTTAAGTCAAACTGCTGGTGGGAAACAGATGGCAGAATCAAATGGGAATTAAAGAAGATACAATCAAAGGATTATTTATAATGGTGTGGACAGGGTAAAAGGAACTAAGTAGGGGTATTAAGGCACTTCAAAGCTAGCAGAATCAGAGGATATTTACTACCTTAGGCATGAAGGGAAAGAGGAGGGAGTAATTACTGGGACACAGAGAGAACTACAGGTATAGTTTTAGGACAGACCAGCCAAGAGGAGCTGTGGCAAAGGAACACGGCTTTTAACAATCTTCAGCCCAGCAGAGGGAGCATGGTAAATAAATGCTCTGAATTTTATTTTATGTCCGTCCTCTAATCTCAACTACTGGCCCAAGTTAGTCAAACCCAACTGAAAACCAGAGGGCACATGAACATTTGGGGAAATTGCAGAAAGTGAGTCTGGTGGACAAACATAATATTCAGCACAGTTCATTCCTTTTACCTTCAGCTTTTATTTTGTCTGAATAAAAATCTCAGGTCATTTACTGCTGAAGTCAGCAAACTAGAGCCCACAGGCTGGCTGGCTGTTTTTGTAATTAGTTGTAATTGGAACACAGGCACATACTTTCCTTTATGTATTGTTTATAGCTGTTTTTGCTCTACAACAGCAAAGATGAATAGTTACAATAAAGACTGCATGGCTCACAAAACCTGACCTATTTACTATCTAGCTCTTTAAGAAAAATTTCTGACCCCTGACTACTGTATCACTGCAGGGTAACATCAGCTCTGTCATACTCCCACATGAAACCTAAAACCCTAGCTACCACCAGTGCTCTTCATATAAGATAGCTGAAGGAGAAAGAGGGTGGAAGAAACAGTGAATCAACATAAAACATAGGTGCTTCAATCACATTTCTATAGCTGGTCATGGGATCTGAGTTGATAATAATTTCAAATTCTTCTCACTCTCTGCCAGCACTTTAGCTGGATGAATTTACCTGCAAGATTGACACAAACCTTCATTACTGAAGGATCTGATTGCTTAGTGGCCCTGTTTTTACTGGTTACTGCAGTTTTGCACTTGACAAGGATAATTGAGAGATGCCTCAATAAATCCCCTTAACTCTAGACATAGCTCTCCTTTATAATCATTGTATATGAACAATTCAGTTTTCTCTTGATAATTAGTCAAACGAATAGAGGTAACCCTTCCTCTACCTGTAGGTTCAGTGGTATGAGGAACCCCAAATGTTCAGGACATTCTCGGCTTCCAATATAATTAAACCATGACTGTTTTCTTATGAAGCATTCTTCCTTGTGTACTAGAACTTTTAGGTTCCTTGAATTCAAGTTCATGGAGCTAAATAGGATTAACTACTTAAGTAGGTTGCTAGGTATAATGAGAAGGGCCATTCCAGAGCTACACATCTTGGTTTCTGAACCCAAGTAATTTGCCTGTGGGGATGACAGCACCATACTTTGACTGCTGGTTTAAAAGTATATTAGGGGACTTCTGGCCAAGATGGAGGCATAGGTAGACACTCTGTGCCTCCTCGCACAACCAAGATAGGGACAACAACAATTTAGAAACAGAATAACAACCAGAACTCATAGAAAATTGAACTGTATGGAAGTCGGACAACCAAGAAGTCAAAATAGACACGTTCATCCAGACCGGTAGGAGGGACGGAGTTGGGAAGCCAGGCAGAGAGGGGTCGTGTGGCACAAAGAGTGTTGGGACCAGACATGTAAGACCGCAGTGGACAGACCCTGGGCGCGCAAGGGGTGGCTGGCAAACCCCGGCTGAGGGCGGGGCAACCGGCAGACCCAGTGAGGCAGCGATTGTGAAGCAAGGCACTGCGAGCAACCCAGGATCCCAGTGCTGAGAAATAGAGCCTCGGGACACTGATTGAAAACACCTGTGGGGGTTGAGGCACAGGGAGATACTCCCAGCCTCACAGGAGAGGTCCTTGGAAAGTCCCACAGGGTGCACAAGCCCACCCACATGAGAATTGGCAACAGAGGGGACCAGTTTGCTCGGGGGAAGCGGCGGAAGGGATTGAGGTCCCACAGAGAGCAGAGCAAGTGCCATTGTTCCCTCTTGGACCCTGCCCCCACATTCAACGTCACAACCCAGAGACTGGGGTGCCCCGCCCTGGTGAACACCTAAGGCTCCGCCCCTCATACGTAACAGGCACAGTCAAACCAAAGGAAAAAAAAATAAGATGGCTCAAACAGAATTGAGAGCTCCAGAATCAGTACTTTCAAGCAACTGAGAGGTAGCCAACCTATCAGATGCACAGTTCAAAACACTGGTGATCAGAATGCTCACAGAATTGGTTGATTTTGGTCACAAATTAGATGAGAAAATGAAGGCTACAATAAGTAAAATGAAGAAAAATACACAGGGAACCAATAGTGATGGAAAGAAAGCTGGGTCTCACATCAATGGAGTGGACCAGAAGGAAGAAAGCAGCAATCACACTGAAAAGAATGAAGAAAGAATTAAAAAAAAATGAGAGGCTTAGGAACCTCCAGAACATCTTGAAACGTTCCAACATCCAAATTATAGGGGTGCCAGAAAAAGAAGAGGAAGAGCAAGAAATTGAAAACTTATTTGAACAAATAATAAAGGAGAACTTCCCCAATATGGCAAAGGAAATAGACTTCCAGGAAGTCCAGGAAGCTCAGAGAGTCCCAAAGAAGTTGGACCCAAGGAGGAACACACCAAGGCACATCATCATTACATTACCCAAGATAAAAATGAAGGAGAGAACCCTAGAAGCAGAAAGAGATAAGGAGACAGTTACCTACAAAAGAGTTCCCATCAGACTGTCTGCTGATTTCTCAAAAGAGACCTTACAGGCAAGAAGGGGCTGGAAGGAAGTATTCCAAGTCATGAAAGGATAGGACCTACATCTAAGATTGCTCTATCCAGCAAAGCTTTCATTTAGAAAGGAAGGGCAGTTCAAGTACTTCTCAGATAAGGTCAAGTTAAAGGAGTTCATCATCACCAAGTCCTTATTATATGAAATGTTAAAGGGACTTATCTAAGAAAAAGAAGATAAAAAACATGTACAGTAAAATGAAAACAAACTCACAATTATTAACAACCACACCTAAAACAAAACCAAAAGAAACGAAGCAAACAACTAGAAGAGGAACAGAACCACAGAAATGGAGATCACATGGAGGGTTAGCAACAGGGGAGTGGGAGGAGGGGAGAGGAGTAAAAGGTATGGAGAATAAGTAGCATAGATGGTAGGTAGAAAATAGATGGGGGAGGGCAAGAATAGTATGGGAAATGTAGAAGCTAAAGAACTTATGACACATGGACATGAATGAAAGGGGGGAATGTGGGTGGGAGGGGGTGGGGTGTGCAGGGTGGAGGGGACTTAAGGGGGGAAATGGGACAACTGTAATAGCATAATAAATAAAATGTATTTTAAAAAAAGCACACTACATTAAGCAATACATCTCCCAGCTTCACTAAATATTGTCTATCAGCAAATTATGTAACTGAGCTTTGAAGAAGCCATCCCATTGTTCCATCAAGTCAGCTATTTTGGGATGATGAGACATGACAAGACCAATGAGTTCCAAAGCATGAACTCATAGATGTACTTTTTCTACTGTAAATTCAGTATCCTGGTCAAAGGAGATATTATGTAAGGTATTCTTTGAGTCGAAACATAGTGGTACATTTACATGGCAGAACAATTTGTTTTTACTTTCTTACATAAGAAATATCATCATCTGTTGTGCTATTTGTTATAACGTACTCCAGAGGGACCTGGATTGTCTTTATATATGGAATAGTATGCTGATTCATCATATTGATGACATTTAGTTATCTCAGATGTGCTATCCTTACTGGATCAAAGAAATAAAGTCCCTAGTACTTGGTACCCAGATACCAACTGGGAAAACACTTTCTTTTTCATTCCCATCAGCAAAGATAATCAGAAGCAGGCGTGTGCTCTAGAGACCACAGAAAATTTTCTTGAAGCAACATACATCTTTAAATAACCAACTTTGTACATTCTTGAAACCCTGTAAGGGAAATCCCTCTTGATTTCTGTCTACCTGATGTTTTTTCTGGGGATTAAAGGCACTAAGTTGGAGGATCATTTTTGTTCATTCATTCAAACAAACTAAGTATCTATTGCTTTGCCAAGTGCTGATAATGTTCCTGAAATATATAAGCAATACAAACCTAAAATTCTGAGAGCTTATTTCCTAAGAAAACTCATGATTTCTATATCAGTTGAGGTCCCAGCGCAAAATAGATGGAACACTGAAATTGCGACTATGACATTGAGGGAAAATTAATAAAAGGAGTAGTTATAAGGTGTGGTCAGGATTAAGGGAAAGTAACAAGGAATGATGAAGCTTGCAATAGCTGGGAGATTTTATTACTCATAGGCCTGAAGTAGTAAAGGGAGGAAGTGATTACTATACCTCCAAATGTAGGAGAAGGCCACCTGACTGGACCTATAGCCAGCCATAAGCAGAGGAATGTAGCCACTGTCATTTTGTGACCCAGCAGGAAAGAGTCAGGGGAATAACACTATCAATCTCACTTTCCTCCCACCATTCAATTTCCTAATAGTACTTTCTTTGACCAAACTCAACCATAATCCACAGGGCAAGAGAGGCCCACTGAAATAGTTCATTAAGGTTTGCCTTCTGGAGTAGAGAATAGAGTGAAGGAAGGCAAAGAGAAAGTATGCAGGGTCCAATGTAGAACATCTACAATAATATCTTACAGTTAGAATTGGCAGCATTGTTCTTTTTTTAGTGGAATGTAAAATAATGCAGCATTTTACAATCAACAGGATCTTAGAATAAATGAATTCCAGCATGTGCCAGGTGTCAGATTTCTCAAGAACTTTAGAACTTGGGGGGATGCTGGATATCACTTAGTTCAAGCCCCACCTTTTAAAGATGAAAAAAACTGAGGCTCAGAAGAGGAAATATCTTGCTTAAAATCTACAGCAAGTAGCAGAACTTAGAGTAGAAGCTAGGACTGAAAACCATCAAACCCAGTGTTCTTTATCATACATTCTCCTCGTTCAAAGCTCAATTTTTGTATTCTTGATTCAGGTTTCACATTTTTCACTGGATTAAGCCAAGCTGGTATCCAAATGCTTTTCTCTATACCTGATTATCATCAGCAACCCAAGTGCTAAATATATACAAAAAAGAAGAGACCTCATCTAGAAGATGTCTGATTAATATAATAGAATAAGGATGTTAGGGTTCTATTTCCTCAGGTTTAGAGGACACTATGTACATTTGGTTGGTCTTCATTGGATTCAGGTTTGGAAGACTCATCTAAATAAAAAATACCCAGGTCTTCATTGTACATACTCTGAAACAGGTCAGACTACATGCCAGGGAATATCTTCAGGATGCTTATGGGAGAATATGAGGGAAAAAAAAAGGATGTTAGTCACCAAGCATGTGTTTATGGGAAGAAATCAAAACTGAGAAAGAAAAAATGCTCAAAGACTGGTAAATGGGGTGTCTTAAGCCAATGGTCACATTAACTCAACTAACAGACAATAGTATTAAGTATCAAGTACCTTAAGTCTCAAGGTCCATTCTGCCATAGTCTCTACACCAATGCTTCTTAAAAGTTATTGCTTTTGCAAAACAATTAAGAATCTTGTTATAATGAATATTGAAATTCAGGAGGTATAGGCTATGGTCCAATATTCTTCTTCTTTTCCAGCAAGGTCCTAGGTGAAGTTAATGTTGCTGGTTCATGAATCACATTTTGAGAAGCAAATCATCAGCTCATGACAAGTGCAGAATTTCTATCTGGGGTGCAGTTTAGTAAAGTACAAAGAGCATGGGCTTTGGGATCTGAATTAGGAATCCCACTGTGGAATGAGGCCCTATTAGATACTAGCTGGGTAAATTTGGGCTAGCTACTTAACCTCTTTGAGACTCATGTATTTTTTGTGCTTTGTCTTTTTTAAACTAAGCTAATAAATTAGGTCACAATTTGTAAAGCACCTGATGCATAGTGGGTGCTGAATAAATGTCACTTTTGGTCCCTTCCTGTGTCATTACCCATGATTTATTCATGGGGTGGGCAAAGAGAGTGAGAGTGTCAGGGTTCAGATTTACAGGAAGATAAGTGACCAAAAACCAATATGAAGGCGATATTCAATAGCTAAGCATCAAGAAGAGTTGTTCAACATCATCCTAGCCTTAGAAAAAGAAACCAAACACTCATCCAATCTGTGTGTGTCAATTCAGCAAATACACTTTTCTCCAAACAGAAATAAGTATGAAAACAGAGGAGTAAGTGACACACAATCAGTGTTTAAATATATATAACCCATCTTCAAGTACTCAGGAATAGCTTGTAGTGGAACACATTAGACATATTAGGAAAATTAATTTAATGAAAAAGACATTACACTTTGCAGCAAGTGCAGTGTGACACAAAGATTTGGTCTGGGGTATATATTCCAAACAGAAGCTTAGAAGTAGGCAAGGTAAGTGTTTTTAAAAATTGTTGCTCTTTTTTAGAGTTCTTTCATCATTTTCTCTCAAAAACAAAGATACTGTATCATACACTTAAAATTTGTTAATAAGGTAAAGCTCATGTTAATTGCTCTTATAACAACAACAACAACAACAACAACGAGAGCTATTGAGTCACAAAAAGACATGGAGGAACATTAAATGCATATTGATAAGTAAAAAAAAAAAGCAAGTAGAGAAAGGCTACATACTATATGATTCCAGCAATATGACATTCTGAGAAAAGTCAACACTATAGAGACAGCAAAAAGATCAGTGGTTGCCAGGGGTTCAAACGCAGGAAATTTTAAGGTCAGTGAAACTGTAACAGGATGCAGCCAAGAGGGGAGCCCCAAATAGGGATTTGTAATGGGGTCCAGAAGAGCTTGGGGATAATTGACTCCACACCACAGGGCCACACCTGCCCAGAATGCTGGCAGCTGAGGCCAACTGTGAGAGGAGCCGGAAATGGGCTGCAGAGGAAGATTAGCTCTGGGATTTAAACAGAGGCACAGCAGCTATTGGGCGTCTCTCTTTTTGGGACCACATGTCTGTTTAGGGCCACACGGCTTTGGTGTCTTGGTTGGGACCATGAGGCTTTGGAAGTGCTCCCTTTTGCCACGTGGAGGGTGCTGGGAGGACTATGTGAATTTGTGGGGAACTTTAGTTTGTGTTATTTCAAATGAATAATAAATTCCTTTCCTTTTCGCTGATCTCTGGTATTAAGAGACATCTTTCCTCAGGCAGTGGGCAAAACAAACCCAGAAGGTGGGGAGGAACCCCTGAAAACTGTAACAAACCTATTAGGTATGATAATGTAATTGTGGATACATGGTATTATACATTACCCATAGAACTATAAAACATTAAGAATGAATCCTAATATAAGTTATCAACTTTAGTTTATAATAACATACCAATATTGGTTCATCCATTGTAATAAATACACCACACCAAAGCAAAATACTAATAATAGGAGAAACTTATAGGAGGAGAGGGCAGTACTATGGGAACTCTCTGTACTTTCTGCTCAATTTTTCTATAAACCTAATGCTGCTTTAAGAAATAAAGTCTATGGCCCTGGCTGGCGTAGCTCAGTGGATTGAGCGTGGGCTGCGAATCAAAGTGTCGCAGGTTCGATTCCCAGTCAGGGTACATGCCTGGGTTGCAGGCCATAACCCCCAGCAACCACACATTGATGTTTCTCCCTCTCTCTCTCTCTCTCTCTCTCTCTCTCTCTCTCTCTCTCTCTCTCTCTCTCTCTCTCTCTCTCTCTCTCTCTCTCTCTCTCTCTCATAAATAAATAAAATCTTAAAAAAAGAAATAAAGTCTAGTTAACTTAAAAATAATCAAACACAGAGAACACCTTCCTGTCAGAGTAGGAATTTAGAAGAACTGGAATCCAAGGCAGGTGGGTGCCAAGGACAAAGCAGAAATGAACATACCTGTAGGTGACCCAGCCTTTGGCAGATTTTGGAAAATTATCCCTCTTATTTGTTCCCAGGAGAGCTTCACTCTAATGTCCCAGAAAACCTGAAAACTTTAACTGTTCTTAGAATATTGAAAGAGCATCTTCCTTCTCTAGCTCACTACACTCTCAGACTCATTTTTAGGCCCAGAGAAAAGTAGCCTGTCCATGACAACTGCACTCAATCCAGGAACAGGGACCAAGTGCATTCAGAGTTGGGACAATTCTTATTTCAATGATGTGGTGCTCCTTTCACAGGTTCTTGAAATATTTATTTTGAATATATAATATATTTTGAATAAAATAATATAATTTGCCTAGTAGGAGGGATACAAAGGAAGTCCCCAATGGAGACACCATATTTTCCCTATGTGCTTAGCAATTCAGGTGTAGTCCAAACTGTATACCCCATTCAGCAGGCCTGCCTCTAACCAGACCTGTATTTCTCAGAATTTATCAATCAGAAATCGCTCTTTAGGCATGCCCCCCGCCCCCCCCCGCTCACTTATCTTCTCAAACAGACATTATCTTTTCCTGGTAATACCAGACTCTTCCTGAGAGAAGTTCTCCTCCTCATTACATCTTCAGGAATGTTTAGTGCCTCTTATAATTTGTCATCTGGGAACGGCCAGGGCAGTCCCCCCCACCCCAACCACAACCACAACCAGGTTTTGTGTATTCAGATGCTTTGGAAACAAATAACCCTAATACAGCTGGCTTTGGAGGTGATAGGAAAGAGGTGAAAATTAATAATATTTCCATTAATCCACATGGAAACATAACATTAAGGGCATCCTCTATGGTTCTGGTGTATACTCTGTCAAGAATTCAGGAGGACAAATTAATGGGAAGTGGTGAGGAATGTCGAAACCAAGAAGATTCAAGAGAGTCTTCATTTCTCTTTCTTCACATCAATTGAAAACCAATGATTTTTTTTTTGAAATGTCCATTTATGAATAATGAATACTAGGAAAGGATGGAAAATAAAATATATCCCCAACCACCAATAACTCTAACTGTAGTTCAACCATAAATGATTGACATAAAACTGTCTTGTAATGGAATGGATGCTTTTGTTGCTTACAAATGAGAAAGATTTTTTAAAAGTTTTTCTGTGGGGACTTACCAATTCTCATAATTTGCACAAAGAAATTTCAACTTTCTGAACACAAAATAAACAATTGGCTAAGCAGAAAAAACCACTTGGAAGGAGCAATCACATTCCTTCCACAAAGTAAGTGGATTGAATAATAAAGGGGTAAAAATAAAATAATTTGGATTCTAGTTTGACCTATCCTTCTGCAAACATTTTTCTCAGTAAATACCAATTATTTAAATTTTTGCTTTAACTATTATGATGAAATATTTGTTTGCTTGTTGTATTAATTTCTTCCTCATTCAAAGAAAAAGAAAAGCAAAACAGAGACAAGCCTCTTCTTATGTAGAAAAACTAGAAAGTAGGATTTCCTGTTCTATATTAATGTTTTATAATTTATAGGCAATACTAACTACATATTCTACTCCCCTTTTCCAGATATTAAAGGAACCCTCTACCAGAACAGTTTGATGGATTCTAGTGAGGTAAATGAAGTATACAACTGATAATCTCTGAAACACTATGCACTCCTCATAGTAACAACAATAGTTTGTATTTCTATGGAATCTATTTTGACAGACTGCTAGATTTCCTTCTGTAGATAAAAAGCATACTTTTTAATAACATCTCTGTAAGTCAGGCTGATTTTGCTAATATGGGATCACAGAAAGGGATGGATATTACACTGGAAGAGGGTATTAAGGAAAGGAAAAGAAAGATGGTTTGCTTGCAGTCTCCACAACCTTTTAACAAAAACTAACCAGTTTTTCTCTCCATAAAATTTATTTTTTGTAATATTTATTATCTAGTGAGATGAAGTAGGAAATTTCTATTTCAAATAAATAAATGACCAATACCCTAAAAACAAATGTGTGACTAACACCCACAATGAGTAACATAGCACTAATTTTTTTGTATTTTTGCTATACACTGGAAACCAATTCATTGTACATCTAATGCTTAACATCTAACCAAGCATCTGGGAAAAGAGAAACTTAAGAGATTATAAACCACAGAGTACTATAACTAGCTCACTAACAATGACCTCCTTTTCCATACTGGCTTAACATTTACAAAGCATATTTACATATATTACCTTGTTTGATATCTTCAATTACCCCAAGGTAGCCTGATTATTCTTGTTTTACATGCAAATAGATGAAGGCATAGATTGGGAAATTAACTTGACTGAGGTCACATGGTTGGTAAATAGTCAAGAGTTGAGCTAGGGTCATCTGAATTCAAGGTCAGACTTCTTCCACTTCACCATGGTTATCTTGCAATTAATAATGTCCAGGATAGTCAAATCCAATCTGTCATTATGACATAGAGTTGGTCCAAATAATAGTCAAGATAATTTGTCCTCTAATGCAGTGTTTCCCAAACTGTGATCTGTTTGTATTAGAATCACCCAAGATGCTTGATAAAACCAGAGATTCCTAGAGATTTTGTTTAGTAGGTTTGGAGCAATGCTCTGGAATCAATGTATTAAATTTACACCCTGGATGATTCAGATAATCCTTTGGAATTGTTATGGCCCAATTTCCATGGCTATAATTTAAATCTTGCGGATCCAATTTTTATTATAGTTTTGTCTGTGTAGACTTCCTCCTCCTATTTCTTTTTAATTTCAGAGGCTATAAATGTCACCATTATAGGAAGAAAACCCTTCTGCCAACCTTTAAAGGCAATGTTCAGTTTATCATGAAATGTATTGATAAAAGATAAGACAAATATTGATCACAGCCCAAAATGCCATAGGCTTTCATGCTGAGGTGCTTCAGGGATTTGATATTTTGATCCACTCTCCTTCTAAAAGTGGGGTTTCCCCTTATTTCTTCCACTGCTTTCTCCTTCCTTACCAGATATAAACCTTGAGGGAGTGGGTGATAATGAGACTAATGTTACTGTGAATCAGGTGGGGTCACTTCATCTGCTAGTTACTTAAGTACTTACTGATCATTGGTCATATATTTGTGCAAGTTTCTTAAGAAAAAGGAGGCAAAGAATATGAAGTCCCATCAAAATATCTTTGTTTTTGGTGCTGTTGTGATCTGGAAAATCTACATTTTGATGACTCCAGAGACAATAACAATGTAAGTGAAATGAAAACTTATAAACTAAATCTTCCACATGTCCTGAAGGTGCTGTTTACATAATGAATTGATAAAGTCAATATTTTAAGCTTGTCCATGTCCCATTACAACTTGTCTGATTCAACTGAGGGAAAACTGAGGGCTGAGATCTGCAAACAAGGAACAGGATGCTCCAGGCAAGGCCATGGTCTCTTCTGAGAGGCTGATATGCTGGGCCGTAGAGCACACTTCATGCTTTTATGTATGCCAACACAGGCTGGAATGAAGTGTCTAGGGTTGTAACTACAGTGCTTGTAGAAAGCTTCCTTTCAAAAGACCAACCAGTAAGCATATTCAGAGTTTTTTCTTGATGGGTGTAGTCCTCAGTTTCCTTATCTGTTAATTGGAAGTTAGAAACAGTGATATTCTCTCTCTCTCTCTCTCCCTCCCTCCCTCCCTCTCTCTCTCTCTCCCTCTCTCCCTCTCTCTGTCTCTGTCTCTCTCTCGATGCCTACTGGTCTAACATTTAATAATGTTACTTTTATTTTCATTTTCACTTATTCTGTCAATATTTTTAAATCACCCACTATGAACTAAGCACAGGTAATATAGTTGTGAAAAACATAAATATTGTCTCTGTCTTTATTCTAGGGATGTGAGGCAGGAAGGGGACAACTAGAGGCATTAAAGGACTTATTACATGAATAATTTCTTACAATTGTGATGCATGCCATAAAGGGAAAATAGAGGCAGGCTGCTGTGACCTAGTGAGGCAGAGGATGATCAGGGATGGTTTCCCTGAGCAAGTAACGTTCAAGACCTAAATGATTAATGAAATCAGGCTGATGAGGACAAAGAGCAAGAAGATCCCTTGCAAAGGCTATGAGTGGGACAGAGGCTGGCACATTTGAGAAGCAGTAAAGTGCACTGTGTGACTAAAGGGAACGGAAGAGGAGGCATGGCCTGGGACAAGTTGGAGAGGAGGCAGCAACCATCTTATGCAGGGCCTGGCAGGCCACAAGCAGGAATTTGGATTTTATTCTCAGGGCATTGAAAAGTCATGGAGGGTTTCAAGGTATCATCAGATTTGCATTTTTAAAAAAAACAATCAGGAAATGGACAGATAGATAATAATAAGCAAATACAGCTAATGGTAGAAGCTGAATTTAAGTAGTGGGTATGAGAATGTTTACTGTAAAATCATTTCAACTTTTCTGTATGTTTAAACATTTTAAAATAACATGTTAAGAAAATTTGACCACAGTATGAAGAATGGATTGATGGAGAGCAAGAGTGGCTGCATAGATAGCAGTTAGGAGACTTGGAATAACCATAGAAAGGGGTAATGGTGGCTTGGACTATGGTAGTGGCACAGAGATGGCAAGGATTAGACAAGCTTTTGAGATAGTCAGGAAGTAGAATCAATATGGTTTCCTGATTGAGTTTGCCTCAAGGTAAGGGAGAGGCATAAACCAAAGATTATTACCCAGTGCCTACTTAGTATAACCGAGTGGATGATGGTACCAGGTACTGAGTCAGGATGTAGGTGTTTCTACTCCAGTAGAAAGTCCATCAGATAGTCCAATAGATATTATATGGGAGTAGAAAGACCTAGGTGAAAGTGAGAGGGTGGAGTGAAGAGTTCAGTTTTCAATGTGTTGAAAACATGAGCTACCCTGGTGGAGATGTCATATGGGTCATTGAAGCTGGGTCTGGGTCTGAGAGAAAGAATCTGGGTTGGAGATGTGAGTTTGAAGTCATAAGCATATGAATGGTCATAAAACCATGAGAGCACAGTACATGGTAACACACGAGAGAGTATAGGAAGTGAGAAGAAAAGAAAGAACCAGCACCAAAGAATCCAATGTTTAACACTGAACAATCTTTGACAGAGAAGGAGAGGGAGCAACTAATGAAACATAAATTAGGCATATTTATGACAGAAAGCCTCTATTGATGGGCTTTGGAAATGCTTCCAATCTTTTGCAATAAATGCTGTGTGTATACTCATTTCTCACATATGTATCTATCTCTGTAGGATAAATATGCCAAAGTGAAACATTTCACACACACACACACACACACACACCCCTCATTTTGAATTAAAAAAAAAGGCTGCTTAGAAAAGCCACCAAACATAGACAGTTTATTTAACCATATTTAATATGGCATTTGATAGGACTGGTTAAATGAATTTGATAGATCCCTATAATGTAATACCCTGTAGCCATAAAAAAATCAAGTTGTCAACATATTCTGATATACAAGGGCAAAAGGAAGACTGACTTTTCACAATTTTGAACTATTTAAACTTTATGTCATTCACATCTATTACCAATATTTAAACAGGTTTGTTGTGCTTCTACACCATACTTAGTAAAAAATAAAGTGACTTAAAGATTAATTTGCCTTTTATTTGAAAGCAACACCAACCTATTTCTGATGGACTTTTGCATACTTATGTTTTGCATCACAGAAATGCTCAGATATTGGTTTTTATGAAATCATGATGCAGAGAATTGCTCTAAATGTGGCAAAGTTCTGAACACTATGTTCATGTTTGTCTAGAGTTCCAGTTATAAATTGTGGAATTTATTATTTTGCCACTTTCATTATTAGTAAATAAATCCACTTCATTTTGTCTACTTTAGATATGTCTCTAGATTTCATCATCACTACTCTCTAACCTCCCCTAAAAATGTCATGGAAGATAGAATGAATCTTATCAAATCTGATGACAATTTGTTTTTCCAATATAGAAAGTAGCAATGATGTTACATTTTTTGTTTTTTTCTGTTTTTAAGAAGGGTAACATTGGGATATGGGTGTGACTATTTTTAATGCACCACATGTACTAAGCTACACTAGGTCACTAACTTAAATTTTCTAGAAATAGTCTATTTTTGAATAATATTAAAATGGATTGCTTATTCTCTTACTAAGAATAATGCTAAGTATATTCTTAAGTCTGTTTTCAAAATTCAAGAAGAAACTTAAAATATGGAACAATGAACTAGAATAAACCTGAAGATGATTCTAGTTTTCCTACTATTAAAATTCAGTTTCTATCCTTTTAAGGATGTTTAGGCCCTGTAGCTGAGGGGCTAAAATATGACTCCAGAAGACTAGGTCAGGTATGTTCATACTCAAATAATCAGACTGTGCTCTACCTTCTTTCATCTATGTCCTCCTGTCCACCATAATAAGAACAGGATCATGCCAAGAACTTCAGTGGAAAGAACACTGGCCTAAGAGTCACACACCAGATTTAAGTCCAAATATAGTTACAGCTTCTACATGATCTTGGGCAAGTCATTTCAGCTCTCTGTGCTCAGATTTGGAATCTGCAAAATGAGTAACAAGGTCTGATGCCCTTTTCAGCTTTAAATGCCTTTGCATCTAAGTTTAGTGGCTTAAGCATCTGGAATTCTAGGTGACAGAAAGTATGGTAGATTGAACTATTGGCCCTGATTCTTCATTCCTTCTGCATCCACACTCTTGCCATGGCTTCTTTGTAAGCAGAACATATTTCCCTGTCTCTTGATTTTTGGGCTTGGCCATGTGACTTCTTTTGACTAATGGGGTATCAATAGATATGACACAAGCAGGGCTCAAAATGTACATTATTTCTTATTCCCCTTCAGTTAAGACTGGAACATTTTATAAAACACATGTTTGCAACAGAGTGCTCTAATAGCCAGGTCATAACTAGGGTGATCATACATCCCAATTTTTCCATGTCAATCCTGATTTACATCTGTTATTCTGGTACAATGGTTTAGCTCCCTTGGCTCTCAAAAGTGGGCTGATTTAGATTACAAATTATATAGTCACCACATAAAATCCTGAAAATGTACCTGGGTAAGCAACAAGATTACTAAAATAGCAGAGCCACAGTCTTGTCCTAGCAACCATCCCCATGTGCCTTCTTTGGACCATGGGGATTCCCAGGGTAAGGAAAAAGTAGCCAGTATCCCTTCTTACTCTTCAAGTGATCTACATCCTGAGTGATCCCCCTTTCCCTCAAACCATTGGAGGAAACCTAAAGTAGCTAATAACTAGAGAAAGTCTGGAATTTCCAATCTCAACTATAGTGTCGAATATGCTTGCACCAGCCATTTCCCTTATGGTAAAGTCTATGAATCATTGCATGATTTGCTTGTTGACAGAACAATGTGGTATGCTTTCTATCATCCAATCAAGAAGGTCCTGGCCCATAGACATATAGAGATACATGCATTTTTAGATTTTCATCATGATCCTAAAGGTTCATTCCACTGATATCTCTCCCCTCATTTCCTAATGCCCTCAGGTGAGAAGTGCCAGGGAAGAGGAATCCCAGGACCCCAGCCTGCTGCTAGTAGGAAGTGTCAGCCAAACAGTCTCAGGAGGCCTCATTTTGGAGAATGGTACCTTCAGAGCCGACATTTCCCCATGCTAGAACGGAGCATGAGAATACCCTCTACAGGAGTCCCAGGATTGTCGGCCATCTTCTGCCAAAGGCGTTGCTCTTCCCCTTGAGAGTCCATCCAATCCACATTCTTTCCATGGCTCACACCTAAAGGGAAAGGGGAATATTATACTTCACAAATGAAATGTTTTAGTTTTTTGGAAGACACCTATTAATTAATCTCTGAGGGGGCCTTTTAACCACAAAACCCTTCACTGGCTTATTCTCACTTACCATAGGTCTAATGAGTGGTGTTAGAATAAAATATACATCTTTTGCAGACTGCAGTACTTTCCTCTGCCTAGATATTGAGAAACAATCAGGATGACCCTAGTGGCTCATTTTTTCCCCACTTTGGTAGTGTAGCAGAGAGCTGGTTCATTTGGACTGAAGTTAACATGAGAGAATAACAGGCTGAACTGGGCTCTGAGGCTCTTCCTTTCTAACAAGGCCAATTCTCTGACCTGGGGAGTTCTCATTTTTGTAGTATAGATATTCTTGGCTCTACTTAATCTATAAATAAGTAGAGCATCATAGGGGTGGGGTCATTCTCAACAGGAATGTTGACTCTGATGCATATAAAACATTTATGTCTGGCCCAAACAATGGGATAATGAGACTTTGGGAGGAGCTACATGTGCTACCCTACTATAAATTTTCCTCTAATTCTCCCTGTTATAGTTATGTCTTGTGGCACAGGTGGTATATTTCCATGTTTTAAAAACATTAAAATTATTTCCTTTCAACTAATGTGAGTAATGGCTGCAAATTCTGTACAGAAATGAGAAGAGGATGAAGTAAAGTTGGTCTCAGAAGTCTTTCTCTCCCCTATCAGAAGCCTCTGTTTTTTGGTAATCCTCTCCTGAGCAAAACCCAAAGTAAAGCCCAAGAAAGCAGTTAAAATTTACTTATACTAAAGTGTAAATGATATTTTGTGAAAAGAATGAATATAAAAAATATACATCCCAAACTTGTAGTTGAAGGATACAAAGTTCTGCAGTAGTATTTTTATTTTATTTTATTTTATTTTATTTTATTTATTTTACTTTATTTTATTTTTAAAAGACTTTGTTTATTTTCAGAGAGAGAGAGAGAGGGGGGAAGGGAGAAAGAGAGGAAGAGAAACATCAATGTGTAGTTGCCTCTCATGTGTCCACTACTGGGGACCTGGCCCGCAACCCTGGCATGTGCCTCAACTAGGAATCAAACCAGTGACCCTTTGGTTCACAGGCTGGCACTCAATCCACTGAGCCACACAGCCAGGGCAGTATTTTTATTTTAAAATGAACAGATCTTTGGATAGAGGCATGGAACATCTGTGGAAATTTCAGGAATCAGCAAAGCTGAAGCTATATTTATGCCTACTATATAGCACACATTCAGGAACTACTCCCCAGCCCCATGCCCAGTCACAGACCATCTCAGAGTCCTCACCACTTCCAGTATTCAGACGAACTCCTCCCAGAAAGATGTTGCTGGAAAAGGCCTCCTTGTCCCAGATGGTAAGTTCTAGGCAAACATTCTTTATATCTAGGGGATACAAGCCACTGAAGAAGAAAGTGTGATTCCACTGAGGGTTAACACTTTTTTTTATTACCAGAGTTTTGTGCTTGGTGGCTTTGCTATCATCAGGGAGCAGGTAGCTGCAGGAGAAAATTCAATCAAGCCATCAGTGAAGCAGTAGGCAGAAAAGGGAATCCTTGAGTACTGTTTAATTTCTCATAATTCCTGGTGTGTGTTGGTATGTGTAAGTGTGATATATGTATTGGATTTCCTCTCTCCAAGGTTCTTAGATGCATAAATCTGGGTTTATTTAGTGGGATGGTTTACTATTTATTTTAAGTGGGTAAATAGTAAAATGCCCACACTCTCTTTTCTAATCATATTTTGGTCCTTCACTCATCTTGAAATGAGAATGCCCCCTGTAGTATACACGGTTTAATGTCCTGCCTCCTATCTTCTTTGGCCCACTTGTGAGCTGACTTGAAGCCAGCATGCTGACAGCTTCTAACCTTAAGAGCATGTGTCTTTTGGCTTTTCCAGTTAAGGACTCTCTCAAGCTGTGTGAGCTGACTCAGCTTATGTTCAGGGAGTCCTGGGATTAGTAGGGATTTAATGTCTCCAGGACTGTCAATCACTCAGTTTTAGAAATTGGTGGATGAGCTTCCCTATCTTTTGAAGGGAGAATGCTAAGGTACATTCCAGAGTTCCTTCTTGCTTTCCCCACTGGAATTATACCCACAGCAGTAAACTTCCTATAACATATTTTTACCAGCTTTCTCCCCTCTTCCCCATCTCATTTTCTCTACTCTCTTACTGGTGCTTCTTGGACTCTCTTCTCAAATAAAACACCTGCACCCCAGGCCTTCTCTACTATGGTCAAAACCCTGTTTTTGACTACAGTAGAGGAAGAGGTTCTAGGTACCTGATGAATCAGTGAGCAAGCTTTAGAGAAGACATATGGGTATGTAATTAGTACATCAAACAAACATAGAAGATGCCACAAAACAAACGGCCTCATGATAAAAAGGATACATTGCTATACTTGACATTTCATTTCATGTACCAAGCAGAGACTACTTATCTCCCAATATTCATTCTCTCCTTATTATCCTTTTTAAAAGAAAAAACTTCATTTTTTTTTAGTTTGGCACAAGATTGCCCAGAATAAACACTAAATTCCCCAGCTTCCCTTGCAGCTTGTTTAGTCATGCAACTAAATTCTGGCCAATAGGATACAAGAAGTAATTTAGTATGAACTTCTGGGAAGCATCTTGCCAGATAGAATATGGCTATCTTGTCTCATGAGGTGAACACCATAACAAGATAGAGGAAACCTCTGTCTCTGATTATCATGATCCTTCCACACCTGCCCTACACACTTTACCTTTAATCTTTGCTTACATGCAAGAGAAAAAAAATTTGTCTTGTTTAAGCCACTCTTAAGCTGGGTCACAGATAGCTAATATTAACTAATATATTTTATAATATTAAACTTTATATAAGGACCTATTCTTGCTCTCTCATGCTCTTTTATAAAAAATCTGGAGTCCCTTTAAAGTCATTTCAATGTTGAAGTGTAACTAGGGAAATAATTTACGAGAAAGTTACTGGCTTTTTCAAAAAATATAGAAAAAGGATACCATTCTTTGTTATCTCTGCTTCATAAATGTTTAACATAATAAAGTAAAAACTATTAGAAGGGATGTTAAGTCAACTCTGTGAGACCATAATGAGGGAGCTGAAATATGCTGGACGCAGGCTGAAAGCTAGGAAAACAGTTCTCTCTATTGTTTTAGATGGAAGAGCCACCATTCAAGGGTAGCTCTTTCTCAATACACTTCAAATAAACCTCAAAGCCATCACTGTCTCATGGATCACAGATCCTTTTATCTCCCATGAAGTATCATCTAAAATGAACTATAACAAAATTACCCCTTGACAAAGCTATCAGAAGTGCCTCCTGACTTCACCGCTGTCAAATTCTTTGCCTCTTTGATGAACACTTCTAGTATTCCTCCAGAGGGTATAGGTGGCTCCTTCTTTCCCCTTTTAAAGGTCTTCTTTCCTGCATGAGTCATCAAAATGAAATGGATGGAGAGAGTGAGACAGAAGGGCGGGGGGGGGGGCAGGAAGAGGAGGAGGGAGATAGACCATGAGTTCTACTTCAAAATTTACAAAAATATCTACTAAGATTTATTTCATTTGCTGATTGAATCAGGTCTTAATATTATTGTATTTTTCCATGTATTATTTAAATGTTTATACCCCATTGGATTTCTTCTAGATAGGTTTCATTTGTGGTTATAAGTTTAAAACCTTCAGTATTATCCTACAACATATATCTTTTCACAGGGTATAAAGGAATAAAATGGAAAAGACCCTGAGAGTTGCTTGGGACACATTAGAATGAACCTATTCAATACTTGCAATATCCCTATGAAGTAAGGAAACTGAGGCTGAGAGATAATAAGTTACTTGCACAAGGTCACAATGAAGTGGGTGATAGTGAATGGAAGGACACAGGAGACTGCCTGTAGGATTTGATGGAAGGAGTAAAGCAAGATAGATTTATTTTGTAAAATATTTTATTTATTTATTTTTAGAGGGGAAAGGAGGGAGAAAGAGAGGGAGAGAAACAACAATGTATGTTTGCCTCTCACATGCCCCCTACTGGGGACCTGGCCCACAATGTAGGCATGTGTCCTGACTGGGAATTGGACCAGTGACCTTTTGGTTCACAGGCTGGCACTCAGTGCAATGAGCCACACCAGACAGGGTGCAAGAGAGATTTAAAAGTTGACTCCATGTGGATTTTTCCTTTACATTCTGTGTTCTAGATCAACTTCTTCCTCAAGACTCACTGAGTAGCTCTGAATATCATAAATCCATATAGCAATTAGCTATACAGCTCCTCTATCCTGGAGAAGATCCTATATCTCTAGGACTTCTGGGAAACAAATCTCACCATTAAGTATGCTTTCAAAGTATGAACTTAGAAACCCGCATCCTTCCCCATATATAGTTTATACTTCTCAACTCTCCTTGAAAGTCAGTGACACCTAAACCTTTAAATTTCAAATGTATAATGCAAAAGTAACAGTCCAAACAATTCAGGATACCTATTCCCACAGTTCTAGGACAGAATATACTTGATCAAAGTCATTGATTTTTTCTTCACCTTGAGGTTGTCCTGGCGGAAACATCAGGTTCTCTTCTGGGGGAATGTAACGTAAAACAACTGTCAGTTCTCCTTTGTACTGAAGGCCAATGTCAGGAGATAATTCCACCTGGCCAAGGAGAGACATGTGAAAAGAAAATGTGAGAATGCTTGTTTTGTTATTTTGTAGCCCATGTTTGTACATTTAGTTGGTGGCTTAAGTATAGCAATCCATTCCTATTCAACTATGTTAGCACTTACTGGCTTAAGAGATGTCTTAGGTATGAGACAAGAGAGGCTGGAAACTCTATGAATACATCTGCATATAACTTTTAATATTAAAGTAAAAAGAATTTGAGAGATGTTTAACACACATTTGGTCAGTCAATAGATACTGAGTGCCTGTGATGCATTGAAGACTAGACCATCACTAAACATACATATATGATAGTTGGGGTATGAGGCAGGGATAAAGATACCACTGAAAATAGCCCCATAAGGTACTTCTTCCTGTTTGCCCATATGCTTTCCTAAGTAACTAAGAAGGGGAAAGTAAGCAGTAATGTTTGATTCACATTGGGCTGCATGCCACCCATTATAATTCACATCATTAAAATTCAATGTGGAAAAACTGGTTCACTGTGACATTGTTGGTGGAAATGAAAAATGGGATAGCCGCTTTGGGAAACAGTTTTGCAGTTTCTTAAAAGACTAAACATATAATTGCCACACAACCTAGTAATTACACTCTTGGGCATTTATCCCAGAGAGAGAAAAGATTATATCCTCATAAAAATCTGTATAAAATATTAGTATCATCTTTATTTGTAATAGTAACACACTAGAAACAACCTGGATGCACTTCATCAGGTGAATGGTCAAATAAACTGTGATATATCCACACCATACAATAAAAAGTAATGACTAGTAATGCACACAACTTGGATCTCTATTAAATTACAGTGAGTTAAAAAGGGCAGTCTCAAAAGGATACATACTATACGATTCTATTTATATGACATTCTTAAAATGACAAGATAATAGGTACAGAGAACAGATTAGTGGCTGCTAAGAGTTAGGGATGGTGTGGCAGGAAGGAAATGGGTGTGGTTATAAAAGAACATGAGGGATTTTTGTGATGATGGAACTCTTCTGTATCTTGGCTGTGGTGGTGGATACACAATGCTACACATGTGATAAAATTACATAGAACTAAATACACAAACACACACAAAGGAAAACTGAGGAAATCTGAATAAAATTGGTAGATTATATCAATGTCAGTATCTTGACTGTAATATCAGGGGAAACTAGGTAATGGCTATGTAGGATCTCTCTGTATTATTTATTATAACTTCATGTTGATTGATCTACAAGCATCCCAAAATCAAAAGTTTAAAGTTTTAACTGCGAACCCAGAGCCTTTGTTCTGAAGGTCTCCTACTTGCCACTGAGTCATCTGAACTTTAATTTTTCATAAGTAAGATAAGAAAAGTAATATGATTTCTAAGACTCTTCTTTCAAAAACCTGACTCTTGAATACTGAGTCAAGGGTTGAGAACTGCTCTCTTCTGAGAGAGGGCAGACTGAAAGAATTCAGGAACTCCAACTTTCACACAAAAGTCAGAAGCCATTCAAGCCTCAGCAAAAAAAGACCAAAAGGAATCCTTGTCTGACTGTCTTTCCTTTTGGTGGTGGTAAAACTTATTAGTAAGTTGGAAAATCACTTAATTATTTTATTCAACCAATTTACCAGGGGCAAAAATCAGATTAGATGGTAAAATAGACTCTCCATCTAATATCTGATTCACCTGATCAGATTTAATTTGATTATTTTAGATCAAATGCCTTGTAAAAGGGCTTCTCTTAATGTTTTGAAGTTGCAGTAAATTTTAGTTTATGTGAGCATCATAAATGAAAAAATAATAATGGATATTATGGCAGATTAAAGAAGTCATGACTTTTTTGGATACTATAGTCAATGAGAGGTGGAGTGTTTGTCCTCCCTCTTTGGATCTGAATGGGCTCTGTGATTGCTTTGACTGGTAGAATATGGCAGAAATGACAATATGCCAGTTTCAGGGTCTGGGCTTTAAGACTAATAGCTTCTACTTTCTATCCTGTAATGGATATTCTTGGGGTGTTCCCTCTGGAAACCCATGATAGAGGTCAAAGCCAAATGTAGGTGCACCTATTGTCAGGGCTGAGTTCCCAACTGGCAGCCAACATCAAGCGTGAGACAACCAACCTGAACAACCAAACCAGGCAAGCCTTAAGATAATTTCAGCCTCACCTTCCCATCTGGCTGCAACCACATGAGTGACCTTAATTGAGAAACACATAGCTCAACCAAGTTACCCCACAAAATAACGAGCAATAATAATAAATTACTGTTTTATGCCACTAAGATTTAGAATAGTTTTTTATACAGCTGGGAGAAGGCTGTATTTGCTTTTGGCTGAGATCTTTAAGTAGAGAAATATGTTGGTAGGAAAGTGGTATGTGCAGGTGTCATATACTAACATATAGTATCTCTATATGGAAATGTATCTCTATTTCCATACTAGTAGGAATTGAAACATGCATTATTGGTATTTATTGATATTCTATTGGTTTTCAGCTTAAATTTAAATATACTGGTGACTTTATATAAATATGGTCATCAAATTTTGTGAAAGTATAAAACAATAAACATGAAGTCTTGTAGCATCATGATCACATACAAAAGAAAACCAGAGGGAGTCATCTTGTACCCTGCACATATCTAGTGCTTGGGGGCATTTTTTATATTCTTGCAAGGAATTTCCAAGGCACCATCTTCTCCTTGTATACCACCAGCCAACACCTGCTCAGACAAAAATTGCAGAATTCAATTCAACCAACACATTTGAAATGCCTTCTTGTAGTAGTTCTTTTAAGGCATTTTGCCAAGTGGTATGGGGACACCAAGACACAGACCCTGCTTTCAATGAGTTTTCAGTCTATCCAGAACACATATAGAAAGTAGCAGCTCTATTCTTCTTCCCTTTTTGAAATGATTCATCAAATTAATTAACGCTCTCCATTCCCAATGAAGAGCAGGATTGTCTCTACAAAGGCCATGCATGTCTGCTCTGATCAGTTGAACTGAATGCTCATCAAGAGTCAGCTTCTTTAGTCTCTTGAGCTCTTTATGCCAGGAAGGAATCTTTGTGGTTCTAATTGTATAATTTAATATTGTATAAACTGAAAAGTACAAAAAGATAGTTGTTACTATAAATATTAAGTTGACTGCTTTAGAAAAACTAAAGATTTAAAAGTAAATTTGCTGTTGGATTATATTTGGGCTTGATGCTATAAAAGACTAGAAAAAATCATTACTATTTAGGAACATTTTGTATTTGGGTTACTTTGAAAGTATTCTTAAATTCTTGTTTCCCTGTGGAGAAATTCAAACTAGAAACTATTCATGATGATACATCAGGGGTAGAATTTATGCCAAGAATATATGACAGAATTTTAATTACTGAAACCATACTCATATAAAATGAATTGTCCCTATATTAGAAAACTTGAAAATGAATGCACATATATTTAAGTTAAAATAAATGTTTAAGAAATGCATTGGGGTATGTATGTGTATGTATATGATTTATGACTTTCTTTATTAATTGATCCTGATTCTCCTGGGATTCTACTACATAGTAAACTCCATGTCACATAAACAATGAAAGTTGCTTCAATTAAGTACAAAGAAACTATTGTGAGAAGAAAGAGAGTAATCCTGATTGGGATAAAGAGGTGGACCTTGTTTGGTCCTTAAAGGATAAAGAGAGATGATGCTAGATGAATATGGAGTGAGAAGAAGGTTAGTTTGGTTCAAGAAGGCAGTATGAGCAAAATACAGTGGGGACTGTGTAGATAGTGTATAAGAAATAGTAGAAAGTAAAGTCTAGTTAGAGATGTGTCTACAGGAAGGTGGTAGCAAGGAAGATGGAAACAAGGCATCTTTCTCCAGAAAACACTAAGACATGAACTTATGTTATAATGTTTTATTAGGAGGGGTAGTGGGGTATTGGGATCAGAAGGGGAAAAGAGGCTCACAAAGTTGTGGTATCAGGCAAAGTTTCATGAAGAGTAACTTTTGCTCAGTCCTACAAGGGGAGATATGAAAACAAGACAGATCACATTCTCACAGATCACATCAAAGGCAATAAAGTGAGAGTGTTTATGTCCCTTCTACCTTCAACCCCTAGGAGACTTAAATACCCAGGTTTTTTCATGCCCATAGATTAAAACCACTCCAGTAGCTTGAGGACTCCTCTCCTACAAAGACTGACAGGTGTTGGCAGGAGGGAGTGAAAGTTATGGGCAGCCATGTATGCATGAAAATGGGGATATGGGAAGAGTACTGACATCCTCCTTTGCTACAGAAGGCCAAGCCATATCAAGGGAGCACTGAGTGTCAGGGTGAGGTTTAGGATTTATTCAAACCACATTAAAAGCAGCTGGGTCTCCGAGCAGGTGTGTGACCTAATCAGATAATGCCTACTATCTTCTGTTTTTTGAAGAGAGAGCCCCTTTCCATCAGAGTAGAAGCAGTATTCACAGTGCATTTACAGGTCTAAGATGGGATGATAAATTATAAACAAATGTCTGCCAAAACTGCCCAATAGAGAGACAACCTTTTAGCTAGATAGGTAATAATTCCACAGGAACTTACATTTATTCTCTGTCTGAAGGCAGAACAGAGAAATTTTCCTTGGAAAATGACAAGCTTGATGTTGATTTTCAAAGGTCCTTGAACCTGTAATAGCACCTTCTGGGAATGCATGAATGGCAATTTGTACTAACAAACCCTTGTTATCTGACTACCTAATATGCCTTTCAGAAAAATAATGAGTTAATACTTCTAAGCAAGTTCATGTTATGCATGAAATTATACCATCAGACTACTTTACAGTATGTTCAGCATCTTGAGTTTTATCTGGGTCTGTATCAACCTCCTGACTGACTTAGCACTGTAAGACTTAACTAAAACAAAGGTAAGTGTCAAGGGAATTCCACTAACACAGAGTCAATAAGAAATAAGGGACTATGTCCAGTATTGCCACTGTGAAAATATATCTCTATTTCCAAAAGCTTGGGGACTATTAATTTTAATAATTTTGATCCTCTATTACTAAAGAAATTGGTTCCTGTAGCTGACAGTTCACTTCCTTAGCTGGAAAATCTACAACAAACATCAAGTCTCTGGGGCTGCTCATACTATAGCTGCAGCTGAAGTGACTACTGCATCAAAATGACTAGGAATGAAGTGACACTGCTGATAATCAATCACCACATGGAACCCAGCTCAGCCTGAAAGTGAGCCACCAGTGAAGTGGGAGGCAGCATACAGAACATATTTTTGCATGGATTTCCATCCCCCTTCATTTTTGGAAGGCATGGTAGCTAAACAAGTCCAAACCTGCATCCTTCCCTCCATATGTGTCAGAAAAAGCTTGGCAGAGAAAGATGACATGGATTAGAGACACTAACTTAATTTTGGGTTCCCCAGAAGTGAACTCTTAGGTGAGGATTCTTATATGCAAGTGACTAAGAAAGTCCTCCAAAGACAGACCAGTGAAGGGGTGGGAAAAACAGGTATGGAAAGGGGAAGGAGCCAAGCAAGGGCAGAAACTGATACAGCAGGAAAGCTCTGGAGTATAAGTAATGCCTCGGAGTTTTTTCCACACTCAGTAAGGGAAATGAGCTTTCAGACCCTTCCCCCACCTCACCTGTCAGGTGTTGGCTTTCTGCCCATGTGGAAAAAAGCTATGGTAGCCTGGGGACATCCTTCAAAAGAGTCTCAGGTGGAGGCTATTGGAAGCAAAACTCCCAACAGACTTGGTGTAAGGAATCCATGGTCATTAGGCAGAGAATCAACTGCATCCCATGGACATTAAACACAATCAGAACTTTTCTACCTTGAGCAGGCTTATCACAAGATGCTTCTTTCTTACAATAATAGAAAGTGAAACCACTCAATGGCAATGTGAAGGTGATTATGGGGAAAAGTTGTTGCTCCTTGAGTTCAGAGGAGGCCTGGGAGAGGCCCAGGAGAGCTTAGATATCCCAACTGCAACCATTTCCAGGAAACTAACTGGAAACACTCTAAGCTGGTTTCCAAAGAGCCCCAATATGCTTTAATGTTGAATTTATGACAGGGAAATTAATTACCTGTTCTAAAAGGCATGTTACTCATCCTTCATGTGTGTCATGCATCATGTCTTAGACATTTTCTACTATGATTCCATGATGCTCACCCATACACACAAGGATGAAGTGATAGGAGATTAAGTCACATTATGTGTTATCCTTTATGATGAGACTTTTCATTCAATTGCAAGAGATGTAGTGCTGTAATGATCAAACATTTCCCATAATTAATGTCACAAGAATGTTATGCTATCATGGAATTATTTGTTGTTATTATTGTACTTTGTATTTCTATCACATTTATGTTAGTCATGGGCTTGCAGTTATTTTATTTTAAATATTTTTATTATATTTTTGTCATTTTTATCCTCAACTAAAGTATACCTCCTAAAGATTTTTCCATTAGTTATTTACACCATGTTTGAGATCAACACTTATAAAATCCCACTAGAAAATTGTATTTAGTTTCTGAGTCTCAGACTCATATAAAATGAGGATAATTATAACTTAGCTCACAATGGTTGTTGTAACCATTAGATGTGAACAATCTTGCTATTGATAATGATCACCAATTGTTTCTGTTGTTGATGCCCAACTTTTGTTTTTTTTCCTGTCTTGCATCCACTCACCCTTAATTTAGTACTACTGTGTCTGGATTTCCTTTGAGGCAATACCACCCTTAGGACCAGGGTATGTTCTGATTATCTTAAGCCAATCAATGTAGCTCACTTCCCTAGTCATAGTGTCAGCTCAGGGTGGGCAAATAATATAATTAGGATTAGGAGAATCAGGCTCAGGGTATTGGTTGTACTATTTGAGTAGGAGGAAGTCTCTTCTCCTGGACAGTGTAGCACAAGGATGGGAGGCTTGAAGCTGTTGTAGTGCACAAAAAAAGGCATACCTGGAGCTAATGAGAGGGGCAAACACTGCATATAGTCTGAAAATGAAGCCAACACAGAGAAGAGCAACCAGGAGATTCCAGTGCCTTGATAAGATCTGAGCATCTGGATCAAGCAACGCTTGATAATCACTGGCCAATAATTTCCTTTTACTTTTTGAGCAGTATGAACTGAGGTTTCTGTCAATTGCAATACAAGGACCACAATGTAATATAATATTACCTAGTATTTATTGAGAGCTTACATTGTGCCTGACACAATACTGTGAGCATCACATAAAATGTGTATTCAAGCCTCACAGCACCCCTGTAAGCTATGTCTAATTATTCTATCAGAAATGAGGATGCCAAAGTCTGGGATGTTAAGGAATTTGCCCAAGGTCAAACAGTTGTGAAGCTGCCATGATTGAACCCAGGAAGTTTGAAGCCATTATCTTCACCATCATGTGGAGTTTTTTTGCCTCTCTATATAAAGAAAAATGTTTGGCTGACTCAGACCCTGGCTCGAGAGGTCTGCCACATTGTGGATGAGGCACAAGAAATTCACACAGACCACGGAGTCCTGTGAAGGAAAAGGGACAGCATGGCTTCTCTCTCAGGGGGAGAAAAAGCCTTAGCCCTTGCCATGACAGGCCTTTATTTCTTTTCTGGGCCCATTACATGATGGTCCTCATTTACTACGCACAGGTTCACTTTAGGTGGTTACCTTTTACAGAAAACAAAGGAGATGATGCCACTAATCACATCACAAAAGAAGGGTATTTGCAAATGCAAAGAGAAAAGTGGTTGAACCAGTTACACTCCATACTAGGGAGTTTTCACATAGACTTTAGGAAGTTACAGTAAGCACTTGCTACCTCAATTCAGAGTGAGGGAGTTTTAGCAAAAGTAAGTCTCAAAGCGGCCTAGGTACATTGCAGGTCTGATTCCCCATGGGAGAACCTATCCATGGGCATGGGTCCTGTCTGGGCCCACACCACGCAGAATAGCCTCCTATATTTGGTTATGCAAATTTGATCTTGTTCCCTCATTTTTAACTTATCATTGTACATGTAGAAAGACTCCTGCTGTATTGAGTTAATCCAAGGTACTATCACTCTGGTTTATATTGTCAAGTTCTAGAACCAGCCTTAAGATTGTTTTTCTGACAATAACTCAAGACCGGGGTTATGAATCTCCAAAGTAGAAAAGCAGATACATTAGCTACTGGTCACTTACTCATGGGAGCCAAGGCAAGACCGCTCCTGCTTATGTATGAATTGTAGAGAATAAGGAACAGAAAGAATGTTTGAGACTGATCTTGCTCTATGGATTTGTTTTTGTCCATGTGAAAATGAATGCTTTCTCTTTC
Organism: Phyllostomus hastatus; assembly: GCF_019186645.2. Taxonomy (NCBI): domain Eukaryota; kingdom Metazoa; phylum Chordata; class Mammalia; order Chiroptera; family Phyllostomidae; genus Phyllostomus; species Phyllostomus hastatus. The sequence goes on along the minus strand of NW_025334016.1, from coordinate 2,883,009 downwards.
TAATGGGATCATATCATGTATTCATTTTGTTTATCCATAGAGACCTCCAAATGATGAATACATTTTTAGTAAATCATATTAAGAATACATATTATGTAGTTTGTGTTATACAGCCAGCCTGTATTAAAGATTTCCAAAAGAATATATTTACATTTATTATATAATTTCAAAATTAGCTGTACTGTTCTTTCAGATTATCCTGTGAAAATTGGAAGTCATCAGATTCTTTAGACCAATGACATCAATTTGACTTAGAACTTGACTCACTGCATAACTGTTTGACTAATCTGGGAGAATTTCCTACCTTGGGCTGTAGCACAAACCACTCATCACTTGGATTTTCAAAGTTCCATGAGTCAAAAGGAATCTCTACCTCCCCGAGGAAACTGTTATGTCCAAATCGATCATAATGCCAGACCGAGAGCTGCAGCGTTCTTGTTTCCAGTTGGCTATGGCTGATGGTGTACTGCAAGTGAGATTAACAACATCACATTCCACATGGAAGTCTCTGCCCAATTTTAGGACAGGTTAAAAATTTACTTCCACCATTTTTCAGAACAGATGCATTAGTAATATGCACAATCCAAACACAGAAAAACTTTAGTTTTCTTTGTTTCTGCTACAACTGAGGTAAACTCATTTTGTGTTAGACCTAGCACTGAAAGATATATCAACAAAATATCTAGGGGGAAGTCAATAAACTTCAGATATTGCATACAAACTATTAGGGGATGAAGCTTGTCCCCTTTCCAGTTTTACTTGGTTTTTGTTTGCCTAATGGTTTTTCAACTTCTACTTTGTAAGCTTGAGATTTAATATATCAATTCTTCAAATTCTCTGTTTTATTTTATTCATAATGAGAACTCCCAAATCCAAAAAAAAATGTATTGACAGTGAGATACTTCCAAACACCAAACCACATAAAGTCCAGCCTAAGTGCAGGGATGAAAATATAAATATGAATAATATAAATATAGAGAGAACAGAAAGAAAATATTGCTCTGGTAGCTTTTCCTTTTCCAGCAAAATGTTATCCAGGGCCATGTGCCCACATACCCTCCAACCTTCTGTTTGTTTTATGTAACTACAACCTAGAACATTCTTTAGAATGACTGATTCCTGAACTTGAATTTGTATCTATACCTGTTCCTTACTGTTCCTGACATGATTAAACTTGGCTCTCTGCTTCCTGAATTTTCCATGGTACTCTGTTCATCTATTCTGCATGGGCTCTGCTCTATTATAACTGCTGGATTCACCCTCAGCCTATACTATTCATTCTCCTTTTTATCTATCTTGATATCGGCTCCTGCTTCTACACATAACCTCACTAACACATGGCCCTATTCACCAACTTCCTGCTATGGTGGCCTTTGAATCCATCACTCTGGGCAGAAGATGCATAAATTTCCCTGTGACTGGCAATAATGTCTACACTCTAGTCTCCCTGGATCTTTCATACCAGGCTAAATTGTTTCAGAGTGAGAGGTGTTATTACCTGGAAGCCCATGGGAAAAAGGATTTCTTTAGGACTAAAGCATGGGTCATATTTTATCTAGACTACATTCTCTGATATTTATCAAACCTAACTCTGCATCTCCCCTGTTCATTAACCACAAGCCTAAATTTAGCCAAATTCTGAAATCCTAACAAGAGACAGCACATATTCATGCAATATTAGCAGAACAATGGGTATGTACAAAGTGACCTGCTAAATCAGTGTCAAAAATGACAAATTTCCTTTTATGGGAACTAGAAAAAATAGTTTTGCTAAGGGCAAAACATTTTTGGGACAAGATGTGCCAGCTCAGATGCAATTTTGCTCGATCATCTCTACTCAAGGTGCAACTTGAACAGCAGCAGAGAAATAAACGGAGTAAGAGTGGTTTACATTTTTTCATTCTAAAAATTGTTAGGAAAGCCAAGAGTATTACATTAATTTATTCAAACTGTACTTTTCTAGAATACACATAAGCCTTGACATACACATTTTCTATAGTTATTCCTAAACCAATGAGGCTGTGAACAGTATCACTTGTGTTACTATGACAGACTATTTATTTACCTTTAGTGTTTCATTGAATTCTGGATTGGTGCCTGTTCTGATTTTGGTCTTGCGCTTATTGTTTCTAGACTTGTCAGGAAGGAGGTATGACTTGACATAACTGTAGATGATAAAAGAGGAAAGTAGTTATTGGGAAACCTCTACTGTGCAAGAAATAGTCAGGAAATTTATTGAATAAAAGAGCTTAAGGGAATAGGCATATAAACATAAGAGGCAGAACCAAAAAGAATTAAGTCTACATAACGGAATACCTTAAAAACAACTCTGGGCTTCCAATAAGAGAGAAGCAAGAATGAGTGGTGGTAAGGAATATGGGCTCTGGAGTCATGCCAGCTGGGTTTGAATCACTCCCTGTCTTATTAGTTTTGGTGAATTCAAGAACTTACTTATGTTCTCTGTTCCTCAGTTTCCTCATCTGTAAAACTGGAACATTAACAGTACCTAACGTATGGCATTGTCAGGATTAAGTCAATTGACACGTACAAGGAGCTGACATATTATACACCTCAAGAGGAAATATAATCTATTATAATGATCATTAGTGTTGCTAAATATTATGGGGTTATATTCCTCTCTATTCAAATGTGAGGACTTCTGATGAGTGGAGTCAATGGTAATGTGCGAATGAAGGAAAATGGTGAAAAGGGGGAAATAGAAAATAACAACCTAAGTCACAATAGCAATTCTACCCAACACCTTGACTTAAACTATGCCAGGAGCCTCCTGGAGCAGGGGCATCATGACAGACTCAGAAATGTAGATGTATAAGATTCTACCAGAGTCCTGAAGCACATCTATGGGGGCTTTAGATAACTAACCCCTTTCCATGCTAGTCTAAATGATTATATTTGTCTCAAAGCCCTCTGATATTTAGCTGAGGAAATATAGGGAGCAGTCTATATTCAGAATCTATATTCACTTGTCTATATTAAGATACTTGAAAACAGCTTTGCTGAGTTGTTTACCGAACCTAGGTCATCTAGTATTGTATATAGAAAAGGGGTCACATAGCTGGCCTGAGAGTGCTATCCTTAGAAATGCCTGCTTACAAGGTTGGTCCTTGGCTAGCATCTGGGTACTGGGATTTTAGGAGGGTTCTCATCATTCCCAGAACAGATGTAGTTTAGTCACTGCGACTAAAATTTGTAAAAACAGTATGGCTTATGCTGAACATCTGTTTTCTTTGGAAGATTAGAATTTTGCTATGTGACTAGTTGAGTCTCTAAATGGGCCTCCCTGGCAGACATCATTGCACAAGTGTCACAACTTGTTGCTAGAGGAATTAAATGCATCCTGTGTGATTCCACTGAGAGAGAACACTTTTGGAAGGTGAAGACTGAATTCTTCAAAACTTTGACACATATGCCTCTTCCCTTTGCTGATTATGACTACATGTGGAGTCCTGTGGGCCCTCCCAATGAATCATCAAACCTGGCAATGGTATTTGGAACCCCTCACACATTTTTATATCCAGCTCCCTTCCAAGGTGCTATATTCCACACCTGCCCTCTCAGACTGATCCCTGGAATCCTGCAAGCTTCAAAATTGCCCTTTTGAGCTGTTCGATTGGGCTAACAGCTTGGTAATTTTCTCTGGAGGGTTTCCCAGAACAAAAAATTAACTCTTATACATTCTGAGGTATGCCAGCATGTCAGCCTTCTATCTCAAAGAGCTGCTTCTGCATAAACAACAAATATGTCAGTACTAAATCATGTTGACTAATATCTTCTTAACAATCAGGTAACCACAGACATAACCATTATACATGCACTTCAGAGAATATTTAGAAGGGTAGCATAGGAGGAAAGTGACAATCAACCTTCAGAGGAGGCTCTGAATGAAGAGGAATGCTAAGAATCTTCTGAAAAAGAAACACACATACTGACAAAAATAATTCAGTGATTGAAATAAACTGAGGAATTTGCTATGTGCTTACGCATCTGTCCTCTGTTTCTTTTCATCTCCTATGGCCAGATTTCTGCAATTCTTGACAACAATGTAGAGCCCGCCAGTTTTGTAGCAGTAGCTGATATGGAGAAGGATTTCACCACTGACCTTCAAGTTGCCATAGTCTCCTGTTTCACTGTAAACACTCATCATGCTGTTAAGGCTGCTCTGGAATAAACAATATAAAAAGAGGCACTCAGTGTTACACTAATGATCTCTTCACAGAAACCACCTCTTTCATTCAATTATAATTCCTGTTCTTTATAATCAGCAGGGAAGTCTAGGGAAAGGGAAGAAAGCAAACATCACTTATTTTGTTTGTTTTTTTTCTGGTGTTGTGTAAAATTCAAGCCTTGGAAAGGACAGTAAGATCTAAGACCATTAGTAAGGAAGGAAGGAAAATTGCTGAGAGGAGAAGCATTGCCCTTTTGCATTAGTGAATAGCCTTTGTTTAATCATTTTTTTAAATGAATACAGAGTCATTGAGGCATTTCTAATCCCATCTCCTTTGTAAATCCCTGTAGCTTTCTCCTTTTTCACTGGGAGGCTCAAGGTCAATGCATTTGTCAGGATAAATAAAAGCTCATCTTATATTTGGTGCCAGCGAGAGCTACAGATTTCTCTCTAGGACACTTCCAGAGAGCATCCCATTAGTCTTTGGAAAGCCATATCTGCAGCTTTAACAAGGGCACCCCCCAGCAGCTGCGTGGCTACTTAAGCAAGGTAAGACCACAGCTTCCTACACCTCTGTAAAATAACAACCCACTAAATAGAACACTAAAACATAAAATAACATACCAACCTATAAATACAATGTTTTAAAAAGTTCAAATGTACCAGAATAAATGAAGGTTCTGATGAGTCACTATTGACAAGAGGTATATTTTCAATCAAATGTAACAAAATTAGCCTTTAGTGCCAGAAGCACAAACTCTGTATATTAGCAATATGACTGTCACAAAAGAGCACCTGAAAGGCTTTCATGAGTGAACCAACAGTCTCAAAAGTCTTGTCTATAAACCACTGGGAAGTAAGGACTATGGTAAATGCAAAGACAGCTTTGACTTTCCACTTTTTCACATATATACAGTGTGAGGCAAAAGTAGGTTTATAGTTGTTCACATGGAAAATAATACAATAACCAATAAATAGTAATACAAGAATAAACTCTGTGTTTCATATACTCACAACTTTAATTATACTTTTGCTCCATCCTGTGTGTATGTGTGTGTGTTGTGTGTGTGTATATATATAAAAGAAAAGTCATTACATTCCTCCAATTGCTCAGAGTATAGACTACTCAAAGAACAGGGTGTGAGTGATGGCTAGTATCTCTTCTAAGCTTAAGTCAAGAGCAAGAGCAAACCAAGGGTGTTATAATTATAGTCATCCTGCCATGTCCACATGTTCCACATGGTATGGGTACTGAGGGAGGGCTGTATTTGGAAATTACAACTTAAAGAGAGCCACTGAGTGACCTAATTTGTCTTTTCTATACCTAAAATAAAGCAACAGAATTGTCATGCTAACAGCTGTTTTTTCAAACTTTAATTGTGTATAAGTTACCAGGGGACCTATTAAAACAAGCATATAGATCTATTCTATCTCAGGTGGGGTCCAAGATTTTGCGTCTCCAACAAACTACTAGGTTTATAGTTTCTGAACTGTGTCCAGGCATCCCACAGCACCACAGCAAACTTACAGGGGCACCATACATATTTTAAAATTTCAAGGGAAACACAGCGATATCTATCAGGCACCATACAAACTAGTAACAGTAGTTCATAGTGTCAACATTAAATCAAATTTTATTCTTTTCAATGAAATCTTATCTGTCTGAAGCTGAGTTTTTGACAGTTGCTGTGAGAAAAAGCATGTATTGCACAAAAATCAAGGTAGAGTAAGAAATTAAAGTGGTGCTATACAATCACATTCCAAGATTTGACAATTTATGTAGTACCCTACAGATACACACATCCCATTAGCAAGTATTAGGGGCTATTTAAAAATGGAATAAAATATTATTTTTCTCTCAATTTATGTGTATTGTTTTTCAAATGGCTACTAAGTTGTTAGAATACCAGTATTTATTAAATTTTTGACCTAAATAATTAATAAATTGGCTAGTTGGGTATTACTTTTGGTGTAGGAGTACTATGAAAGTATCACTGATATACTAGGGGCTCCCTGAACTGACAAAGTTTTAGAGTCTCTGTTCCAGGTAATGCAATGTTGCTGGTCCATGAACCATGCTTTGAGTTTCAAGGCCTTCAAGAGTAAGGCCTAACTTCCTCATGTTGTATATGAGAACATTCTGGCTCACAAGAATTGTTAGCAGTACCAAGACAAACAGAAAGATCTCCAGATTTTTAGTCTGAAGACTTCCCTACCATTCCTCACACTACCTCCTTATATCACTAAGTTGTAACTCACAACATCCCTCTCTAGCCACTATTCAAAGAAGACACTCTGTAAGCAGGGTGTCCCTACAGATGGAAGAAAATTTAAGAACCTGAAAATGTTGAATCTTGGGAGAAATTTAGGCAGTTGAGGCAATTTTACTACTAACCAAACTTCATGCTCTTAACTAGGCCAATGCTGTAATTTAAAATAGAGATATTTATTCTAAAGTTATCTTGTTAGTGGTAAATAATTTTGGGCCATGTGTTTTTTGACTGATACTCATATTCTAATGTTTAATGAATGTTCTTTTTGGGAAATACTTAGATTTTGATTTTTTTTACCTTTTAAATGAGAACCTCTGGTTAACTGAACACAAGTAAGAAAAAGATGAATGCTGAAAAAAAATGCCCACCTAATCAGATTTCCCATACCATGAAATGTGTAAAGGAAAAGATTGAAAACTCACAGTGTCTGAGTCGGCATCAGGCACATTTAGGTAGGTCCACTTTCTGTCAGATCCTGCTTGAGAATTCTTTAAGAAGTCACCCAAATGTCAAAAGGAAAAAGGGCATTAGAGCAACAGACAGAAATTAGAGAAGCAAAAAGGAAGATTTATAGGCATGTAGATGGGTACAAGGTCATAGGGGCTCCTGAAGGCTACCTCTTGAGAAAAGCCTTGAATACTAACAGAAAAGGGTATTTATTCTGTTGGTAGTGGGAAGCTATGGACAGTCTTTGAGTAGGAGAGAAACCCATTGAGTATGTGTTTTAGGAGAATAACTGGCAGCAGTGTGGGGGACAATTGGGGAGTTGAGAGTATGGTGGCAGGGAAATGTATTAGCAGAGAATTGAGATATGTATAGGCTTGAGGTGATAGGAGCCTGAATTATGGATTGAAGAGGTTTTAAAACCTGTGGAGGGACCAAGGAAGGAGAGGGAAGCAATCAGGAGCCTTAGAAAAAGTCCACGCAAAATTAGACTGAAAAGCACTCTGTGGGCAAAGGGCAAGCAGGTGACTGTCACTATCACACATTGTCCCCCAAACACCCATATACCCTTTGGAGATGCACAGAAAATCAACAAGAGAAAGAAGAAACTTCCAGTGCATGCTAGAGAACTGCTTACTGTTGACAGGCCACTTGCTAGGCTGTGGGTATTTGCAGAAAACCTGGAGGACACTAAGTCATCAATGCCTTCTTCAGTCTCTTCCAAGGAGTCCTAAGGAAGGAAGAAAATATCAGTGATTTGATTTACTGCTTTCCTAGAAAGTGTTTTCACTTCCAAAACCACTTTCTTTTTTAAATATCTGAAAAATCAGATACAAATATCTAGAAATAGCCCTAGTCCTAGGTTTTTCTCTTGTGCTCTCCATTCAACCTGAATTACATCAGAGGAGTGGGATGTCCTTTCCAGTGGAAGCTTTATGGAAAGAACACAAAGTTTAGAATTATACAGACCTGGGTATTCAATCCCTACCTCCCTGATCTCTAAGGTGATTTACTTTGGGCAATGAGCTTAAGTTATTTTTTTATTAAAAAAAGTTGGATCTGTGCATGTATGCATCTGGGTGTGTGTATACCAATAAGATGGGAAACTAGATCTCTAAAGTCTTCTTAATAGAAGAAACTATTTTAGACACTAAAATCTTGTCCAAAATCCCACATTTTACTTTTTTTTCTCATGTTTTTCTTTCCTCATGATAAAATTGCTGTTTAAATTCTAGTTATTTAAGCAATACATTTTATAGTAAAAATTTTCAAGCAATATAGATAAGTATAAACTCAGAATTCTCATAACATATTAATGAACAAATTTCAAGATTTTTAGAGTATGGGATATATATCCCATACATACATATACACAAATAAATTTGTATCATCATGCATACTGTTGTTTTTCTTATGGACACTTTTCTCTTTTCCTTCTTCTCTTTCCTTCCTCTTACCCTGGGTTAAACTAATATTTTGTATTCTTCTGTATATATTACATCTCTTTCTCCTTGTTTATATGAAAAATCTTTGAGTACTTGTATATAACCTTTACTCTAACCATACTTTTATAAATTTAGATTTTATATATGCAATTATGTGCTCTTATTTTTAAAAGTGATTTCATTAAAAATATGACAAATAGAAAATTACAAAAATAATAAATTACAGATTTATGCCTTAATAAGTCATTAAGGAAGGAGAAGATGGTGGAAGAGTGAATGGAAGTCATACTGACCTCCTCCCAGGGCCAATTTGGAATTACAACTCAATTGTGGAGAAACCACCCTGAACAAACAACTGAGCAATAGTGAGAGAGAAGCTGTAACTTTGGACAGACAGAAGAACCAGCTTTGGAACAACCTATCTAGTAAGCAGTGTGGTAGAAACTCAAGAGGGATGCTGGGTGCCCACAGGCAGCAGCACCAGAGGGATAATTAAGTAGCCAGTTGGATCCCTCTGAGAAGAATGGGGTCTAAACCCTCAGCTAGAATTCCCAGTTTATAGCACCAGAGCTCCAAAAGAGCTCTGTACACAGATAACAACCAGCAGCAAAAAGTGGCAGGGATGCAGAGACAGATGACTGGAGACACAAGAGACATTTAAAGGGCCAACACACAAATTTTCATTTGTGGCCACTTACTCTGGGCTCTGGAAAAGGTGGGGGCAGAGTGGGCTGGTGACACCTAAGGAGAGACTAAAAACTGAGGCTTTGGGGAGAGAATTGAGAGAGTAGATGCTGGGATTCCAGTACTGAGTCATCACCCTTACAGCAGCAGCCATCCTACTCAGGCAGACCAATCCCCTCCAAGCAACAGCAGTCCGAGGGGAAACAATAGCCTCTACCTCAGGAGGCATTCAACCCCACCCTACAGTGCTTAAACCTGACTATTGAGTGTAGAGTGACTAGATTAACAACTGAAGGAGACAGCCAGGGACAGCAGATCCCTGGAAGTATCAAACAGGCTGGCTAAGGTCAGACGGGGTCAACATGTGAGAAAACTAGAGGCAGATCCAGACAGAAAAAAAAAACAGTGGTAAATACCAGAAGCTACAGAGACAAACTCCACTGGGTCTTCTCCATGATTTGCAATATTTTCTTTCCTGCATACCTTTTTAACATTCATTTCTTGTCCAGCAAGTTTCTATATATTGTCACTAGATTTCATACTATAAAGTATTTCAATTCACATATTTTGCTCCACCCTCATCTTAGCCCATTTTACTTTCCACCTTCCTCACATCATTATTTTCATTTCAAATTTTGTTTTCTCTCTTGCTACTACTTGTTTCCATTCTGTACTCTTACTATTTCTCCCCCATCCAGACACACAAAACCAATTTTCTTGTCAAGGGTCATCTCACATCCTTTTTCCCTGCTCTTAAAATACCTGTAGTTTCTCTCCACCTTTAATAATCTGCTAGTTGGTTGTGGGTAGGATAGTTGTTGTTACATTGGTTTTCTATTTTATCTCTAGAGTTTCACTAATTCTATATTTCAAATATTAAATTTTACTGGTCCCCTCTCTTACTCTGTTTTTCATCTCAAATTTTAATTTTGCCATCTTAGCATGTTTTTTTTCTTTTTTTGTCTTTCTTCTATTTATCTTTTATCCTGCCCTTTTATTTTTTCTTTCTTTTTCTTTTTTCCTTACATCCCCAATTTTAATTATTCCTCTCTTAGCTTGGTTTTTTGGTTCCTCACTCTTAATATTCCTTCTCTCTCTATTATTTCAAAATCACTTCCCATTCCTCTAAACATCTCTTAGACTTTTCTTTGTTTCTTTTTTCCCTCTTAATCCCATACCACCTATATTATTTTTAGCTTGATCGTTGTTGATACTACTGTGGTGGATCTTTATCTCCAATTTGGCTCCTATATTGTATTAATTATTTACCATTTTTCCTTCCTTTTTCTTTCTCTATCTCACTTTATTTTATTTCATATTATTTTAATTTCTGTTTCAACCTAATGCTATATGCTTCCCTTCTCACACTCCATTCCACATTTTTCATTCCCTTTTTTATTCACAATGTAAATTTTACATTCTCTGTTGCCATTGTTCCAACTCCCATCTCTTAATAGTGTTCCTCTCAAAATAATTTTTGTTTCAGTTGGTAATCTCATATCTGCTCTCCTTTCTTATAACAGTCTTAATCTCTTTATGCTCTTATTAATACTGGTTCATTTGCTGTTGATAGTGGGATTGTGGAGTGTTATTTTTGTGGGTGTGGGTTTGTTTCCTGGACTTTGTGGTTTTGTTCTGGCAGCACCTGCACAACAGCACACAAGACATGGTAGGTGGAATAACCCTCAGGTGGAGGGAAGGACCCACCAAAGAAAGACCCAACAATGATCAAAATGCAATTACATTCAAAGAACCAGCATAAATGGCATAAAGGGCATCATCCCAAGACCATCAAGCTCAGGTGATCAAGGAGACTACACCAGTGAATCTCACAGGCCTCCCACCATAGAAATTGACACCAGAAAGTCAGGAAGTCAAAGAAGATGAATTTAAGAAGCAGAAGCAAACAAGAACAGTCTCACAAAAAAATGGCAAAAGAAACACACAGCCCCCAATCAAAAGGAAAGGAGAAATCCTCAGAAAGAATGCTAAATGAAACAGAGGCAAGTCAACTACCAAATACTAAGTTCAAAGCAATGGTTATCAGGAAGTTCAATGAGCTCACAGAGAATTACCAAAAACTACAGGGGAACTACAATGAACTCACTGAAAACTCTATCAACATGAAAAAGGACATAGAAACAATTAATGTGGGCCAAGAGGAAATGAGGAATACAATTTATGAATTAAACAACACAGTAAAAGGAATCAAAAGCAAGCTAGATGAAGCAGAGCACAGAATCAGTGAGCTGGAGGGAAAGGCAGAAAAAAAGTCCCAAAAAGAGCAAGAGAAGGAAAAAAACACTCAAAAAGAATGAAGAAGGTAAAGGGAAATGCAGGACAACATGAAACATAATAATAGCCACATAATAGGGATACCAAAAGGAGAAGAAGAGAAGCAAGGAATAGAAAATCTGTTTGTAAAAGTAATGATGGAAAACTTCCCTAATTTCATGACTGAAAGAGCCACACAAGTCCAGGAGGCAGAAAGGATCCAATCAAGAGGAACCCAAAGAGGCCCACTGCAAATCACATAATAATTAAGATGGCAAAAATTCAAAGACAAAGAGAGAATCTTAAAGGTATCAAGGGAGAAACAGGAAGTAACATACAAAGGAGCCCCGATAAGGCTGGCAGCTGACTTCTCAACAGAAACATTACAAGGTAGAAGGGAATAGCAAGAAATATTCCACAATGAAAAGCAAAGACCTGCAACTAAGACTACTCTATCCAGCAAGTCTCTCAATTAAAATGGAAAGCAATATAAGGAGCTTCCCAGACAAAAGAAAACTGAAAGAATACACCTCCACCAAACCAGCATTGCAAGAAATGCTAAAGGAAGTGCTTTAAGAAGAGGAAGAAAAACAGTGACAGAGAGAGCAACACAGGTACAAAGGGAGTAAAATGGTAATTAATAAGTACCCATCAATAATAACTTTAAATGTAAGTGGATTAATTGCTCCAATCAAAAGACAGGATAGTTGAATGGATAAGAATGCATGACCCATACATATGCTGCCTACAAGAGACCCACCTCAGAACAAGAGACCTATACACAGAATGAAAGTGAAGTGTTGGAAAATAGTATTCTAAACAAATGGACAGGAAAAAAAAGCTGGGGTAGCAATACTAATATCAGACAAAATCAACTTAAATAAAGGCCATAAAAAGAGACCCAGAAGGACATTTCATAATACTCAAGGGAAGAATCCATCAAGAAGACATAAACACTATAAAGATATATGCACCAAACATTGGAGCACCCAAATATATAAGGACAATCTTGGAAGACTTCAAGAAAGATATAGACAGCAACACGATTATAGCAGGGAATGTTAACACCTCACTATCAACAATGGATAGATCTTCCAAACAAAATATCAAAAAGGATATTGCAGCATTGAACAATGTCCTAGATCAAATGGACTTAACTGATATATATCGAACCTTTCATCCCAAAGAAGCAAAATACACATTATTTTCAAATGGACATGGAACATTTTCAAAAATAGACCACATGATAGGACACAAAACAAGCTTCAACAAATTTAAAAAATTGAAATCATGTCAAGCATCTTTTCAGATAACAAGGGCTTGGAACAAGAAACCAACTCCAAGGAAAAAATTCAAAAATATTCAAAGTCATAGAGACTGAATAGCATGCTATTAAACAATCAATGGGTCAAGAATTAAATTAGGTAAGAAATCAAAAAGTTTCTGGAAACAAACAAAAATGAACTCACAACTATCCAAAACTTATGGGACACAGCAAAGGCAGTCTTGAGAGGGAAGTTCATAGTAATACAGGCCTACCTAAAAAAGATAGAAGCATTTCAAATAAACATTCTAACCGTACATCTACAAGAACTGGAGGAAAAACAACAAAGAAAGCACAGAGCAAGTAGAAGGAAAGAAATAACCAATACCAGAGCAGAATTAAATGTTATAGAGACTAAAAGAACAATTCAAAGCATCAATAAATCCAGGAGCTAGTACTTTGAAAAGATAAACAAAATCAACAAGCCTTTAACCAGATTCATCAAGAAAAAAAGTGAGAGGACCCAAATAATATAGTCAGAAATTAAAGAGGAAAAATTACAACTGATACCACAGAAATACAACAGATTTTAAGAAATTACTACGAAGAACAATATGTCCAGAAATTTGAAAACCTAGGTGAAATTCACAAATTTCTAGAAACATATAATCTTCCACAACTGAATCAAGAAGAAGTAGAAAGGCTGAACACACCAGTAACAGCTGATGAAATCCAAGCAGTAATCAAAAAACTCCTGGCACACAAAAACCCTAGACCAGATGGTTACACAGAAGAATTTTACAAAACTTTTAAGGAAGAGCTATGCCCGGTCCTTCTCTAGCTATTCCAAAAAAATCCAAGAAGAGGGAAGACTCCCAAACTTTTTTATGAAGCCAGCATCATCCCACTCCCAAAAGCAGATAAAGACACAACAAAGAAAGAAAACTTCAGGCCAATATTGCTGATGAAAATAGATGCTAAAATCCTTAACACAGTACTGGCAAACCGCATCCAGCAATACATCAAAAAGATCATATACCATGATCAAGTGGGATTCACCCAGGGATGCAAGGATGGTACAATATTCACAAATCAATAAATGTGATACAACACATAAATAAAAGACAAAAGTCACATGATCATACCAATAGATGCAGAGAAAGCATTTGATAAGGTACAGCACCTATTTATGATAAACACACTCAGCAAAATGGGAGTAGAGGGAGCATACCTCAACATAATAAAGGCCACATATGAAAAACCTAGAGCCAACATCATACTTAATGGGTAAAAACTAAAAGTTTTCCCACTGAGATCAGGAACAAGACAAGGATGTCCACTTTTGCCACTACTCTTCAACATAGTATTGCAAATCCTAGCCACAACAATCAGACAAGAAAAAGAAATAAAAGGCATCCACATTGGAAAGGAGGGAGTAATACTGTCATTGTTTGCAGATGGCATGATAATGTACATAGAAAATCCTATAGAATCCACCAAAAAATTACTACCAAATAAGTGAATTTGTCAAAACAGCAGGATACAAAGTCAATATTCAGAAATAGAAGGTGTTTTTGACAGCAACAATGAAATATCAGAAACAAAAATCAGAAACAAAAATCCCATTTGCTATAGCAACAAGAAAAATAAAGTACTTAGGAATAAACTTAATCAAGGACGTAAAATAATTGTACTCACAAAACTACACGACACTGAAGAAAGAAATTAAGGAAGACATAAATAAATGGAAGCATATACCATGTTCATGGATTAGAAGAATTAACATCATCAAAATGTCCATACTACCCAAAGCATTTAGAGATTCAACACAATTCATATTAAAATAACAATGACATACTTCACAGATATAGAACAAACATTTCAAAAATTTATATGGAACCATAAACAACCCTGAATAGCTGTAGCAATTTTGAGAAAGAAGAACAAAGTAGAAGGAATCACCATACCTGACATCAAACTATATTACAAGGCCGTGATAATCAAAACAGTCTGGCACAGGCATAAGAACAGACAGATAGATCAATGGAACAGAATACAGGGGCCAGAAATAAACCCAAGTCTCTATGGTCAATTAATATTTGGCAAAGGGGGCAGAAGCATAAAATGGAGAGAAAAATAGCCTGTTCAACAAATGGTGTTGGGATATATGGATAGCTACATGGCAAAAAAAAAAAAAAAAATCAAACTCAACCACCAACTTGCACCATATACAAAAATAAACTCAAGATGGAAAAAAGACTTAAATATAACTCATGACACCATAAAATTCCTAGAGGGGAACATAGGCAGGAAAATGTCAGATATTTCACACAGCAATATTTTCAGATACGTCCCCTAGAGCAGGGGACATAAAAGAAAGAATAAACAAATGGCACCTCATCAAAATAAAAAGTTTCTGCATGGCTAAAGAAAACATCAGCAAAATCAAAAGGAGATCAACCATATATGAAAATATATTTTCCAATGATATCTTGGACAAAAAGCACAATTTCCAAAACATACAAAGAACTCACACAACTCAACTCCAGGAAGACAAACAATCCAATTAAACAATGGGCAAAGGACCTGAACAGATACTTCTCCAAGAAGGACATACAGAGGGCCCAGAGACATATGAAAGGATGCTCAGCATCACTAGCCATCAGAGAGATGCAAATTAAAACCACAATGAGATAGCACTTCACACCAGTGAGAATGGCCATCATAAACAAATCAACAAACAATAAATGATGGCGAGGTTGTGGAGAAAAGGGAACCCTAGTACATTGTTGGTGGGAATGCAGACTGGTGCAGCCACTGTGGAAAACACTATGGAATTTCCTCAAAAAACTGAAAATGGAACTGCCTTTTGGCTTGGCACTTCCACCTCTGGGAGTATACCCTAACAATGCTGAAACACTGGGTCAAAAGAACCTATACACCCCAATGTCAGAGCAGCACAATTTGGTTCACAGGCCAGCACTCAATCTACTGAGCCACAGCAGCCAGGGCCAGAATTTTCTAAGATAAAAAAAAATTAATAATACTGGAATTAAGTGTTCTTTAAAGGTTGAATACAAGTAACTTCAAAATCATTTGATCTCATTATCCCTCATCCCTTTTGGTGGTTGATTTTAAAATACTTCTCCTGTATTTTATACTATTGTAATAGCATCAAGTTTTAGATCTCTTAAGTTTCCTGGCTTGCTTTGGAAAAAATATATTAATATCATTTAATATATCTTTCTTCCAAAGAATTCAAATGGCATCATAGCAATTATAGAACTCAGAATATTAGAATATTAGAAATGTATGGAACCTTACCAATAATCTAATTCAACATTTTCATTTTATAAATGAGTTTACTTATACATTAATTCTCTAATAATTTAGTCTCAATTAAGAAGCTAGTTTATTGAGGATTACTTGAGATGTAGAAACATTCATATAAAATACATAGTCAGATTAAATGTAGTAATATTTCATTTAGGAAATGTTTATATTTCTCATTTCCCAGGTTTAGATTAGGTAATGTGCTTTTAGGCAGAATTTGATATCCCCAACAGGTGTTTTCTTAGGGATAATATGTCCAGAATAATCTTATTACCTCCTACCTTTTCTAAATCATTCTTTAGTTGTTTTTATATGTTGGTTGGAAGACTAATAGGAAGAGATCATCATAGAACTTCACATTACTCTAACTCATTGTCACATACAAGTGCTCAGGTTTGGAACAAGATTGTGCCTTTTCCTCATGATCATTAGACTCTCTTCTACATCCAACTTACCATGTCTTTATCTAAAACCCCAGAGACAGACCTGCTTCTTAAATTTACAGTATCCTCTAAATCTTCTGTAAATGACCCACTCAAATCTAACTCAGATTGACTTCGGTCTGGAGAAAAGAAGAGAAAAGGAAAGTTATAAATCAGCTTATTTTTTTGAAGATTCCATTTTTCATTATAAATCTTTCATCTTTATTCAAATTCTTCCCATGCATGGGGAATAGATGGTATTATTGAAGCAATAGTCAGACTCAGTAACTTTATGCTATTTATGCTAACATACTTCCATTTTAATAGCCTTTTGAAATTCCCTTGGACTGAATTACCAACACCGATGTGTTCATTTCTTTTTTTGATTATAGGAGATTAAATGCTCTACCATAAAGTACTTATTTTATAGTTTTGCTCATAGACTTTGAAAAACTTTCATAGAATGCACCCCTAAACTTATAAAAAAAAACAGTAGTCATTCTTGATTTTAAAATTTACAGAATTCACAGAAAAGGGAGTGGCTATAGGTTTATTGGGAGAAAGTTCTATTTTTTAGTCACCAACATATTTTTTCATCAGAGGAACATCTTGCTTTTGAAAATATAAGTTAAAGAACAATACACTAGTCAGTAATACTGTAGACAGTTTACCAAGACACAGTTTACTTCGAAAGAACAGTTCTGTGTCAAAGCCTTGCTAAAATCAATATAGTTGCTTTTAAATAAGAAAGATTTAAGAGAGCAATCAAGTAAATTAGCTTAAAATGTTAAATGAAACAATACATAAGTACTTAGCATAGTGCCTGACACCGAGTATGTACTGAATAAAGAGGTGTTCAGTAGAAGTAGTAGAAATGCACTCTGGAAAGTTGGCTTTAGGCTAGTTTAAATTTTTTCATTTAATAGGTGAAGCGATAGTCTAGCCCTAAACAAAATGCAAGCAACAATAACCACACATTTAGAAAACCCTTTCTGAGCTATCTGGCTAGGAGAGAGTCCCCAGTTCAGCACACAGAATCCAGATTCAGGCTCTATGCAAATATCATCATTAGGTCACAAGTAACTTTTTCATGTTGAGGATTTTGTCATCAATTTAAGTCTACACATGGGACATAAACTTCATAATTATGACCAATTTCTCTGAAGAGTTCTTTATTTATAGGTAATAAAATGCAACATAATACTTGTTTCACAGGGCTATTGTGATAATGAAGTGAAATGATATATTTGAATGTACCATACAAATGAAAGGGGTTATTATTAATATCTTAATACTGCTTGCAAATAATTTATTATTTAAACCATGACATTATTAATCTGTCTAGATATAGGGCATTGCTGATCACCAAATCAAGAAGGGTTGACATTGGAATGTATGTTAGAAATTAGAATTTAAGTTAGACATGAATGTTGAAAATCTTAAGACATTCGTTGAAAGATAGAAGCAGGCCCTGGCTGGCATAGCTCAGTGGATTGAGCATGGACCTGCGAATCAGAGGGTCACCAGTTTGATTGCCAGAGGGTCCCAGGCTTTGGTACATGCCTGGCTTGCAGGCCAGGTCCTCAGTGTGGGGGCATGTGAGGGGCAACCACACATTGATGTTTCTATCCCTCTCTTTCTCCTTCCCTCCCCCTCTCTCTCTCCTTCCCTTCCCCTCTCTCTAAAAATAAATAAAATCTTTTTAAAAAAGTATAGAAGAAGCATATATACTAAACTAGGAGAAAGGGGAAAAATGTAATGGGCTGAGAAGATAGCTATCTAGAGCAGGCGTGTCAAACTCATTTTCACTGTGAGCCACATCATCCTCACAGTTGCCTTCAAAAGGCTGAATGTAACTTTAGGACTGTATAAATGTAACTGCTCCTTAACAGGTAAGTGAGAGCTCAGTGCTGCTGCCAGGTAGAAACAAGATGCGACGCTGGATAAAACAAGGTAGAGGGCCAGGTTCAGTCCATGGGCCTTGTATTTGCCACCTGTGATCTAGAAGAAGGCAGTAGAAAAAGAAACAATAAAAACTAAAACTATAATGAGGTGAATGGAAGATACAAAGTAAGATGGTAAAATTATATCCAAGCCTGTAGGCAATCAAAATGAATGCAAATTGACAATGCTCAGATAAATTTTATGGTACGTAAACTATATTTCAATCGTTGTTAATTAAAAAAAAGTTAATTTCCTTGAACTCTGGGCAAATATCCTTTTCTTTTGTATTAAATGAGCCAATTATATTTCCTACAGTCTTATATTGACATTTGGTTTAGTTCTATAACTTGGCAGTGATACCTGACAAGTGTACACTTAAAATTGGATTTTTCATAAATGTAAGAGGCTCAAACAATCACCTGGGATCACTTTTAAGTAGTTATGGAGTAGGCATACTACCATGGGTCAAAAAGAATGGGCAATTTTCTTGTAAGGCATGAAGCATCCATTTAATGCCATACAAGAGAGTCAGTTCTACCTGATTTAGTCATTTTATACAACAGAGCAGTCATGTTGTAAGTACCCACCTGAGGAGAGGGAGGCCCCAGACACTGCTATGGAAGGGGTGCCAGAAGTGTTTCTACGATGATTCTTGGTGAGGTCTCCAGAGGGGCCTTCAGTGGCAGCCAAATCCAAAGGATTTTCAAAACCATGCTCCTTCTTACAAAGTAAAAATTAAAACTCATTATACTGACAGGAATTTACTTTAAAATCCTTCCATAGAACTATACCTCAGTATAACCACACTTACGTGTATACTCTTTAGGAGGAGGTAGTTGATATTTGGAGGACCCTTGTAAGGAGTCCATATAACTATAAAACTTACTATCTATAATTACTCTCTAAAGTCTATACCAAGAGATTTGTTAATTAGTATAAAAGGCATTGGAGGTAATTTTTCATTCACCAAATTAGTGAGCATTTTACTATGTGGTTAGCAAGAAAAATGATACAAGTACCTGAAACTTACATGAACTCTGTATAAGAATATGGCAAACTTCATACCTTTAGAGTGGTATCCTCAGAGTAGGCTTAGAACTCTGGTCATATGTTTTTTCCTACTCTCAATGCCCTCTCTCCTTAACAATGCCTTACCTCTTTCACCCCCATTTAACAGAAGACCATGCCACCTTTTGCATTTAACAGGCTGAATTATCAGAACATGGTGTTACATTGTTATTGGAATGAAACTGTCATGCACAGTACTTATCAAAGCTCATAAAAGGATAAAAAATGCAGATGTTTCCAGTTTACAGGAATAGGTGATTTTTGGGTGCCTGCTTGCTAATAAATCCTTGTGTATGTGGCAGAATTCACTCTGACTTGCTTTCATTATAACATATAATAAAGGAAAACTCTCCCATATTTTCCTGGACCATTAAGGGCTTGACTATTGCATTACTCCAACTTTGCTTGAGCATTGAACAACTAATGTTGAACTTTTTAGTAACTGGGCTGAGTTCAAATGTCCATGAAAATGGCACCATGGTGAGACAATGATCAAACCTAAAAGAAATTTTTCCATTTCCCTTTCCATAAACAAACAAAAAAAATGCCTTTTAAGGTCTTTCAGGAAGGAATTCTGTCTTTGTTGCCATATATTTAGCCCATACCTTACACACTGAGGGGAACTTTGATAATCTCACTCCAGAGAGATATGGCTCTCATTTGCTTAGTATGCTAATCAGTGCAACTTCAATATAGACTGTTTTTCATCTTTGATTATTTTCAAGTACATACTCCCTGTAGCAGGAAGAATATAGCTCCCAACTAATTGCCATAGACCACCAAGTTTTATCAAAAAACTGTGGCAGAGATCAAATAGATAAATTAGTTTAGGTCCCCTTTCAACACCTTTTCAAAATGTTGTTTGTACTAGGCTCCTGCAATGAAGCCAGACCAACTTCCTTAGTGGCAATTATGTTGACAGGAAATTTTTCAATTGGCACTCTGGGAGAATTATTACTATTGAACACTAATTGGCCAATTAATATTGTACAGTCATTAACATGCAATACATACCCTGGAGATTCAGAATGTGAAACCTAAAATTAACAAGTTAAATTATAGCAAAGGGCAGGTTACAGACTTCCATGTTCTAAGAGTTTTCCATTTTACAAACGAACTTTTCACATACTAAAGTATTAAAGAACATTGAAACAATGAAATGCTGAGAAATGGGAGAAACTGAGAAGTTATTACCTTGATCATTATCTCTCTTTATACTTATTCCTTTCACCATGAAAGAGCAAATGTGCTTCTTAAAGTACTATTCTGTCTTACGTTTATTCAACATAAAATATTTCTCTTTGTCTCTCATAGAAAAGACTAGCTGGATCAGCTAAAATGCAGGAGTGACATCAATACATGCAACTACCTAAATATATGTACATATATACTCAACTCAGTTCTAGGGAATGTCTGTTGGAGAAATAAAGAAATAATCATGTAGATGTTGTTCATTTTGAGGGTATTAGCATATAACAAGGGTGACTTATTTCCTTAAAAATGGTACTTAAGAAGATAATCCTTGTTTTGAGAACAAACTTGACTAACTTACTGGTTATTGAACTGATAGTCTATTGCTATCCACTGATACAGCTATCCAGCTGTTAAATTTTTTAAAGACTTCTGTGTTATTTGTAAACAGCACTACTCCCAGTCTACCCTTCTCCCCTATGTTCCCCCTCCACCACCCTCAATTAGTTTTCCCCATAATCCAGGTAATGCATGGCATGTAAGAGTCCTCAAGATACTGCCCCAGACTTGTGCCAGTGTCCTGCTCTGATTGTTCAGTCTCTCTTTTTCTGGCTATTGAACAGTACTGCTTGCAGACCTTAATATAAATATTTAAGAAATTTCAAATATACCTTTTATCTTATTAGTAAGTACAGTATAGACTATAAGTGTTTAAATGTATCTATCATTATCATTCAATCTGTCTGAATGCCTTTTGGCTCTTCCTTTAAAAATATATAGAATCTGATTGCTCACAGCCTCCACTTCTATCTTCCTGTTCTGAAGCCTAGTTTCTGCCAGGTATCCTGGCTTCTACTCTTATTCCTCTACAGCTGCTTCTTAACAGAGCCTCCAGATCATGAATAAACAAAAGCCAGATCATGTCACTCCTCTGCCCAAACCTTCCAACTACCCCCATCTTATCTAGAGTAAATGCCAAAGTACATGTGATCTACAAGGCTCTGTCTGGCCCTATTACCTCTGAACTCATTTCCTGGTACTCCTCCTTTTGTTGACTAACAACAACCACACAGGCTGTATTGTTCTTCCTTGAACATACTAGGCATGCTCACTCTTCATATGTTTGTACTGGCTGTTCATCTAGAGGCATTGAAGATATTTTAGACTCTGGGTGAGCAAAGACACCAATTTTTCAAGGAGGCTGACTATAGATACTGGAACATCCATCTGGTAATTTACCTGATGAATATCAGTGTTGTTCCTGCCTGGAAGAATTATTTGCCCCAGACTCCTACATGGCTAATTTCTTTACTTTCTTCAAGTATTTTTGTGACCAGGCCTGGCATATAGCATGCCCTCACTAAATACTGACTGACTCAGAAAATTGTAGTTTGTATATAAATGGTTTCCTGCTTGTTCATTCATTTAAAATAACAGTATCCAAATTATATAATATGTTATATGCACACATATTTTATGCAATTTAAGTCTTCATTATGCACCAACCCCTTACTTTAACAGACGTATAGGGGAAAAAACTGGAAAAGGATTTCAAGATTCTACTTTTCTTGATTTAAATCAGCTTGGAAAAATTTTAGTGCTGATAATACCTTGAGAAGTAATATGGAGAATCAAAATCAAAGACTTCTAAAAATTATTTATATTTTATTTAAACCATATATTCATTTAAACCCCCATCATACAAGTTCCACCTTTGAGCCTATTTCCTCCCTTTCCTTCTTACTGTAGTCGTCCTGCCAGGAGCTAAGGTTGCATCCTTGCAACCTTAAGGATGCAAGAGGTTCAGTCCTGATAAAGAAGCTTCTACCATTAATCACTGTAAACAATGTGCACTGAGATACAAAGACATGAAATCCAGTCATGCCATGGTGGTGAAGTCAAGTCCCAGAAGCCTGATGTTCCTTTACATTTGTGTACTTACTTTACTGCTGACTGAGGTTACAGTGTGTATACTTAGAGCTGGTGACCTCTGAGTGACTGAGGTAATACCACTGCTCTGGCTGCTCTTCGGGGTCCCAGGACCAACTTCCTGGTCATTAAGATCTGATGAGCCAGTGCTTCCTCTAAATGAGAAATAATATTCTGAATTAACATGGAAACAATAGCAACCAAAGACAAAGTCAGTGAAAAGCATACAAAACAAATAATCATAACATGTGAACCATATGATATACACTAGAGCCACACTGGAACTGGTCACCAACTATCATAGTACCCTCCTCTTCAAAGACTTTCAGGGGCTCACTAGGTTCAACCCCATTTGTCTGACTCCAGGGTCTTTGTCATTGAGCTTCACCCTACCTTTCCAACTATATTTCCCACTGCTCACCAGCATTTTGCCAGCCAGTCAACTCACCATGCTCATGGTCATGCTTCTACCTCTAAGATTGCTCATGTTCTCCTCACCTGAAATGCCCTATTTGTCACTCTCTGTTTATACACATCTTCCCCACCCTTTAAGGCTCACGTGAAATCCAGCCTCCCCCACCAGACCTTTCCTGTCAATCATAGGCATTATCAACCTCTGCTGTACTCAATTCCTATTGACTTACAGTCTTTGCCAGGCTATGTAATACTTGACTACACAATCCCTAATGGATCCTTATATGGGAGCCTGGGGGCCTCTTTCAACTTTGAACTCCTTTGAGACAGAGTTCCTGACGTATTTGCCATAACATTCCCAGCACCTTCATAATGCCTTGTTGCAAAGGAAGCACTCAGTATATATTTAATCAAAGACTAGGAATTATATATCATTTCTGTATTTAGTGACTGACTCATGATGCACATTTAATAAATGTGGTATAAAAATATTGACATTTGGTAAATGGGCTTGACTCACTTTCATGTTTGCTAAAATCAATTCAATTCCATTAAAAAATGATTAATGAAAAAAATAGTTCCTGCCCTTCAGGTGACCACAGATTTTCTTATTAAATGGAGATTCATAAGTTTATATAGAGTTTTGACAAATTAGTATTTGTTCTTATTTTATTCTTTAGCTTTAGTAAGCACAAAATATGTTGTAGTAAAATATAAGCCCTTAAGTATTTCACTCTCTCAGTTACTATTTTAATAAGTTATAAGCATGCCTATAATAATAAATATCTTATTGTAAAAGCACAGCAGTGACAGTGATTAGGCCTTATAGTTGACTCAAATGGAAAAGAGACAGGAATAAAGGAGGTATGCTTTTTAAAAAGAATGTCTCACTGTGCATGTGTCATTCCTAGAAGATAAATCTGGCAGAAGAGAGAATTAGCAGTGGCCATCAAAGCTGTCAACCACAGCTCATAAGTTTTTTCAAGGCTGTGCACCAGAGCAGCCACCAAAATCAAATATGCCCTGACTGACACTACCAGCCACCACCACCCTCAATAATTATGAAAATATAAGCTGCATTTTCTAGATGTTAGACACTTTCCATTCATCAAAATCCCTGCTTTAAAAAAGGTATTAACATTCCTATTTTAAAGATGAAGAAACTAAGTCTTGGACAGGCTAAACAATTATTCCATGCATGCATGCATGTGTGTAGATACACACATGTACACATACATACCACATCACACCACCACCACCATCACATTGTCCCATAGTTAGTACATGACAAAATCAGAATAAAAACAGAATATTCTTCCTACCCAAAGCCTGTGCTCATTCTATTGTAGTTTGTCTGTCATATGGCTTACTCATCATTTCACCAAAATCAACTTGTTACAACCAAGTAGGTTCTATACTGATAGTGTGAGCTATCAAGAAGAAGATAATAAGAAGATCAGATACCTGGGGATTAGTTTCATGAAATTTGATTAAAGGAAGTATGAAAATTCTTTGGTGGCATTCCTTTGATACTACATAGAAAGCCTCTGGCTTTGTCTTTCTAGAGATGGAACTTCGAATAAATTAAAGTACTATGGAGTCTGCTCAGGAGGGGATTTAAGACTGTGTTGTTTTTATTTTATTGTTGTTCAAGTACAGTTGCTTCCATTTTCTGGCCACCACTTTCCCCCTCCCTACCCTCAATCTTTCCCCCTTTGGCTTTGCCCATGGGTCCTTTTACATATTCCTTGATTATCTCACATATAAGTGGGACCTAATCAACAAAACAAACAAGCAAGCAAAATATAACCAGAGACATGGAAATAAAGAACATACTGACAGTAACCAGAGGGGAGGGGGGAGGGAGATAACAGGGGGGAAAAGACTGTATCTTTGATTCTTAAAACAAGAGAATAAAGTTTTGTAATTAAATAGGTTAAATAAATTCTAAGTTCCTTGGTGATTTTCCTGAGCCCTACTACCTCAGGTACTATATTTCTACATTTGACAACAGTTAACCATGTTCATACCTTTCCAAGTCACTCTGCTTATCTCAGACATCCCATTTAGAAGGGACTTAGAAACCTACCCAGTAATGCTGTGCTGTGATTATAGGTTCTCTACTCTCAGAACAATATTGCCTCAAAAATATCTCTTCCTACTGTTTAAGGTAAAATCTCCTTCAAAATAAGGGGGCACAAGAGTGAATCTTGCAGAAATGAGCTAAGAAGTTATGATCCAAAGGGATGCATGTGGACATTTTCGCTTGTGTTTGTGCTGAGGTTTCTCCTTAACCCAAGTGTGTTTGAAAAAGTCCCCCTATGGATTATCCTTACTGGAATCAAAAGATCTACTTATGTAGAAGCTGGAGCACATGTTGATTATTTGTGATGATGGCATTCAAAAGGCTACCCTGTAGTGAGGAAAAACTTTTGTTATTGTAAGTCAGCTACTGGAAAACATTGTTGCCAGAAGCATTATCTCAAAAATGACATATACTTTCACATTTGTCTCTGACATTTACCTTGACCTCTTCAAAATTATTTTCCTCTGAGTTGGCTGTTTCAGTTGATTACACTTAAAAGGATTTAATGTAAGGGGCAGAGTATCATAAACATTTGGATGACAACTCTTTTAAATGTAATGTAAAATGTGACATAAAATACATGGATCTTTGCAACTTAAATAGGAAAAGTTCCATCAAGTCTAAATTAGAGAAGTTTAAAGTTCAATGTAGAAAGAGCTATTTAAAAAAAATACTTACCTGAGCATATGTTTATTCATTTTTTAGAGAGAAAGGAAGGAAGGGAGGGAGGAAAGGAGGAAGGAAGAAAAGGACGTAGAGGGAGAGAGGGAGAGAAAGAGAGACAGACAGACAGACAGACATCAATGAAACATTGCTGTGAGAGAGAAACATCAATTGGTTGCCTCCTGCACATGCCCTGACTGAGGCAGATCAAGTTCACAACCTTTTGATATACCAGACAATGCTCCAACCAACTGAACCACCCAGCCAGGGGAAGAAAGAGCTATTTTAGATTCAGATATCATGTTACTGATATTTTAATTAGGAAAACTAGAAGTCAGTGCCAACAAAACTTGAAGTTAAAATTTCCTTATGGAATAACTGGCAAGAAAGAGATATATTTATTTTGCTCTAATAGGGCCCAAACTGTGGGGAAATGACACTGTCTGGGGAACTTAGATATTCTGGATTACTTGAAAGACACATATCCAAGAGTAGGAAAGAGTCTCATTTACTTTAGCTTATAAAATATACTTTAAAAGCCTTTTGTTTTATATCTAATTTCATGCTGGCCCAAAACCTTGATAATGGCTTCCTAGATATATCTCTTTCTAGATAAAGGATCCAGTAATAGAGAACAGAGAGTATAATTTAATGAGTTGCCTTTCTGGTTTACATAATGGTTTCCCAGGAGTTGTAGTCTGGAAAGAATTTTCCAAGATCCAACCTCCCCAGAGTGGGCTGACAATGTTGAACCTGTGCCTGCATACTTAAATGACTGTTCCCCTAATAAAGGCAGCAAAAGGTAGCATTGATGTGAGCGATACTAACATTCACTGGGATGATGAGGCCAGTGCATAGCATGCCAGAGACTGCATGATATTCTCCTTGTGGTTTATGAGCTTTCCTAACTTAAATTCAGACCTGAAGTGAATATGTAGGAAAGACAAGCAAGAAGGCTGTAGTTAGAAAGTGAGGCAAGCCTGTTAAATGGTAAAGAGATGCTAAAAAATGAGAAAGAAAAGGGGAAAAGTTGAACATAGCTCAGCCTTTCATTCATTGATGATCCAAAAATGCTATGTCTTTGTCAACAGTCTTATGGAAGATTGGGTGCATTCACCCTTGGCTGCACATCAGAAACACAAGGAGAGATTTTTTAAATCCCCATGCTCAGGCTATACCCAAGACTAATTGCATCAGACTCTCTGGGCATGGGATCAAGGTATCAAGATGTTTTAAACATACCCCCCTCATTCTAATATACAGCCAAGGTTGAGAAACACTGGGATAAACTGTAGATCAGTTTAAATTCATTGATCTCAGATATCTCATCATTTGCATTGCCCTCTCATCTCATACCATTATTTTCTTTATTGCGCAGTGCTCACATCAAGAGAGATGACCTGTCCTCATGACTCATGAGGTGATAAATAGGACACTTCCTGTATTAGTGAGTGCATGTGTTGCACCAGGGGTCAGCAAACCATGCCCCATGGATTGAATTGGGCACACCACCTGTTTTGGGGTAGCCCATGAGCTAAAAGAGTTTTGTTTGTTTTTTTGTTTGTTTTACAATTTTAAGTGGTTGAAAAAGTTAAAAGAAAGATATTATGTTGGGATATGTGAAAATTATGTGAAATTCAAATTTCAGTGCCCATAAATGAAGTTTTGATCTAATACAAGCATGTTCATTCATTTATATACTGTCTATAGCTGCTTTCATGTTTCAGTCGTAGAGTGGGGTAGTTGAGAAAGAGACCATATGGGCCACAAAGCCAAAAGTATTAACTCTCTGTACCTTTAGAGAAAAAGTGTGTTGATTGTTGTGTGTGCTCATGCACACAGGCAGACAAACACATAGGTATGGTTTTCTAAATTTTAAAAAACGAAACTCTTTGGAGAGGTCAACACATCCCAAAGGAATGGATTTTGGGTATTGGGTGCATGTGTATATATGTGTGCATATGTATGTGTATTTATGTGCGTGTTGTACTTTGGGACAGGTGAACCATCATAGGAGCTCTTGAATGCAGAATTAAGGAAGTAGAGAAATGAAGAAGAAGCAAAAATTCATCAAGCAGCTTCTCCAGCTGCACTTTCCTTTGAAGTCACTGATTACTGTGGCATAATTACACATATTTTCCTTCCTTTTCCTTTTTAGAGAAAGGACAAAGATATTATAGTGCAGTGGGTACTCAATAAAATTTTGTTCAATGAGTCTTAGTGTTACTTACATAAATAACCTCTACTGTTTGATGTATTAAAATTAAGGAGGATTTGTTTGATGGTTTAAAATGTGTAGGGTTTCCTTAAAGGATCTGTTTACTTTAAAAAGATTCTCTCAAAAGTGGAGGATATAATTATCATGAGAGAAGGACTCTGACTATATGAAGAAAAAGAAGTTAAGAACAGCTAGTATTCTCAGTCTTATAATATTTTGGTCTTTTACCATCATAAGAAAATCCTGATCTCATGCCTTGTCTAAATAATGACTGCGAGCCAGTTGGAAGAGGGGTCAGCAATCATGAAAAACCTTGTGGGAGCTGGAAGTCAGGAGCAAGAAAAAAACCAATTGGCTTCACCCACAGACACCAAGGGAAACAAGTGTTTAGCAGGATGTAGCTTTCAGTAATTAAATGGAACAAGCACTTACTTTGTATTCAGTAGTTTAGATTTGCTAAAATTCATTTCACCTGAGATGCTATGTTGCTTATAAGACAAAAATTATCAAGATATCCAAAGCCATCCACATCCTGATCCAACTTGGTTCTCCATCTCATGTTGTGCATACTACACTTCAACTTTTACACTCTAAGAACTCTGAACTGTGTATTCTCCAGCACATCCAAAATTGTGCTATGCCTCTTTTCCTTTGTACTGTCTATTTGCTCTGTTTAGAATGTTTTCTTACCTTTCTTTACCTGGCCACGTCCTGATCCCTTAAAATTGCTTAGGGATCATCTTTATGAAGCTTCCCTGAATTTTCTGATAAATGCCTGTTTTGGTTTTCCCAGAGCACACAATATATGCTCTAATCATGATACCATATTGTATTGAAATTATTTTTTTTCAGTTATCCCAATCTTCCCTGCCAAATTAAAAGTTCAAGAAGGGGTAGAACAATGTTATTGTCTAAGAACTTTCACATTTACCACTTGGCATATGTAGTACTAAGTCAATAATGTAGGCAGATCTGTGTGTTGAATTTACTTGCATAAATAAAATGCATAACTGAGCAACTCACATATCTCTATTACTCAATGATTTGAAGAAGAAAGGCCATTACTTTGTCTCAGCTAACCTGAGAAGGTAACCCATCACATAATACACCTCAGGCAACAGTGAATAAAAGAAATTTAGACTTCTGGCCAAGATGGTGGTGTAGGTAGACACACTGTGCCTCCTCACACAACCAAAAGAAGGGCAACAACAATTTTAAAAACAAAAAACAATCAGAACTGACAGGAAATTGAAATGTATGAAAGTCCAACAACCAAGGAATTAAAGAAGAAACATTCACCCAGGTCAGTAGGAGAGGTGGAGACAGGCAGCTGGAGTGGAGAGGACTCACGACAAGGTTGTGGTTGGAGCATCAGGGCTGGCAAGGCTGTGGCTGGTGGACCAGGTGAGATGGCAGCTGGTGGAGTAGGCAGTCCCACATTTGCATGCAGATAAACCGGTAGGAACAACTGGGGAGTAAGATATGCCGCACAATCCAGGCTTCCAGTGTGGGAAAATAAAGCCTCAAAACCTTTGACTGAAAAATCCTGTGAGGGTTGAGGCAGGAGGAGAAACCCTCAGCCTCACAGGACAGTCCATTGGAGAGATCCACAGGTCCTAGAATGTACACAAACCCACCCACCTGGGAATCAGCACCAGAAGGGCCAAATTTGCTTGTGGGTAATGATGGGAGTGACTGAAAGCCAGCAGAGAAGTGAGCAAGTGGCACTGTTCCCTCTAGGACCCCTCCCCCACTGATAGTGTCACAACATGGAGACTTGGGTTGCCCTACCCTGGTGAACACCTAAGGCTCCACCCCTTACTACATAATAGGGGTGGCCCAAATGAAAGAAGAGATGAAAGCTCCAGAAAAATACAACTAAATAATAAAGAGATAGCCAACCTATCAGAGGCAGAGTTCAAAACACTGATAATCAGATGCTCACAGAAATGGTTGAGTATGGTTACAAAATAGAAGAACAAATGAAGGCCATGAAAGATGAAATAAAGAAAAATATACAGGGAACCAACAGTGATGGGAAGGAAACCAGGACTCAAATCAATGGTTTGGAGCAGAAGAAAGAAAGAAACATTCGACCAGAACAGAATGAAGAAACAAGAATTCA
Organism: Phyllostomus hastatus; assembly: GCF_019186645.2. NCBI lineage: Eukaryota > Metazoa > Chordata > Mammalia > Chiroptera > Phyllostomidae > Phyllostomus > Phyllostomus hastatus. Next base: position 2,853,046 of record NW_025334016.1, on the reverse strand, counting down.
AAAAAAATGATGAGAGGCTTAGCAACCTCCAGGACAACTTCAAATGTTCCAACATCCAAATCATAGGGGTGCCAGAAGGTGAAGAGGAAGAGCAAGAAAATAAAAACTTATTTGAAAACATAATGAAGAAGAACTTCCCCAAAATGGCAAAGGAAATAGACTTTCAGAAAGTCCAGGAAGCTCAGAGAGTCCCAACAAAGTTGGACCCAAGGAAGTACACACCAAGGTACATCATAATTACATTACTCAATGTTAAAGATAAGGAGACAATCTTAAAAGCAGCAAGAGAAAAGGAGAGAGTTACCCACAAAGGAGTTCCCATTAGACTATCAGCTGATTTCTCAAAAAAATAAACAAAACAAAACAAAAATACTTTCAGGCTAGAAGGAGCTGGAAAGATGTATTCAAAGTCATGAAAGGCAAGAACCTACATCCAAGACTCTTCTATCCAGCAAAGCTATCATTTAGAATCAAAGGGCAAATAAAGTGCTTCCCAGATAAGGTCAAGTTAAAGGAGTTCATCATCACCAAGACTTTATTATATGAAATGTTAAAGAGACTTATCTAAGAAAAATAAGATAAAAAATATGAACAGTAAAGTAACAACAAACTCACAACTATTAACTGAACCTAAAAACAAAACAAAAACAAAAACAAACTATGTGAACAACTAGAACAGGAATAAAATCACAGAAATGGAGATCACATGAAGGGTTATCTGTGGGGAGGTGGAGGGGTGAAAGGTACAGGGAATAAGTAACATAAATGGTAGGTAGAAAGTAGATAGGGGAGGTTAAGAATAGTATAGGAAATATGGAAGCCAAAGAACTTATATGTATGAATGATGGACATGAACTAAAGTGGGGAATGTGGGTAGGAGGGGGTATGCACGACAGAGGGGAATAAAGTGGGGAGAAATGGGACAACTGTAATAGAATAATCAATAAAATATATTTCATTGTTTGTATACAAAAATGTCTTTGATTTCTGGATATTGACTTTGTATCCCACTGTTTTGCCAAATTCATTTATTAGGTCGAGCAGTTTTTGAGTGGAGTCTATAGGATTTTCTATGTACACTATCATATCACCTGCAAACAATGACTTTTGTTTCCTTCTTTCTGATTTGGATGCCTTTTATTTCCTTTTCTTGTCTGATCGCTGTGGCTAAAACTTTGAATACTATATTGAAAAGAAGTGGTGAAAGTGGACAACCTTGTCTTGTTCCTGATCTTAGTGGAAAAGATTTTAGTTTTTGCCCATTGAGTATAATGTTGGATGTAGGTCTCTCATATATAGCCTTTATTATGTTGAGGAATGCTCCCTCTATGCCCACTTTGCTGAGTATTTTTATCACAAATGGGTGCTGTACCTTATCAAATGCTTTTTCTGCATCTATTGATATGATCATGTGTTTTTTGTCTTTGCTTTTGTTTATGTGGTGTATTACATTTGCTGATTTGTGAATGTTGAACCATCCTTGAATCCCTGGGATGAATCCTACTTGGTCATGGTGTGTGGTCTTTTTAATGTATTGTTGGATGCGGTTTGCCAATATTTTGTTGAGGATTTTAGCATCTATGTTCATCAGCAATATTGCTATCAGAGAGATGCAAATTAAAACCACAATGAGATACCACTTCATACCACTAAGAATGGCCATCATAAACAAAGCAACAAACAACAAGTGTTGGAGAGGTTGTGGAGAAAATGGAACCCTAGTGCACTGTTGGTGGGATTGCTGACTGGTACAACCACTATGGGAAACAGTATGGAAATGTCTCAGAAAACTAAAAATGGGTCTGCCTTTTGATCTGGCAATTCCACTACTAGGATTATATCCTAAGAACCCTGAAACACCAATCCCAAAGAACCTATGTACCCCAATGTTCATTGCAGCACAATTTACAATAGCCAAATTCTAGAAGCAACCTAGGTGCCCATCATTAAATGAATGAATCAAAAAACTGGTACATTTACCAGCAGAAAGAAAGAAGGAACTCCTACCCTTCGCGACAGCAAGGATAGAACTGGAAAGCATTATGCTAAGCAAAATAAGCCAGGCGGTAAAAAACAAATACCATATGATCTCACCTTTAACAAGAACCTAAACAACAAAATAAACAAACAAGCAAAATATAACCAAAGACAATGAAATAGAGAACAGGCTGACAGTGTCCAGAGGTGAGAGGGGAGGGAATTTCAGGGGAAAAGGGAAGGGTTTACAGGGACAAGTATAAAGGACACATGGGCAAAAACTAGAGGGGGTGGAAATGGGAGGGAGGTGGGGGGCTGGGTGGGTGGGCTGGGATGGGAGTAAAAGATAGAAAACTATACTTGAACAATTAAAATAAAATTTAAAAAATAAATAAAAAAGAAAATGATACAAAAGAAAATTTTATTCTATCTTAGAAATGTATTTCAAAAAAAGGAAAAAAGAATTCAGAAAAAAACTTATTATATTAGAGGAGGAAAATGTGTTCAGTTTAGTTCATGGAAATATAACATGCTAAGGCAGTGAATCTTTGGGAAACAAACAAGATAGCAAGGAGGCATCAAGCTTATGATCATTTTACCACAAGAATGAGGCAAATTAAGAATCCAGTTGAAGTTCAACAAAAGTATAGCATCAAGAGCCTGACTGAATTGCTGAGTCTCCAAACCTTCACACATTATTGACATTATAATAAGGAAAGTCTGGTGTATATAAAGTAAACATAAATCAGGGGCTAAGCAACTGCTGGTCTGACAAATTGCATCTTTGGAGGAGATATGAGAGCAATTTGGGTGGCATGTTATAGCTAACATCAGTGCTCCTACCCACTTACCCTCAGTACTCATCTCTACCCACAGAATACTGTTTACTGGGAACATTCATAACTCTATGCCTGAGGACTCCTTCAGGTCACAAGAGCATGGAACCGCTGTTCACAGAACTATTCAGAAGAGACAGAGTTAGTGTCCCAGAATCAGCCCTCAACCAATGCTGAAGAGACACTGGTTTATAAATATGCCAGATTCCTTCTTTTTCTCTTTTTTAAAGATTTTATTTATTTATTTTTAGAGAGAGAGAGGGGGAGGGACAAAGAGAGGGAGAGAAACATCAATGTGTGGTTGCCTATCATGTGCTCCCCCCACCCAGAAACCTGGCCTACAACCCAATCACGTGTGGGAATCAAACCAATGACCCTTTGTTTCACAGGATGGCACTCAATCCATTGAGCAATACCAGCCAGGAGACTTTGGCTCTCTTGAGTGGATAATGCTGAGGTGTGTTCTACGTTGTTTCCTATAGTTATCCACTGAGGTTGAGCTCTAATTGTGCACAGTAGAAACTGGCTTGATGACACATTCTTTTTGGCTTCCATCCCTTTCCTAGTTCACTTCTCCACTCCCCTGTGTTTTCCAAGACCACATCCTAAATAAATTACTTGCTCTTGAATCCTTATTTCAGGGTTTGCTTGTAGGGGATCTCAAATCAAGGTAGGTGTGTATGGTGGGCAAAGGGTGAGCTAAAAAGGGGATGGTTTTGAGTTATAAATAGAAGCTTCTAGCTGAAGAATTATTTGGCAACTCCCGACCTCATATAATTCCCACTGATATGATCACAGAAAATTAAAGACTCCTGTGAATCCACATTTCCTCACACATGTTGTTCTAACACATGCCCATCAATTCATGAAATACTGTGACCATATCCTTTGCTTAATTGACATCTTAACTGCAAAGATGTCAAAGAAAATTACATTCAGGACAGAAAAATAATTTTACTTCTAATAAAAAAAGGATAGATGATATATTGATAGAATGGGTTTCATATACTCATTTTGCCAAAATAATAGAAAAGAATGATTTTCTTAATCATAAGAGTACTAAACAAGCTTTGTTTATGAGGGAGGTAAGGAGGGAGAGAGGGGGGAGAAAGAGAGACAAAAAGAGACAGAGATCAGAGAGAGAAATCAAAGACAGAGAGAGATCAGAGAGAGGAATCAGACAGAGAGAGACAATGTGCCAGTGCTAGTTTGAGAGAGAGCAGGTATGTTGGACAGCGTGGGTAACAACAAGAAAGTGAGCACATGTGCATGCACACATAAGAGTATGCACCAGAGTGAGCATACACACAGGGTTTGCGCTTGGAATGCAGGTGAGGACTAGCTTGAATACTGTGTTCTCTGCTTTGGGATCGGAGCCAACCAAAACATCTTGTGGAGCTCTGCAGAGATGATGATAGTCAGTCCCAGACCTCCTGGAGAGCAGTGAAAAATATTTGGATGAAATCATATGTTGGTATATGTTTGGGTGGGGATGAAGAGGAAGGATGAGAAATGAGTTTGTTATGCAAATGTAGAGCTCCTACCCTTCATGACAGCATGGATGGAACTGGAGAGCATTATGCTGAGTGAAATAAGCCAGGCCATGAATGACAAAAAACATATGATCTCACCTATAAGTGAAACCTAATCAACAAAACAAACAAGTGAGCAAAATATGACCAGAGACATTGAAATAAAAAACAAACTGACAGTAACCAGAGGGGAGATAGGAGGGGTTAATGGAGGGAAAGAAGGGGAAAGGCCATCAAGGAACATGGATAAAGGACTTATGGACAAAGCCAAAGGGGGATAAGATCAAGGGTGGGAGGGGGGAGTGTGTGGGAGAATGGAGACAACTGTACTTGAACAACAATAAAAAAATTTTAAAAAGATGTCATTCAACTACTTGCATACAGAGGTAGGAGTTCACGAGGCCTTTCCTTTGTTCAGAACAGGAACAAAGGAAATGGAGTTAGAAAATTCCAGAGTAGGTTTTTGATGAAGAATGATTGAGTACATGTGATGGAATATAAAACTACTTCTAATGCTATGACCTGCCCCCCAACCTCTATTCAATCCTCAATTGTAGATGGAGAAGTTTGAATTTATACAGTAAACAACAGCTACAACAAACACTACAGTAATAGACTTTAGGAAAAACCCAATTAAAAAATGGGCAAAAGACTTGAACAAACACTTCTCCAAGGAGGTCATACAGAGGGCCCAGAAACATTTGAAAAGATGCTCGTCACTAACCATCAGAAAGATGCAAATTAAAACAACAAGGAGATATCACTTCACACAGGTCAGAATGGCCATCATAAACAAAGCAACAAACAAGTGTTGGAGAAGATGTGGAGTAAAGGGAACCCTAGTGCACTGTTGGTGGGAATGCAGACTGGTGCAGCCACTGTGGAAAACAGTATGGAATGTCCTCAGAAAACTAAAAATGGAACTGCCTTTTGACCCAGCAATTCCACTGCTCAGATTATATCCTAAAAATCCTAAAACACCAATCCAAAAGAACCTACACACTCCAATGTTTGTAGCAGCACAATTTACAATAGCCAAGTGCTGGAAGCAACCTAAGTGCCCATCAGTAAATGAGTGGATCAAAAAACCATGGTGCATCTACACAATGGAATACTACTCAGCAGAGAGAAAGAAGGAGCTCTTACCCTTTGCGACAGCATAAATGGAACTGGAGAGCATTATGCTAAGTGAAATAAGCCAGGCAGTGAGGGACAAATACCATAAAGGTGAGGGATCTCACCTTTAACTGGAACATAATAAACAAAGGAAATAAGCAAACAAAATATAACCAAAGACATTGAAATTAAGAACAATCTGGCAGTACCAGAGGGGAGGAGGAAGGGGATAATTGGGAAAGGGTTTTCAGGAACTATTATAAAGAACACATGGACAAAAACAAGGGGGAGGGTAGAAGCAAGGGAGGGAAGTGTGTTTGGCTGGGGTGGGGGGAGTGGTGGGGGAAAATGCAGACAACTGTAATTGAACAACAATAAAGTAACTAAAAAAAGAAACTATCTTGGAAAGTAGTTCTTAACTGTAATGACCTCACACACTACTGAAAAGTGGGAATTAAGTCATAAATACTGTGTTAACAGCTAACCTTTACTAAAGCTTACTATGTAGCAGGCCCTGTGCTAATAGCTTGGCATGTTTAACACATTTAATCCTCACAATAGCCCTGTGAGATGAGTATCTATGCTATCCTTATGACCAGGTGAATAAATTGGATCAAAAGGAGGTTGTCTCTTGTCCAAGGATAAAGTAGATGTTAAATCAAATATAACATTGTGTTTAAACAAAATTAATCAATATATATTCCAGTTTAAACCTCAGAAAAAGAGAGAATGTAGAGGTCCCATGGTAAAATGCTTACCATATCCTCCAATGTCATAATAGAAATGCTGCTGAAAAACACAGTATCATCCTTCATTTTTTACTGAACAGAGTGAATGTAAGTTCAGTTCCATTCTTCCTTTACATTTTTTAGAAGATATTGTTAATATTCTGCCCAGATTCCCTTCAACCCCTGGGATAGCTCTGTGTGTTCATGTCTAGTTTCTGAGTGCTTTTCTGCTAATAGGTTGCACCTGTGACCTTCAGCAATCTGGCCTTTAGCACTAGGGCTAGAGACCTAGAAATGCCTTGGAGTGTGTCCACCAAACTTCATAGTAGAGTTGTCAGATAAAATACAGAAGTCCTAGTTAAATTTGAATTTCATATAAATAATAAATAAGTTTTAGTATAAAATATACTAATATTTATATAGTATATGAATAAGCAAGGAACTCCATATTGCCTTTTTATACTCAGGGTCCAGCAGGAGTAACACCTGCCTGAGTGTGGTTGGTACGGTAATAATATGGGTATAATAATGTATAGTTTTAATTTGAACATTTCACCTAAAATGTCATATGGTGTGCTTGATTATGATATTGTTATGTTACAGAATTAGATGCTTATGATTTTGTAATGAAATAAGTGTGTTATTTTTGCTGGACCCTGTATATAATGTCCTTCTTGAATGATAGCCTGAAGTGTAAGCCAAGATGCCCGTCCACCAAGTCCCTGAGAGGCTGAGTAAAAATAGCAACATTAAACTAGTTGCTTATCATCTCTAAGTAATGCATATTTTTTTTGTGGGAAACAATATGGGGCTGCCCCAAGGAAAATCAAAGGTAACTATTTCAAAGACAAAAGCTAACATGGTTTAAAATTTATTGTAAACGAAATATATCTATATTCTTGAAATTTTTGAAAATATTGAATATGGTGATGATCTTTTGATAATGGACAAATGATTTATTTTATGCTTCCATATTGTTTTCTGTGCAGTTTAATATAAAGTAACACTAGTTTAAAGAAACGCCTTAGGGGAGAAAAACAGGTATAGAGAGTCTCCATGAAAAAATAAAAAAATGAAAAGACCGAACAGTCAAAAGAGTGTCCTCTCTAGGGGATTTGTGTTCTATATTCTAAAATGAGTAACAAGGAGAACGCAATTCTGCTTGCCGAACCTAAGTAGGTTTTACTTCTTGGCTTTGCTGAGTTACTGCAGCTCCAAGCAAACAAAAGAAAGTTAACATTTTGAAGAAGCAGAGAAACGTGAAGGTAGACCTTTTCTTTCATCACTGCCTTTGAAAATAGACTAATTGTGAAAGTAAGCCCTACCTTATGCCCCAAGAGGATCAAGAAAATCAAGTTTGATATGAAATGACTATGCTCTTGGCTATCTTTCTATTTCTCTTTACTTTGCTTGAGAAGGTGATAGTTCTGTACATAGAAGATTCTCGCTTGACCTCACTGATAGCAAGTTAAAGGAGGTGGAACTAGAAAGAATTTGAATTTATGGAAAAATCTCTGAGGCAGTGCAGATGACGTTAGTAAATTTTTAAAAGCTACAAGGAATGCACAAAGGAATGCACATGACACTTAGAGCTTTCTTCTTCAGAAGGCTAAACAGAAACAGATCAATAAATCAATGAAAAGAATGTATTTTCCTTGTACATCTCCATTTGAACTGCAGCTCTGAGTCCCAAAACATAAAAACATAAAGTCTTGTCCCTGCAGTTAACACAAATTATTGCAATAACTGCAGTCCAGAAGTATAAGTGCTTTTGATTTCAAGTTAAAAAAATGTCCTCTTTGCTTTTCACATTGTTTTAGGGGTTCTCCAAGAGATAATACTTTATAGGCACCTAGAAGCACTGTTTGGATGGGAATACATCAACTGTAACCAGATTATACCATTGCCCAATCTGCATGTGTCTTACCTGTCTGAACTGGGGGCTGACTTTAAATACCGAAAATTTTGGCTATCTAAGTCCACGCTGTAACTCCGCCCACTTTCAGTTTTTGACGTTATGATGATTTCTCCTCTGGTTGCTGATCTGAACTTGCTAAGAAGAAATCTGAAAGCATATAAATATACTTAAAAGATAAAAATGAAATCATTTAAAAATATAATTTCAAGAATACCATTGATAGTATTTTCAACAGTAAATGATTAGCCTTGGGGCTGAGTGGTTGTGGGGAGTTCCCATGCCTCTATTTTATAGTGTCAAGTGTGGTGGTGGAAGAGGTTATGACAGTCTCCCTCGGCCATAACACTTGCTGATAAGCCAAGCCTCTCTCCATGCTAATAAACAGACCACTGACTTTGGGAACTCACCACTGTAACCTGAGAATAGAGAACCACTATGTGTACTGAGTCTGTTTGCAGGAGTGCTAAGAATAAAAAGCTTGAATTCATTTTGCTAGACAGGGGAGCTCAAACGATCCTTGGGGATAAACTAAGGTGGCAGCTTATTAGATTGCAGCTCCATGACAGCAGCAACTCTGACCTTCTTAGTTCCTACCAAGTTCCCCAAACACAGAATGATGCCTGACAAATACTAGAACCCAAGTGATTACTGTAGAATGAGTGACTGAACTCGTGTGGTGGGAACAATCTTTATATCTTCCATGACATTTTCCATTGTGGTAATGAAGTTTGAACAATGGAGTGTCTCATGTAGGATGAAACCTGGTTGCATGTCACTAAATCATTTAGATCTCGAGCAAAAAACAGCTTTCAGAAACCAAGATTCAAGTCAAGATCCAGGCTACTGAATGTCCCAAAGATGAGGGTTTTCAAATGTACTTTAATAAAAACCAAAGCTGTATTATTTTTAGCCCTGGCTGGCATAGCTCAGTGGATTGAGCGCGGGCAGCAAACCACAGTGTCGCAGGTTCGATTCCCAGTCAGGGTACATGCCTGGGTTGCAGGCCATGACCCCCAGCAACTGCACATTAATCTCTCTCTCTCTCTCTCTCTCTCTCTCTCTCTCCCCCTCCATTCCCTCTCTAAAAATAAATAAATAAAATCTTAAAACAACAACAACAACAAAACAAAGCTGTATTATTTTTGTGGTGGCACAGGGAGAGTCTAGTTCATTTACTCAACATTCTACAGTTTTCTAGAAAAAAAAAATGTATCCAAAAGTACTAGGATACTCTTAACAGAATCTGCCAAGTTATCTTTGTTTCAAAGACCACTGGAAGAGTGTCTTGTCAAAGTGTCAGAACCTTCAATATAACTAGAAAATTACATTGGGGGGGTAAGAATAGCACTTATTATACTATCAACCTATGCTGCTCTGAGTCTCACCTTCTACATATCTCTACCTCTGACCTTCTACTTAAGGTGATTCCTCCACTTTGATCACTCTCCTCTTTTTTTTTTTTTTTTGCTGTATTGGACCCCAACCATCTTTCAAAGTCCTCATCAAGTCCCACTTACAATTGAATGTCTTTCCTGATGGCCCCTCTCCCCTTCCGACATTGATTACCTAAGCCACTTATTTAATATTTACTTAATTATTTACTGCTTAAGACATCTCTTGTAGTTAATTAATACCTTGTCTTGTTTTAGAAAGGCTTTTAGGCAGCAGCTTATAGTATCATCTTATATTTTCCTAAAATTTTTCTATACATATTAAATTTTCAAGTATGTACCTTTTCTCCTCAACCAGGTGTTTATATCCCTTGAAGACTGAGAACCATCAGATACCAATGTTGAGTTCCAGCAGGGCTCAGTCCAATGCTATGACTATTTTTAACAATCCAAGGTATATATAATTCATTGTGCTGGTGACTTACTTACTTTCTCCAAGCTCCACGTTCAGCATTCTGTTGTAACCTACAGAGTAATGACTAAAGTGGGGTCTGCAAAGTACAGCTCCTCGGAGAACTTGTGGCTCTGAGTTACTTATTCCATCAAGTCTTTGATTGTTTTTAATGAGCCAGGCACCATGCTATAGCACAAAAGCAAAGCAAAACAAAACAAAACAAAACAAAAAACAAAAAACACCACAGGGCCAGTACTAAGGGAGCTTACAATTAAGTGTGTGCTCAGGGGGATGTCAGAAAGCAATGCAAGGAATAATGAACAAGCACAAGGCATTGTGAGAGTCCTAAGGAGTGACAAATGAATGTAACATGGTAGGAAGAATCAATACATTGAATGTATGGTCACTATAGCCTGTCTTTTCCATTCATCTCTGTTAATTAATGAAGACATGATTAGTCATGAGTATTTAAGTTAATGGACATTTAGGTTTCATTCCTACTCACAGTTCAAGATTCTTTAAAAAAAAAAGATTTTCTGTAGAGCCAGATAAAATCTCAAACACTGGTAGGCTTGCTACCATTGATTTCTGCTGAGAGAACAATGGCTTGCTACCTGGAAAGGACCATAAAATGATTTGGTCCATACTAGAACTCTCACTACTTCAGCCACAAAACTACCCAACAGCTGCCTGAGAAATGAAGCAGCATTTTTCCTTGTGTTTCCTAGCACTGGCATTTGGGGGACAACTTCTCTCCCTTAATGGAACCTTTTTGACCCCAGTTTCCTAGTGCCTCCTTGAATCTTGATTCCTGGTGTGCCTCTTAATTCTCAAATATACCTTACACATATATTTGCTTTATGAATTGTTACTGAGGTAGCCAAATTTGAATTTTTTTCCCTTAGGGAAGCCTGAATTTTAAATAGGTGATATAATGTTTTCAGCCCAAATATAAGTCTTTGATTTGAACATTTCATATATCAACACTCAGAATGGGAGTAGGGGTGTTGACATTCTACAACAAAGGCAGTCATCACCTCTTTATAGACAAGACTGGCCCTGACATGAAACCTTCTACCTAGAAGCAGTAAGAACCACTTGGTACAAGACTGGATATGACAAATGAAAGAAAAACTCTTATAAATGAGAAGATAAACTCTTATTCACTCTGACATGAATAAAGGTCAGAGGGAGCCTTTATTCACCTAACACCAAAAATAATTAAAACTGCATTTCTTCAGGAAGATGTTTCCCTAGCTGAATCTCTGACCTTCTCTGGGTCACTATAGTGACATCAGACTTCAAAAACTAAGGAGTCTTTATTTTAGAGGTGTTTGGAATAAAGACAAAAAATTCCCTTTGGGTTGTCTGTGTCTTACCCCTTTCTCCTGAGCCCATCATGGCTGGCCTTCTGCCCAGCAGAAGGTGAAGTGTTTGACTTTTGTGCATCCTGGTGGTTTTTCTCTTGGCTTTGTATTTCTTCACCTCCTCATTAAAAATAATCAGAAAACAAATTTACATACAAAATGGTTAGAAATGAGAACAATTTTATATTCTTTATTCACTTTCCTACATTAGCACAGGGCAAAGAAGTCTATAATAATTGTCAATGATAATCCCTTCCTAAAATTCCCAGTCACACTGTTATTCCTTATTAGTTGAGCATTCCAGAGTTAAATGAGGAATAACATCAGGACTGATCTGTGGGAAGTTTGCTGAGCTAAGCTTTCTAGGGATGACTGCAATGGAAGAACAATACATCTTCCTCCTAAGATGTCTTTAGGGTAGAGGAGCCTGGGTTCATGAGAACTCCAAATCCTTAGAAACTGAATTCAGGATAGGATTCTAGAAATGATACTCTGGTTTCTAGTACATAAGCCAGATTTAATGGGAGAGTGAGTACCTGTGAATACACCTCATAACTTGAAAGACATTTCATACTCTGGAAAGTACTGAGGTTTAAGTGAAAGAAGCAGCCATGGCTAACTGCTTAATTCTAACTCTACTCCATTCTGTCCTTTTGTGTCATCAGACCTGATCTTACCCATCTGAGAAAGCCCTTCCTTCTAGTGCCACACCCAGAAGTGGCACTGAAACAATTTCAAGCCTTCCAGCCCTTCCTGCCACACTTCAAAACGAGGGAATTAGTCTCTGGTATATGAAATATCAGATACCCTAGGAACAGGCCAGAAGATGCCTGCTCCACCTGTACTATGCCACACATGAGAAATATGCTCTTAAACACAAGTTTCACTCAATATTTAACCAATTAAATTATTGTTTGAATGTACAGAGTAGCCTTCTCAGGGTGGGCTGTTATTTTCATTTGGTGACAGTATAATTCTTCACTGAGTAAAAGTGTCCTGTGCCTTTCAGAACATGGAAATCTCTGGCACATGCCAGCTAAATTCTGTTAATTTTCCCATCTATGACTTCCCCCCAAGTCATAGAGATGACCAGAAATGTCCCCTTGCATTTCTAAATAGTCCCCTGGCTTGGGGAAGGGGGCAAATACACAATATCGTCCCATGGTTGGGAACAACTGGATTAGAAAAAGTAATATTTTTAAGAAATCTGAAAAACATTTTGTTGAAAAATCAAGGATAGCTTTCACAACGTGAATCATACAATTCATCTGTTTTATGTTAATTCCTTAAATGTTTAGTAAAATATTGGAAGTGCATTTAGTAAAAGAACTGTGATGAATACAAATGCTTCCTTTAACAGCCTCAGTATATCAGATATACAGAAAATCACTGTGTATTTTTTCTACTGACTTCCTCTTCCCTTGCATGAATTACAAATTTAGATTTCATGTTTTGAAAGGACCTAAAGGATTCAGGAAATTCAACTGTGCTCATTTGTTACATAGTATAGTGAAGTTATTTAGCCAGCCAAAATGCAGAGTAAGACACTTTTGAGACCAAATAATTTCTTTAATTACCTGGATTTCTTCTTAAGATGGACTGTCGGACAACATCTGTGCCTAGAACATTGGCTTGCTTGAAACGTTTTGACTTTTCTTCAAAAAACCACTCACCAGTTACAATCCTTAGTTGCCTACAGAGGGCAAAAGGGGAGAACATTAAAACTCAGTTATGTAGCCAAATAGATAACTCTCAAAAATTTCTAACTAAGTAAAAAAAAAAAGGCAGTTATTAGAGAGCCCATCTCAATCTCTGGAGTACTCTACAATGATTATTATGGCCAATATTAGTTGAATACTTGCTATGTACCAGGTACTGGTAATTGTTCTTCATACTTACTATATTTTTATCCACATAAAAACTCTGTATTAGCCCTGGCTGGCGTAGCTCAGTGGATTGAGCGCGGGCTGCAAACCAAAGTGTCGCAGGTTCAATTCCCAGTCAGAGTACATGCCTGGGTTGCAGGCCATGATCCCCAGCAACCGCACTTTGATGTTTCTCTCTCTCTATCTCCCTCCCTTCCCTCTCTGAAAATAAATAAATAAAATCTTAAAAAATTATCCTAAAAAAACTCTGTATAACCATTAATATCCCCATTTTACAGATAAGAAAACCGAGATTTAGAGCAGTAAAATAGCATGCCTCCCATCACATAGCTGGTAAGTAGAATTAGGATCCAATCCCAAGCAGCCTGGCTTAGGGCTCAAGTTCTTAACTACTGCATTAGTGGGTAAATAATTTTCAGTGGAAATAGTGGGGGACAAGTGAAGGTTTTGAATTACAAAGGGGCCATGATAAGACTCTGTTTTAGAATGATACCTTACTGTAATATGATGACTGGGTTAGAGTAAAGAGAGAATGGTGCAAAGAGACAGGTTAGCCATGGCAATAGTCCAGAAGAGAGATGACAAGACCCATGCTAGGACAATGGCAAGACTAACAGAAAGGGGGAGATAAACTAAAAACACAACTGTTAGAAGGGCTTGTCTGGATTTCATAATCATTTGAATGGTGAAGGTAAAGAAGAAGAATCTTTGAATAATCAAAGCTATCTTTCAAGCCATGCTCCACCCACCTTCAATAGTTACACAAACACTTTACCCTAGTTACACAGGCCTATGTTCCATTCTCAGAAGATGGCCCATCTCTATTGTTGGGACAATAGTTAGTAAACACTATTGTCCCAACACTTCTGTGGAGGGTTGTAATGGAAAAGGAGGTTGAAAGATAGAATTGAGTCATATGATGGAAATCTTTGAATGTCACACAAAGGAGTTGGAATGCTATTCTGGAGGCAATGGGGGAACTCTGGCAGCTTTTCTAAAGTTCAGGTTGGATCATATAATCTCTGGAATATTATATCGAGAAAGGAGAAACCAGAAGCAGGCAGGTCAATTGCGAAGTTATGACAAAAGATAGGCTAGAAAAATATGAAGATATAAACTAGGGTATCACAAGGGCAACAAGACTGGTGACATGGTGGCTAAAACAAAGCATCTGAGAGCCAAATAGAGATTTCTTGGCTCAGAATATTATATCTGTGTGACTCAGTAATTGATTGGACTTAGAAAATCACAATTAGATCCTGACCAGAGAGGAGTGGGGAGGAGGTTAATGAGAGAAAGAAAGGGAAGGGTCAAGTCAAGGAACATGTATAAAGGACCCATGGACAAGGACAATGGGGTGAGGACTGAATATGGAAGGGGAAGATGGGCAGGGCAGGGCAAGGGAGAGCAATGAGGGGAAAATGGGGACAACCATAATTTAACAACAATAAAATAATTTAAAAATTCTCCAGAAAAATATACCAAATTGTTTCCCCACAGCATTTACCCTGAAATCCTACCCTACTTCTGAACACAGGAGACAAAAGTCACTTATATATACTCCAGGAAGACAAAAAAAAAAACAACAATTAAAAATGGGCAAAAGACTTGAACAGACACTTCTCCAAGGAGGTCATACAGAGGGCCCAGAGACATTTGAAAAGATACCCAGCATCACTAGCCATCAAAGAGATGCAAATTAAAACAACAAGGAGATATCACTTCACACAGGTCAGAATGGCCATCATAAACAAAGCAACAAACAATAAGTGTTGGAGAAGATGTGGAGTAAAGGGAACCCTAGTGCACTGTTGGTGGGAATGCAGACTGGTGCAGCCACTGTGGAAAACAGTATGGAATGTCCTCAGAAAACTAAAAATGGAACTGCCTTTTGACCCAGCAATTCCACTGCTCAGATTATACCCTAAGAGCCCTGAAACACCAATCCAAAAGAACCTATGCACTCCAATGTTCATAGCAGCACAATTTACAATAGCCAAGTGCTGGAAGCAACCTAAGTGCCCATCAGTAAATGAGTGGATCAAAAAACCATGGTGCATCTACACAATGGAATACTACTCAGCAGAGAGAAAGAAGGAGCTCTTACCCTTTGCGACAGCATGGATGGAACTGGAGAGCATTATGCTAAGTGAAATAAGCCAGGCAGTGAGGGACAAATACCATATGATCTCACCTTTAACTGGAACATAATCAACAAAAGAGAAAAGCAAACAAAATATAACTAGAGTCATTAAAATGAAGAACAATCTAACAATAGCCAGAGGCAGGAGGAGGGGACAGTGGGGAGAAGGGTTTTCAGGAACTACTGTAAAGGACACATGGACAAAACCAAGGGAGAGGGTGGAAGCAAGGGAGGAAGGTGGGTTTGTAGGGGGTGGGGAGAAAATACACACAACTGTAATTGAACAACAATAAAATAATTTAAATAAAAAATGAAATATTAAAAAATGTTGCTTATATATAAAACAGTTCCTCTACTGAGAAAAGAATGAAAATTCTATTATTGGACCAAATTATTCATTGAAAAGAATACCATATCATGTACATCTCAGATTTACTCCCAAGTTGCTTGATCATCTAATGAGAAGCAGACTATTAAATCAGCTCCAAACTGTATAAAATGTCCTTATGAAATATGTCAAATATAAGAAGACCTAATGAACCAAAACCAAATGCTTGAATAGGTTAAATTATTTCTGGATACATCTCAAGTGCTCTATAGACTTACATATTACTATTTATGTGGAAAATGTAGATGGTAATTGTGCTATTCTAAATTCTAAATTCCTCAAGGTTTTTATCTCTTAGTTATCAACCAAATGCTAATCTAGCTACTGCTATGATTAAACTTTGCTGATTAAATTAAAGTTTCCAATCAGGGAGATTGTTCTAGATTATGGGAGTGCAAAGTATCACTAAGCTCTTAAAAACAGCAAGTGGTGATTGCTGGTGGGTATGAGGTATAAGGGGACTAAATGGTAATGGAAAATATATTAAAGATGAAAAGTTAAAAAACAGAGGAAGAAGAAGAATTCAAATGCTGAGATGCTGTACAATTAGTCAGAGAGGTTTCTTTTTTTGTTTGTTTTTTGTTGTTGTTGTTTTTGTTTAAAATTTTATTTTAATCATTGTTCAAGTACAGTTTTCTCCCTTTTACTCCCATTCCAGCCCACCCACCCAACCTTCCTCACTTCCCTCCCATTGCCACCCTCCCCTTAGTTTTTGTCCATGTGTCCTTTAAATTTGTTCCTGTAAACCCTTCCCATTCTCCCCTGAAATTCCCTCTTCTCTCCCCTCTGGTCACTGTCAGTCTGTCCCCTATTTCAGTGTCTTTGGTTATATTTTGCTTGTTTCTTTGTTTTGTTGTTTATGTTCCTGTTAAAGGTGAGATCATATGGTATTTGTCTTTCACTGCCTGGCTTGTTTTGCTTAGCATAATGCTTTCCAGCTCCATCCATGCTGTTGCAAAGGGTAGGAGCTCCTTCTTTCTTTCTGCTGCATAGAATTCCATTGTGTAAATGTACCATAGTTTTTTGATCCGTTCATTTACTGATGGGCATCTAGGTTGCTTCCAGCACCTAGCTATTCCAATATTCATAGCAGCACAATTTACAATAGAGAGGTTTCAAATAAGAAAAAGATTTGGCACACTAAGACAACTCAGATATAGATGTCCGCATATAAGGACCACAGAGAGAAGCCTCTAGGACCTAAGGTTGGCTTTTAGCTAATAGCCAACAAGGAAATGGGAGCCTCATTCCTACAACCACAAAGAATCAAATTCTACCCACCAAAATGAGCAGGAGCTCAGCCAGCACATACTTTGATTTCAGTCTTGTGAATGCTGAGTAGAGAATCAAACCAAGCCAAGCCAGACCTCTGAGCTATAGAACTGTGAGATAATATATTTGTGTTGTTTTAAGCTGCTAAATGGTGGCAATTTGTTATAGTGGAAACAGAAAACCAATACAATAATAAAACACAGAATTACATATTTTTAATATTCAGTTTAGGAAATAACTTGCACAGTTTTTGAGAAGATAACTATGGAAAATTCAGAAAAGCAATAGGGCAGAAGTAGGCAAACTGTGACCTATGGACTAAATTCACCCAACTATCTATTTTGTATGGTCTACAAGCTCGGGATGGTTTTTAAGCTTTTAAATGGTTGGAAAAATCAAAAGAAGAATATTTTATGACAAGTAAAAGTATATGAATTATATTAAAAATTCATTGTCCCTAAATAGTTTTATTTGAACATAGTGATGCTCACTTGTTTCTCTATTTTCTCTGGCTGCTTTTCTGCTACAACTGCAAAGCTGAGTGTAGCACATAGCCACAAAATCTAAAATATTTTCTTTGGCATTTTATTTTTTTTAAAGTTTTGTCAAACTCTGCAATAGGAAAAGGAGTGTACACAAAAAGAAACAAGAACAAGAGGAATAATATAAACCAGTGGTTGTAAAACCCCAATGGTGGCATGCCAAAATCTCAGCTCTTTTTTTTTTTATGTTCTTGAGATGTGAGGTGAGGTGGATAGCACACTGAGAGCAGTTTCACATGTGACAGGGGAAAAGGGTACATATCCAGTTTACCTGCCCCAAGAAGTGAGTCCCCATATCATCTTTACCATCTACACATAGAGCTGCCAACACCTAACACAAATACGATCTTCCCAGAATTATTAGTCATTACTTTTTGCTATTCTTATAAGAACACTAACTATAATCCTTTTATTTGCTCAATTCAGATATGCACCTGAGTCATTTGTCATTTCAGAGCTCTATGACATCAGAACAATCTTTTGAAATTATGGCTTTGCCATCTTCTCAGGTCATGGAGGTCAATAGATGGCTTAGTAGAAGAATGAGAAACAAATACCTACAGAGTTTATACCATGTACCAAGTAAAGTGCTAGGTTATTTATATAGGACATCTCTAATCCTCACTATAAATCATAGGTAGTTATTATTATTCTCAATTTATGGATGAGGAAACCAAAGCTCACATGGGTTACATAATCTGCCCTAAGTTCTAAAGATATTATAGCAGAAACAGAATTTATACTGAAAGCCCATGCCCTTTACATTTGATAAAACTGTCAGATGAGAACTCATACTTTTCAGCTATAACAAGGCCTCAAGTAATGGTGAAAACCTACAGAAGCCAAGGAATATCCTACAGCATTTCATACAATGGGCTCTGATTTTGTTTGTGTGTTTGTTGGGGGCAGAGTATATGAATAAAGGAGGAGTAAAAGACAATTGAAAGTAAACATGACACCCAATGTAAAATTTATATTCCTCTCTGCCACATCAATCTGACATTTGAAAAACACAAGGCTTGAAATAGAATTTGTGTTTCCTCTAGTTCATGCTCTGAAGAATGAGTTTGACTGAAATTGAATTACACTAATTATTTGTGATTTTAAATGATTACTGAGTATTCAGAATTTTCTAGGCCTTAATTTTCTCTAACATTAAAGTTCTGGGACTTCAAGTTTTCACTTGGAAGCTATTTAAGTATAAGTGCAACTTCAGTACTCCTTAGATTTATAGGGGAAAAATACCCTTTGCCCTGAAATTTCATTCCTAAATGCACTCCCAACAGGAGTCTTCTCAAACATTTTTGGCAGAAGTCACAGTAAGAAACACGTTTTATATCACAATCCAGAAAATAAACACACAGACTCATACATTACATATATATTTACATATATTTACATTTATATGTGAATATACATGGTGGAGCAAAAGTAGGTTTATAGTTGTCAGTATGCAAAACAGATTATGATTATTTATTAACTATTATATTATTTCCCATACAAATATCTATAAATCTACTTTTACACCACTCTGTGTACTACATTTATTATTATGCTTATACACACATATAAGTGTATGTATACTGACATTTTCTACTTCATTTCCTTTTTTTCAAATGAAAACCCTACCAACTCATCATGACCCACAGTTTGAAAAGCCCCACCCTAGGAAAACTCTTGTACATATTTGTCAGGCCACATGAACAAGAATGTTACAGCAGCACTTTTGTACCATCAACTGAAATAATATAAAGGTCCATCAACATGAAAATAGATATATTATAGGATGATACCATGGTGAAGATGAATGTAATGGTATTAACATAAACATGGCTAGATTTCATTTTAAAATGTTGAGCTAAAAATGTCACAAATAATACATATAGTATGATTTCCATTTCTATAGCACTCAAAAATGAAAAATTAAAAAAATATATTGCTTAGGGACACATCCAAGTGCAGTAAAACCATAAAGTAAAGCAAGGGAATGAAAAAACTGCTAAACAGGAATGTTCTCTTTCTTAAACTGGGTGATAAATATGCAGATATTCTTTTTATTATTGTTGAAACCATTCATATACAGTATTGAGTGTCATATGTATGATATTTTCACATTAAAAATCTCTTTAGTCTATGTACATATTAAGATACCATACCACAGTGAAAAAGGCATTCTAAAAGAGGGGAGGGCTCTTGAATGTAATTAACAGGTGGTTGAATATTGCATGTCAAGGTACTCAGAACAGCCACTTACCATGCCCAAATCTCTGGGTCAATGTGGGTAATCCCACACTTGCAGCTAGATTATGGAAATTTGCTAAACTAGGGATGATTTGGAAATGACTATGTGGCCACTGTCAATACCTATCAAACCAAAGATCACCAGGAACCCACCTCTGGTTAAACAAGTCAAGATGTTTGTTCATTGAAATGAAGGAAAACACATGACATGAGAACCATGAGGCATCTCAGGAAGACAATATTTGAAAGGATATAATATGGGATTTTGGTTTATGTTAGGGGGACTGTTCAAGGAAGAAGATATCTGCTCTTGATTAGGTGATGTCAAGAAGTGGGGACAATTATATGATTGGCATCTTAATAAGTTTTATCTAGAAGAAGGGCAGACTAGAACAAGGCTAAAGCTATAATTGGTAAGGAAGCAGCATGTCATTCACATTAATCAGGAAAGGGGGATGTTTGCTATATTGTGGCTTGAACTGTCTCTGTGCTTTTATTTATGCTTAGATAATATTATGAAGTGATTTTATTTTCTCTTAGTTCATCATGGCTGTAGAATGATCCTGTGAGATGCTGGTGTTCTGAGATTATGCCCAACAGGAGAACACCATAGCCTACTACCTGAGCGACAGTTCAGCTCCTAACAACATCAAGGCCTATGTGCAAGTGTCAGATCACTTTCCAGATTTCAGGGGCTGTATTTCTTTTTTTCGTAATAAAGGGCTATATATTCCCTTCTGCACTCTCTCTGTGTATGTTCCAACATTACTACTATCTTCTTTCAAGTTTACTGACAGATTTATATTTCATCTATTTCAGTTACATTTCACCTATTTCAGTAATCATTACCAGTTCATCAAAAACAAAATATCAGGTTCCTCCTTCTTTGAAGAGACTCTCACAAGGACATAGAGCAGCACGAAATGTCACAACATGGCATGAATATAAAATCAGTTCATGAATACTGTATCAGAGGTGTTTCATTTTTTGGTTCCCTGTCATGTAGCTTGTATCTTCAAGGTCTTTCTGAGTTCAGCTGGGGTGCTAATTAGGAAAAATGATCATTATGACTGTCTTTGTGTTGAAGGGCATCTGCCTCAGCTAACATAATCATGTGGAATTTTGTAGGTCTTGTCAGGATAGCAAAATGGACTAACTGGCTGCATCGGGATCCCTTTCATTCTGTTTCTATAGAATTAGCTTTACAACTGGACCTACAGCAACCATCTTGTTAGAATCTGAAGGCGCTGGAGAAAATGTCAATGACTGCTCAGCCCATTGTAACAGCTATCCTCCCTCCATCAGTCCTTGCTCTCATCTTTTCAGTGCCACAGCAATAAAATCTCTTTACTTTTACCCAATCTGAGGTAAATAACAATAAAGGTTGTGCTTCCAACTGATTACAGAATGAGTCACTTTCTGACTCATCTCATCTCTTAGAAGTCAGGGTGGGAATTTTAATTTTATGGTCTATTAAACAAGGAGGCAGCCCAGTGGCACTGCAACATTCTCTTACAACAAACAAAGAATGTTCCCTGCCAATAAAATTATCATTCACACTTTCTTTTCAAACACCACTCTATGAATAGAAAATAAGAGACTTCCAATACTGACAGGTTAAGTCTCTGAGATTACACAGACCAGTACCTAGAATATTGGAGAAATAATGGTATCCATTTCCAGCTTTAAAAATGAGGGGTTTTGATATGTCACATTAAACACTCATTTCCAGCTGTCACATAAGTATGTGACTGTAAATTGTTGTCAGAGATATAAAAATCACACATTTAAAGCTGTTTCTTCCTTAGGACATTTTAATACATTAAGACCAATTACTCTACTGATGAGACAATATTGTAATAAACTCATCTTCCTCCTTAGACCATAAAAACCCAAGGGTAGTCCATGTTTTATACATCTTTGTATCCTTATCCCCTAGTATACCAACAAGTTATCAATAAATGTTGTAAAAGGGATGGATAGATGGGTGGATGGATGGATCAATTGGGAAGGTGAATGGTTGGGTTTATTAAGTTATTGTTTCACCAATAAAAGGAGTACACATGATTCAGATGTTGTATACTAATACATTAACATTGTCCTAATGAAGACATAGAACTTGCAATTTGGTATTTATTCTTACACCCTTCTGACAACAACTTGCCTTATAGTTAAATCTTTCTGTGACAAAGAAAGATCTTTTTGTGATTGGGAATTTATTCTGTTCAGAGGACAAATGTATTTGGCACGGCTCATGTTTTTTTTTTAATCCCATAATCCTGACAGAGGAAAACTACATTTGTTCCATAACTTGTTTAAACCTGAAATGCCTTAAATGAAACCCTGTCACCTATTAATTAATTAATTAATTTATTTATTTATTCATCCACCCATCTAATCATTTAATAAATATTCATTGAGTGCTTATATAGGCATTTGTTTAGGGACTAGAATTACACGAGTGAACACTAGAGATAAAATTTATATTCTAGTGAAGGAAGAAAGATAATGAATAAGATAAATAAGTAAACTATGTAGCATATAAGTGTTAAGGGGAAAACACAGGAAGTGATCATACAGTCAAAAGTAAAAATAGGTTTACAGTTGTGAGTATACAAAACACAGTTTATTCTTCTATTATTATTAGTTGTTGTATTATTTATTTGTATTACAACTGTAAACTTACTTTTGCCACCTCGTATTAGTTTGGGTAGGCTATGTCTATAACAACCATTCTCTGGATTCCATTAATACATTAAATGTTTATCTCTCAATATAAACTAATGTGGACCTGACATGATTTAGGGGAAAATATTTGCAGTTACCATCCATACTGACAGGTAGACAATTGATTGCAAAATTTTCAATTACCAATGTTTGAATACATATGCTCCTTGGGTCTTGTATTTAAAGGTATGCTTTAGTAATTGCAAGTGGCATTTAGAAATTAAACACAAAATTTCTCTTCCCATACATAAGTTTGAGGCAACTACTGATTGATTGAAGGGCTCCTGAGTTATAGTCCCTCGTTCCTGTTGTTTGAGCAGATGGGGGTCCAGATTGTAGGGAAAAAGGGTCAACAGTAGTGGAATAAAAAACTGCACAGCAGAAAGAAAGAAGGAGCTTCTACCCTTTGTGACAGCATGGATGAAACTGGAGAGCATTATGCTAAGTGAAATAAGACAGGTGGTGAAAGACAAATACCATATGATTTCACTTTTAAGTAGAACATAATCAACAAAACAAATAAGCAAGCAAAATATAGCCAGAGACATTGAAATAAAGAACAAACTGACAGTAACGAGAGGGGAGGTGGGAGAGGATAATGGAGGGAAAGAAGGGGAAGGGTTTTCAGGAACATCTATAAAAGACAAATGGACAAAACCAAGGGGCTGTGGGTTCAGGATGGAAGGTGGGGATGGCTGGGGTTGGGGAGAGTGGGAGCAGGTAAGTGGAGACAACTGTAATTGATCAACAATAAAAAAAGCTAAAAAAATCATTAAATTCTGGGGGTCAAATAAAATAATATTGTATGATAATCAGAAAAATGTTGTTTAGAAATTCCATATAAATCCTTAGACTTTGCAATTGGAAGGTCAATCATTTGTTGAAGTTACATTTCCTTCTTCACTGTCCTGAAGTAGCAAAATTTACCTTGGCAGAGTCTGATAGTAAAAGAACTGGGTGGAGAAACAAATGAAGGAACTTACTCATCCCAATTCTACTAACACACATTCTAACCTCTTGGCATTCTTATTTTCACTATCTATAAAGTATCAGATTAATTGTCTTTATTACCTAATAGGTATATTTTAAAACCTTGAATGACTATTCCCTAGGAGTAACTTTTCTAAAAATAGATCAGTTCTGACAGGGTCTGATGATCCAATTTTGAAATTAGCTCTATTCTTGATTTGATTAGGGTAATCCTGAGTATCTAGGGGCCCTATTCTATTACCCCAGTAGGAGAAAAATGTATATTCTTAATTGATGCAGAATGTCACTATGCTTTATTTTTTTAATTGTACAATTTTTAATTTGTTTACCAATTAAAAGTTATCAGGTTTATGAGAACATAACATATGCACAAAACCAAGAGAAACAATAAACAATACAATCAGTCTCATAGGGGACTTAAATAATGGATCTATAATTCATAGGCATTAAAATAATTATGAATAATTTATTTGATAAATTATAAGAAAAGACGGAGGTCAGCAGAGAGTTAAAAACATAGATAAAAAGAAAATGAAAATTCTAAAATTGAAAAACACAACTGAACTTATAAAATAAATAGATGGATATAACAGCAGATTAGACATAGCCAAAGAAAAGATTAGTGAATTGAAAGACAAATCAGACTAAAATACGAAATGAATTCAAATATTAAAAAATAGAAAATATGGAAAACAGCATAAGAACCATATGAAAGATGTTGAATACAATTAAGATACATATTTGTAGGACCTGGAGTAGAGGAGAGAGAAAATGGGGAAAACACTTTGATTTATATAAAGTACAGACAGTCCCCGACTTATAATGTTTTCACTTATGATTTTTCAACTCCACAATGGTACAAAAGAGAATATATAATGAATTACATGAGATATTCAACATTTTATTATAAAATAGGCTTTGTGTTAAATGATTTTACCCAACTGTAGGCTAATGTAAGTGTTCTGAGCACATTTAAGGTAGGCAAGACAAATATATGATGTTCAGTACGTTAGGTGCATTACATGCATTTTCAGCTTATGGCATTTTCAATTTCCAATGAGTTTATCTGGATGTCACTTCATTGTAAATCGAAAAACAGTTGTATAAGAAATTAAAGCTAATCTATGGTGTTAGCAGCATAGTGATCATTGTTGGGGAACAAAAACGGAGCATTATTTAGAAGAAGAATGAAAAAGGTTTCTGGGGTGTTAGTGATGTTTTATTTCTTCACTTGAGTGATAGTGACACAGAAATTATGATAATTGAAGAAGCTGTATACCAGTGCTTCTCAAACTGAGGCAACTTTTGCTCCTCAGAGGATATGTTTGGAGGAATTTTTCATTGTCACAACTGGAAATGGGGATGGGTGCTACTGGCAGTAGCTGGGTAGAGGCCAGGGATGCTGCTAAAGAGCCTGCAGTGCATATGGCAGTCCCTCCCCGCCTTAACCAACAATCATATTGCCCAAAGAAAAAGAATACAGATGACTAAACTCAGTTTAGAAAAAAGAATAAAAATGTGACAAAGGCAATGTTGCAACCTGTAGGGTAAATGCAGGCAGTCTGGCTTCCTCACCCAGGTGTCTGAGTAACTAAGGGAAGCAGTGTTCCCATAACCCTGAATGGGTCTGATAACTAGTGTTCTCATAGCCTTGAGACTGGGTCCAACAAACTGTTCCCATAACATGAAGTGGGCTCGCATGTGCAGAATCATGCTATGTTACATAATTTTCTGGCTCAAAGCTTACTTTGTTTGCCTCTAGTACTTAAGCCAGTAGGGTCTTTTCCTGAGAGACACACAGTTTGCAGTATGTGTGGCTTTCCCACCTGTGAGTAAGGGCATGTCAACCATCCACATGACTGTGCATTTTCTTCCGTCTCCCAGAACCTAGAGTGGACCTGATAGGCCTTGACAGGCTGCAATACACAACCCATATGTTAATGATTCCAACAGTGTTCATTTCTCCCAGATCTGATAAAGGATGTTTGCTAATTAGGGAAAGGAAGTACTGAAAATAATTTATTTACATGGTACAAAGTATCAAAGATGATTACTTAAGTAAATTAATGTATCCACAGAAAGTAATAAAATAACTTATTTGGTTCATTTCCTAGGAACAACTTATCTCATTCCAGTATTGAAACATAGCATGAATTGCTCAATTGAAGATCACTTTTATGAAAAAGTACAGGCAAAATAACATTAAATAAATAATGTAATTGCTGCCCTGGCTAGCATGTCCCAGTAGGTTGGGCGTCATACTGCAAAGTGGAATGGTCATTGGTTCAATTCCTGGTCATAGCACATGCCTAGGTTATGCGTTTGGTCCCCATTTGGGGCACATATGAGAGGTAGCTGATTGATGTTTCTCTCCCTCTTTTTCCCTCTCTTCCCTTCTTTCTAAAAATAAAACAATAAATAAAACCTTTAAAATCAATGCAATCACTGAAATGTAGGAATCCTCAATAGAACAAGTACCATCTTTTTCAGACCATAAGACACACCTAGGTTTTAGAGGAGGAAAATAGAAAAAGAAAATTTTGAAGCAAACAATGTGGTAAAATATTTAATAACATAAATAACATAATATTTCACCAATGTAAATGTAAACAGAACTTAACAGCAGCATTAACAACCATTATTCCTCCCAAATGTGGGGGGGGGGGCGGGGAAAGTGTGTCTTATAGTCCAAAAAATATGATAGCTCTTATTCAGAGAAGTTGGAAATGGAAGATCACTTAGTCTTACTAATAAAATATTCACTTTCTTCCTAAAGTAGCCTCTTAACACCTATAAGAGGATGTTTCAGTGAGGGCAAAAGATAAACTTAACCAAATGAACCAAACCAAACCAACCTGAAGTGATCCTAGCATTCCACCCTGCCCCACCTTAACCACAGGAAGCAAAGATCAATATAGTTATCTTAAGATGAAATTATTAGGTACATCCCAGAATATAGGAGATGAAGGGGCCTTGGGAGAAAGAAAACTTACTGGTTGATCAAGGGGGAGACTTCTCAAAAGGATGGAATTCGGTTGGCTCCAGGAGTAGTTGAGACCACATCATGCTTCAGACACCAGTTTAAGTGAACTTAGAAAACAATGATTCTTGACTTACACCCAGATTGGCATAGTGAAACCTAAGATCGCTATACTCCAATAGGCTAAACACAGAGGTGAATGAGAAGGTTGTTTCCCTTTGCCCTCTCTCAATAACTAGGTTGGCAAGAAATTTGGGAGTTACTCCAGTTATGTCCCTCAGTTGATGTGGAGAGATCAGCCTGATATTTCATATTTATCTTGCCTGTTGCCCCAAGTGTCTCAATATCTCAGGGTAATTTTGACTTATGGAAAGCCATGTAGAGCCAAGTAGGGCTAAATGGAAGAAAGCTCCCGGATGGTTTTCAAATGGAGAAGAGACCTTGTTCTGTGAAGCTTCTAATTTTACTATAAAGTTATAGTGTTAAGAAATAAAAATACTATCTTTTCTGACTCTGTATCTCTCTTGTTCTTTCTTTCTCTTTCTCTCTCACACACACAATACACACCCATCCACATACTGGAGCTCAGCCAAGGCCTTGCTGAGCCTGCGACTGGGCTATTCTTTTAATCCCACATTCTATTCATAAATTTTAAATACTCTTTTTACTTCTTGCTTTCCTCACTTGAATCACTTCAGTCATCACATCTGGTTTTCCGAGCAACAAGGAACATGTATGAAGCACACATGGACAAAGCCAAAGGGGGTGGATTCAAGGGTAGGAAGCCGGGATGGTGGGGCAAGGGGTGTGGTGGGGTGAAAATGGAGACAACTGTACTTGAACAACAATAAAAAAAGAAAAGACAGAAACTCACGCGACTTTGGCACAGACAGTGCACCTCCAGCTGCCATCAGGGCCCAACACCCGGCACTCACGGCACACTCTCAGTGAGCAAGCCTGGCATCGGTCTCCCCGGTCAAATATTAAACCCAGGTTTTTCTGACAGTGAGCGCAAATTCTGCTTGTCTCTTGTTGAGTCTTCCCACTTCTACGTTTTGCTTCCAAGAGTTCATTTTTAAGCTTCCTGAAAGGAGAGAAAAAATTATTAAACAACAACAACAACAACAACAACAACAGAGGAGCTGAGCTGTCTTTATTTAAGGGACATTTTCATTAGGAAGAACATTTAAAATAATCAAGAAGTCAGAGCCAAATATTTTCAGAAAACACAATTTCTTTCTCCAGAATCAATGACTTTTTGACATCAGTAGTAGAAAAACATGTTTTACTTTGGAATTTTGACATTCTTTACTGGCATTGCTAGTTTGCTATTAGTACTTACTCACATTGCACTCCAACTTCTCTAAGATCTTTGATAACATAATATTGGAGCAGAACCCCAGCCTAGAGGCATGCATAATACCATGTCATTTACTTGCATAGATATACTTACTACATGAGGCAAGATTATGAAATCAAACTTGGGAATATGGGAACTTCCCTAAGATGATCCAATGAAGATTTTGTTACAAAGACATTGCCTACCATTTCAAATGTAAACACTTCTTCTTACTATTTAAGGGTTTCCAACATTTCCTTTGACCTGTGGGCTTTGCTGTCAGGCATGTCTATGTTTCAATTCAGGTTTCATCATGAATAGCTATCCAACTTAGACAATGACTTACACATTCAACCTAAAACTCTTCATTTCTAAAATTGGGGTAATAATATTCTTCTTACTATTATTGTATTATTTTCTGTTTTCAAGAGTAAATGACATAATATGTGTAAAGATACCAGCATAATGCCTGGCACATGGGTACTAAAGAAATGTTATTTCCATGTCCCTCCTTTACTATCTGACATGTATATTTATATACCTTAGAAAATAACTATTCAGTGTCAGCATCATCTGGGACCTTATTAGGATGCAGAATCTCAGGCTCCACCTTATAGCTACTGGATCAGATCCTGCATTTCACAAAATCTCTAAGTGATTAAAGTTTGAGAAGCACAGCTTTGTAATATTTGTTCTCAAATTTGCCTATGCACTGGAATCAACTGGGAAGATTCCAGTTGGACAAAAAGTTATACTTATTCCCAAGCCTTATCCCACCTACCCCCATTCTGATATAATTGGTATGAGATGTGGCCTATGCAATGATGATTTAAAAGTGTCCTTATTTCTTCTACATATTGCCAAGTTTGGAAAACACTAATGTAGATGACAGGTTCATTCCACTTAAATGCTTCACAAACATGGCATTCCTTTATACTATCTGCATCCAGTACCTTCTTCAACATAGCATTTGTATGATCCAAAACAAACAAACAAACAAACAAACATCCCAGAATCATCCCACACATTTCATACAATCTCATTTTACATTTGTGGACCTGTGCTTTTTGTTATACCCAGTGAGGCTGGCATCTCCTCAAAGGCATTAACAATGACTTCAGTTTATTGTATATACTGCTCAAGACACAACTGTGTGTTAAATTATAAGGTACTTAAATGTTTAAAACTATTTATTATGTCTTTGGGGCCTTGAAACTAACTTGTGAGGTATTGTGAGTTTCATATTAAAGATTGTAAGCAGTATAAAAAAAAAACCCAGAAACCAGGTCTTTTAATTCCTAGCCTGAATCTCTCATTAATAAATGGAGAATTATAAAAGTGAAGAGTAAGGTTTCCAAAACCTTTGATTGTCTCATTAATTCATTCAATGTGCATTTATTTAGTGCCTATTGTGTACTACAGCATTCTGATATTCAGAGGGAAAATAAGTCAGGCAGGATACCTACTAAGGATTCCCATTATCCTTCAAATTAGTCTAGAAAAGGATAAATGATGCAAGATGATTCATATGTTGCAACAGGCACTCTTAAGTCCTTACTTTTCTGCTTATCTAAACACAAATGACAACAACCTATAACACGTTTTCTTAATCTCTGATTTAGAGCTTACAAAGTACCTCATGTTCTTTTTTCCATGAGCAACTGACTCATGAAATTAAGCATAAGAAAAGCTCCACACAATTTACCTTTGGAAATTTGTAAAGACTACACACTTTTAAAGCACAGAATGTGTTCTCATTTTAAGACCACAACTATATTATTTGGAGAAGTATAACAGACATTTGAATACCTCAGTTCATAGGAGAAATAAAACATTGCCTATTCAAAAACTATAACAATTCATGCAACAATGATAAGGCAACAAAGTGATCAAAATGAGTAGAACAAAGACAGCAATCCTAGACAGCAGTACTATCTGAGTAGGCTGGGGCAGGTGGTGGTGGTGGAGGGAAGAGTAGAAAGCTGAAAAAATGGGGTATTCCTGGATTTCCCAGAGGCAAATTATCCTCTGGGAAAAAAAAAACCCTCTATAATCAGAAGCCTTAAATTTAACCTCTTCAAGTAGAGTGAGACCACTTGGAAAATTTATGGCCATAAAGACAAAAATTTATATTCCATCTTCCTTTGTGTTCTACTGAAATGATTTTATTTCACAATCAGTTTTCACCCAGTTCACTTAGTTCACAGTTCTGGAGTCTGAAAAGACGTGGTCCTCTGTATAAATCAGGTGACAGGGTAGAAGTAACTTAAAGGTCCAAACATACTATCTGAGGAATTCCTAAGGCAATTAGGCCACATATTCTGAAAGTTATCTCCAAGACATGTGGAAAGATTTCCATAGGCTGGCACAAAATATTAAGCAGATTACTGATTTTTAAAATATCTCTTAGAAATTGACCTAATTCAATCATGCCTAGGATAATTCACATGAAGTAGATAACAGTCATTTTCAGACACTCAAGAAGAGGGTAAAAGACGTCAGTTGAAACCAGGAAAAGAGTGTGCAATTGGAGAATTAGTCAGGGAGACAGAAGAGAGCAGTAAGGTGGGAGATGTCTCTTCCCTCTGTTTTACTAGCCAGCACTGACAAAGCAAGATGGACTTTGTTGTAGCCTTGCTGGCCCAGTATTAAGAACTATCTGAGAAAAGTGAGTTTCTGGGATGTTCATCTCTGTCACACATATAAGCTAGAGATACTTCTAAATCCAAGTAACAGGCTTAAATTATTGGTTTCACTGCCCACCCCCAACATACATACATGCATGAAAAGAAATCCAGAATGAGCAGGTTTTTGCATTAGTTCACCTGCAAAATCAGGTTATTAAGGATTTATTTCATCCTGATGGCCACCTATTTTCAAGGTGTGGTTTATCATTCCTAAGCAAAATATCATGGCAGCTCTAGCATAGTGTACAATTTTAAGGCAGCAAGAAGGAAAAAGGTGTCACTTAAACCTGTCTCTTAACAGAAAAGCAAAAATCAACTTGGAAATGCTCCCACCACTACCACTAGCTGCAAGAGAGGCTATGAAACTGGAACAAGTTGAGACTGCATATTCCTACCCTCTTGACATTAGATGTGGTCATGTGACTGACATCAATCCATGAAATGTGGCATGAGATTTCAGATAAAAACTGTAAAAAGCAAATGCTTGGTTTTCCACATGCCCTCCTCTTTGTATGGAGCACAGCAGTGTCCCAAATAAGTAAGTCTGGGTCTTGACATGAGGATGCCATGAAATAGAGTCTTCATCCATCTTGTTATGGATATGTAGCATGAAAAATAAACTTTCATTGTTTTAAACCACTAAGAATTTGAGGATGTTATTACAGCATCACTCAGCCTATCCTGACTGATAAACATACAACCTAGTCCTTCGTCTGTCTGGCTCCCATATATCTTTTTACTTCAGCTTCACTGCTGCTTCCCAGTGAGGCCTTCTCTAACAACCAAATCTAAAGCAGATCCTAGTCTTATACTCACTCAGAGAACTGCATTTTTTTTCTTCACAGTATATATGATAATTTCAATTATACCTTTATTCAGATGTTTTTAAGTATATTTTATTGATTATGCTATTACAGTTCCATTTTTTCTCCCCTTAACCCCTCCACCCTGAACCCCCCTCCTACCATCATTCCCCTACCTTAGTTCATGTCCCTGGGTCATACTTATAAGTTCTTTGGCTTCTCCACTTCCCATACTATTCTTTTTTTTCCCAGTACTATTCTTAACCTCCCCTTGTCTATTTTGTAGCTACCATTGATGCTTCTTATTCCCTGTACCTTTTCCCCCATTCTCGCCCTTCCCCATTCCCACTGATACCTCTCCATGTGATCTCCATTTCTGTGAATCTGTTCTTTTTCTAGTTGTTTGCTTAGTTCATTTTTTTTAGGTCCAGTTGTTGATAATTGTGAGTTTGTTGTCATTTTACTGTTCATATTTTTTATCTTCTTTTCCTTAGATAAGTCCCTTTAACATTTCATATAAGGGCTTGGTGATGATGAGCTCCTTTAACTTGACCTTATCTGGGAAGCCCTTTATCCACCCTCCCATTGTAAGTGACAGCTTTGCTGGATAGAGTAATCTTGGATGTAGGTCCCTACATTCTAGCTCCTTCTTTGCCTGTAAGGTTTCTTTTGAGAAGTCAGCTGATAGTTTAATGGGAAACTCCATTGTAGGTAACTGTCTCCTTTTCTCTTGCTGCTTTTAAGATTCTCTCCTTATCTTTAACCTTGGGTAATGTAATTATGATGTACCTTCATGTGTGCTTCCTTGGGTCCAACTTTGTTGGGACTCTCTGAGCTTCCTGGACTTCCTGGAAGTCTATTTCCTTTGCCAGGTTGGGGAAGTTCTCCTTCATTATTTTTTCAAATAAGTTTTCCATTTCTTGCTCTTCCTCTTCTCCTTCTGGCATCCCTATGATTCAGATATTGGAATGTTTAATGTTGTCCTGGAGGTTGCTAAGCCTCTCTTCATTTTTTTTTAATTCTTGTTTCTTCATTCTGTTCTGGTTGAATGTTTCTTTCTTCCTTCTGCTCCAAACCACTGATTTGAGCCCCAGTTTCCTTAACATTTTCCTTTATTTCACTTTTCATTGCCTTCACTTTTTCCTCTATTTTGTGACCATACTCAACCATTTCTATGAGTATCCTGATTACCAGTGTTTTGAACTCTGCCTCTGATAGGTTGGCTATCTCTTCATTGTTTAGTTGAATTTTTTTCTGGAGCTTTGATGTGTTCTTTCATGTGGGCCACATTTTTTTTTTGTCTTGGAGTGCCTGTTACATAGTAAGGGGTGGAGTCTTAGGTATTCGCCAGGGCAGGGCAACCCACATCCCTGAGTTGTGGTGCTGTATGTGGGGGAGGGGTCTGAGAAGTAACAATGCCACTTGCTCAGGTCTTTGCTGGCTTTCAGTCACTTCCTCTGCTTCCCAAAAGCAAACTGGGCCCTTTTGGTGCTGATTCCCAGGTGGATTGGTTTGTAAATATTCTAGGACCCTGTGGGTCTCTCTAACAAACTCTCCTGTGAGGGTGAGAGTTTCTCCTGCCACATCAACCCCTATAGGTATTTTTAGTCAGAAATTTTGAGTTTTATTTCCCCACTCTGAAGTCTGTCTTGCTCCCCACTTGTTCTTCCTGGTTTATCTGCATGCAAATACGGGACATCCTGGTCCGCCAGCCAACACCAGCCGCTGCCTTGCCCACACCAGTCCTCCAGCCCCCGCCTTGCTGTGAGTTCTCTCCACCCTGGCTGCCTGTCTCTACCCCTCCTACCAGTCTGAATGACTGTTTCTTCTTTAACTCCTTGGTTTTTGGACTTCCATACAGTTTGATTTTCTGGTAGTTTGCATTGTTTTTTTTGCTTTTAAATTTGTTGTTGTCCTTCTTTCGGTTGTCCTTTCGGTTGTCCTTCTTTCGGAGGCAAAGTCAATCTACCTATGCCTCCATCTTGGTCGGAAGTCCTACTTAGCGGTTTTTAACTGGTTTGTTTCACCAACTTCTGTATAATCTCCAAGAGGGCAAGGCTGTGTGTGTGTGTGGTTCAGCTTTGTATTTTACAACAAATAATCAGTGGCTGGAACATAATAAATAGCATTTAAATGAATGAATAAAAGAAAGCATAAGTAAATGCCAGCAAGTGACAGAGGAGAAAGAGAAAGAGAAAGGGAGGGGAGGAAACTCCGCTATCCTACTTACTGAGTATCATTGGGCATTCCACTTTACCTTTCTGGGTCTCAGCTATTTCAACTTCAAAATGAAGATAATTCCTTTCCTATCCTCCTCTGGGGGTGTTTGTGAGGACTAGAAGTAATCAAATATGGTAGTGTGCTTTGTGAATTATAGAGGCCTTTACAATATGAAGCCATCATTATCAGAGAGAGAATGAAAAGATAAAAAATGCACAATGTTGGATCCAGTAGGAATAACATTAAATTAAAATTTGCTTAAACTAAGATCAAACACACTTCAAAAAATTAATACAAGTCTGAGAAAACTACAGAACATTCTCAATTACCTGATAAGAATTTCTATAACTTTTTTTCATCTTCATTAACTTCATTCCTACACCTTTCTTCGATAAGCAAAACTATTTTGATTCTTGAAAATATAAAATAAAAATCTATTTCCCTGATATTCTCTTGTCTGAGAAGAAGCAAAGACTATAGGAGCTGGATGGGAAAGTGTAGTAGAAGTAAATATGGCTCAAAATCAACTGTTAAAAACTGATGAAGAACGCAAAGAAAAAGAAAAAGAAAAAAGCCACTGAAGACATTTAATTCCAGCTACACCAATTCTTCATTTGAGATAAGCTCAGGATGGTCTTGCATTTTAAAATATCAGTTTATTTTTTACATTTCCTTGTTGCTACACAGATACATTTGTATTAACATGTGAATTGATGACCTATATATTTAATTGAAATCTTAAATACTGAAAAGATGAACTATCTCAATTGTAGTTGAATAGGAGAATATTTTCATTTCTATATTCTAGCAATATATTGAATTCATTTTTTCTATTCCATCATCAAAAAAGTTCAATGCATTACAGAGACTGCTTGCTTCACCTTTGTATAGACACATCCCTTTCAAATCAGGAAATGCTTTCATTAAAATTTCTCTCACATTTGTGTGACATTATTTTTCCTTTGTTGCCCTGTCTAGTCTCAATTGTACTGAACATTACTGTGCACCAAATAAGGCAGGTATTTTATAATGAAAGCAATTAGTTGCCTGGAAGAGGAAACCACAGATAACAATTCAAAAAGTATTTTTGATTCCTTGATATGTTTAAACAATCTCCAATCTCATCTAGAAGAGTGCATCAAGGCTCAAGAGAGAGAATGAGCAAATGAAGGCTATATATTCTATTAGTGGCCTAGAGCATAAGCTGTGAAGTCAGTGGGCCTGCATTCAAATCTTGGCCTTTCCACTTATTTCCTTTGAGACTTAAAAAAAATTACTTAAGCTCTCCATGTCTCAAGACTTAAGGAGAACTAACCTTTCTGTCTCAAAATATTCCCCATTTAAAAGAAAATCATAAACCAACAAGCCTCATAAGCTTGTTGTGAACATTGTGTTAAGCACAGCTTGACACATAGTCATTGTGGACTAGACAATTCTGGTATGTGTTTCTTCATATCTGTTCTCCCCTTCTCTATTAGCAGATTTTCTAGCTAGGCTCATGACCACTCAGAATAAAAACTATATTTCCTGGTGCTGCTGCAGTTAGATTTTGTCATGAGACTAAATGCTGACATGATATGATCCGAAATGATTTAGGCAACATCTAGGTCATATCCCTAATGGGAAAGGGCTCTCTTTCATTTGAACTCTTCTTCCTTCCCAGAGGCTGGGATGAAAACATAGGAGTGAGCCATCTTGGATTAAGAGCTAGACTCTCCAGACGGCAGAGCAACTAAAGAAAAGGTACCCAGATCCATGCTATAATGGAGCCACCATAACGATGTCACAAAGCTGACAACCAACCAAGAATTTTCCATTAAAGAGCAAAATATTTATCTTGTTTAAGTCATTATTATAATGTGTCTGTATCACCCACAGCCAAGCCTGTTTCCCAACAAGTAAAATGAGAACTCAGTAACATTAGCTCTTTTTTTATTATCGTCCACTTGAAGAGGTGTTGCTATCAGGTTGTGCTTAAGCCTTGGTTGTGATGCATGCAAGATAAATCCTTGTCTAGAGCTAGAATTTCATATTCCTATCAGAGCACAAAGCCAAGGTGACTGATGAAAAAATACTGTCAAACCGCAAACAATAAGACAAAAATCACTTGAAAAAAATATGTGCATATAGCTCTGGCTGGTGTGACTCACTGAATTGAGTGCCAGCCTGAGACCAAAGGGTCACCAGTTCAATTCAGAGTCAAGACACTTGCCTGGGTTGCAGACCGGGTCCCCATTTGGGGGCACATGAGAGGCAACCACACATAAATGTTTCTCTTTCTTTCTTTTTCTCTCCCTTACCCTTTCTCTAAAAATAAATAAATAAAACCATACACACACACACACACACACACACACACACACATACAGTATATATATAATATATATATATATATATATATATATTATATATATATACACAGAATAATGTCAGAGCAGCCTGATGTCAGCGTACTTCCCAACATTCTCAATTTTTATTCACATCCAGAGGCAATGACATCAACACTGGGGTTATTTTATATTTACCTAAGGGAAATCCAGGGGTGATCAGACCTTCCTTCTGTATTCTAAATATAAACATATTCTTTTTGTTGTAGCTTATATGTGAAGAACTCATTATTAAAACTTAACTATCACAAAGCTCAGCCAAAATAATAACAGACACTCTGTTGTGTGTCATGCTATTTGACAGTAACCCATGTTAAAGACTCCCATTAACAGAGAGTCTTTTGAAAAGATTCTCATTTCAAAAATAAAAAAGGTGCAGTCTCAGAGGGAAAACTTGCTGTGGTTCACAAGGTTATCAAGTGGTGCAGTAAAGATTCAGATGCAAAATTTTATACTCTGAAACCTGAACTCCTCTCTCACACCAGGCCCCTCCCCTTGGCTCTCAATTTATTAAAATTTTTTTCTCAGAAAGAACATTGTATTAACAATGGCCATGTCTTTCCTAGTTGTACAAAGCCATGCTGAATATGTACAAAGTTATGCCTCAGTAAACATGAAAGGTTTCCTCTGCCTGCCCTGCTTCTCCCACCAAATGTCATCTACCCAAGGGGCCTCTTATCAGAGTCTCTCATGGCCAATGAAGCTATTATTCACCAAACACACCACTTTGGTCCTAGTAAATTTTATAAAGGTTTAGATTAATTTTAAAATCCAAGGCTGTTAAAAAGAATCAAGATCTTCTGAGAATTGGGGAAATGTATGGCTTAGACAGAAATCTACCAAGAGAAAATAGTAAGGAGCAAGATTGAAAGAACACTTGTCGAGATAAAGAAATCTTATGAATTGTGCCAATTTCACATTTACAAATTGTCTCAAAGAAACAGGGCATTGTGAAATCTTCAAGTCTGCATATGACACCAAGAATTCCTGGTAGTAAAACACTTGGCTCGTAGGAATATGCCAGATCATCTCACAAAGCCATGTGAACAGACAGGTGATTGATTATTAACTATACAGGTATACACCATTTTATTAGGCTTCACTTTATTGCATTTCAAAAATGTTCCCTGTTTTGCACATTGACGGCAAGGCTCTCCACCAGTCAAAAGATTACAACTCACTTTATTGAAGTGGCCTGGAACTGAACCCAACATATCTCCAAAGTATGCTCTGTCATCTTAAAAAATAGCAGAGATTGATCTCATTAAAATTAGCAAACCAAGTCTTCTCCTGGAAATACCTTGAAATAACTATTGTCTCAATTTCATGGCCAAACAAAGAACAAGGACATGTTTTACTATCTGAAACCCATAGGATACATTTCTTGATTACTAAAAACTGTAGAAAGTCTGTTTGGATAAATTATTTTTTTAAAAGGATGGCTATAGCATCAATAAGCAAGAAGTAGGAAGGCTGTATAGCCCATGGACACTGACAACAATCTGGTAAAGGCCAGGGGGTGGGCAGGAGTTGGATGCTGGGAGGAGGGGGACAAAAGGGGAGAAATGGGGAACATCTATAATAGTGTCAACAAAAATAAAATAAATTTGTAAAAGAAAAAAAGAGTGAAATAGGGAGCATTTGAGATCTTGCTCCCAAGAATATGTTATTATTTGGCTCAAATAAACTTATAAAGAATAAAAAACAAGGATAAAATACTGGGCTTTTAAATATTATTGCTATGACAATGCAAGGATAGACATGATTTGATGGGAGGACTTTGGGCATTTGTACATTTAAAAAGATAATTTAAATAGAACATATTGCCCTTGAAAAACTCCTTAAAACTACTTATGCTCCTGAATAAAGGCACATACTAGCTTTATTTTATAAACATATAAATTTTATTTCTAAACTGTCTCAATATTGAATTTGTGTCCACTAAATTATTTTAAATGTGCTAAGGAAGGAGTCATAAGCTCAGCAAAGACAGCTATCAGTGCTTAATTTTTCCCATTGTACCTCTTTTGGTGATATTTCTGGGGACTCATATTTTCATAAATAAAGGTTATTACAAAACATACTTCTATATCCCTCACTCTACTCATTGGCTGCAAATCCTCAGCTGCCTTTGTAGTATTGGAGTTGAGCCTGATCTCTCTCCTCTATAGCCATACACTTTTGTTTGTTTTTAAGTTTTTGTAAGAGTCTTGAAATCTATTGCAATAGTTCTGAATAAAATATTCATTACCATTTTAATGTGTAATAATACATTTCTATATTTTAACAGGTGTTAACCCATGTTGAAGATGGCCAATCAACCAGTTAGAAGGACCAAAGTCTTCTGATCAGTATGGAACCACCATTACCAGCTCTGGGTTGCTTTCCTGACTTCATGACTTCATCTATGTGAAAAAGAAACTCCTCTCTTATTTAAGCTACTATTTTTTTTTGACTCTCTGACATTCAAAGCTGAACTTACCCTATTTTCTTTTTTTAAAAAACTTTTTAAAGATTTTTATTTATTTATTTTTTAGAGAGGGAAGGGAGGGAGATAGAGAGAGAGAGAGAGACATCATTGTGCGGTTGCTGGGGATCACGGCCTGCAACCCAGGCATGTACCCTTGGTGGGAATCGAACCTGTGACACTTTGGTTCGCAGCCCGCGTTCAATCCACTCAGCTATGCCAGCCAGGGCTGAACTTACCCTATTTTCTACACACATAAATACCATGGATACAATTAGAGTGGTAGAGAAGAATACAAATCCTGGCTATGAAGTACTAATTGTATATAGAATCTGTTAAAGATGTAAATTATTTATATTTTACACAAAGAATGTATCTATTTGATTAGAGTCAATGTGAAAGTGGAGACTGCATAATCCTGTAGGGAACCGTTTCACAAGGCAAGGAGATGTAGCTCAGCACCCACGTGGAAAACCAGTGGGGAGTGAGTCGGCACACAGGACCATGCCTGCAAAGAAGTTCTCCCATGGGAAACCAGGCCTGCATTATACCTAGGTTGCTTTGTGACTTGCTCTTGCTAAAACTCCCTCACCCTGAGTTTAGGCAGCAAATGCTTACTGCATATCTTTAAAGTAACTTCCTGAAGTCTGCTAATTCTCCCAAGGATTGAAGTGTAACCAGACCTGTTACTCCCATCTTTCCCTTGCATTTGCAACATTTTTTCCTTGTTAATCTGTAAGAAGTAATCAATAACATCCCTTCCATTGCTATCTGTAGAAAGTAATTACCTAAAGCAAACCTAAGTATAATGAATGAAAACCTTCTTTAATATATGCTATTAGAAAGCCAATAAAAGCCTGTCAAGGCAAGGGTCAGGGTGCTCTCCTCTTGAGAGGGTAGCCATGCCGTTTCTTTTCCTCCACAGGACTCAGTAGTCTAGGTGATTTTGTCTCTTTTCAGCCATAACGCCGAGGACAATGCGGGGTGTCTGCATCATAATCCAATAAAGTACAATTTTGCTTCTGTTAAATTGGAAATTAAATCATCTCCACCTCCTATGCCTTGCATATAATAAGGACTCAATAATTTTTTGCTGAACCTTGCAAATGGAGTTCTTAAATATATGAGAAAAAGAATTAATAAAATCAACACTGGAACAACACAAACACCCAATAGTAAATGTACAAAAAGTGTGAATAAAAAATTCATAAAAGAGGAAATAAAATGATTAGTAAACTCGTGTAAAAATATTAATAACCATATAAATGCAAATTAACACATAACATTACTTTATCAAATTAGTAATGATTTATGACAATAATTTTGATGTTGGCAGTGGTATAATATAATAGTTTAGTGAAGAGGAAATTGACACATTTCCATAAAACAGTTTTTTAATTTAAAGGAAATATAAATCAAAATAAGAATCACAACATAATAAAAATTAAGAAAGATCACTTCTTGGCCTTTTGGCTAAGAACAAGTGTAAAAATTAAGAAAGAAGATTTGAAAATAAGGATGTTCATGATAATTAGGAGAAATAAAGTATTGCACATTCATGTTATGAAATATTACCCAGACAATAAAATGATGCTTCTATAATTTTAATGACATAAAAATGTTGAAGTAAGGTTAAGCAAGATTAGGTAGAAAATTACATAAATATTATGGTTCCAATTATGTGAAAATTATACATACACACAGAAAAATAACAGGAAGGAAATTAAGCAAAAGTGGGAAGATGGATCCCAAGTGAGTGTTTAAAGTTCATATTATATGTATTTTCTAATATTATATGATAAACATATTACTTCTGTAATAAAAATATCAAAATACATTCAACATTGCTTTAATTGGATTAGGATTTATGATATAAAAATATTGTACACATCAATGTCCTTTCTAAAGCCTAGTGCATTACTGAGTTTAAAAACATTTTTAAAATGCTTTGATGTGTAAGTTTTGATTTTAGACATTTGTGTGAAATGCTTACCAGTTGTGTTTAATTACTCTGCAATGAAATAATGATTATAAAAATTATTAAGTGCATGTCAATCTAATTTCATTAGTTGATTTAAATCAACTAATCCTTAACTCCTGTTAATATAGGAAAGTCATATAAACTGTTGATATAAAATGGTCATGTGCCTGAAATCTGAAATGTTAGAGGTGACATTTTGTTTCTGAAGTTTTCACTTATATTTTCTTTGAAATATAATGCCTATTTCCCCAAGAATATAGTTGGTATTTGCTTAATTAAATCTTCTGTTATGAACTCACCTACCTTTGGGGGGCCAACTACACTTTTCACTCACCCCCCCAGTCCCAACATCCTACCCCACAATCATTCAGTCATATTGTAAATTACGTGGGATTTATAG
Organism: Phyllostomus hastatus; assembly: GCF_019186645.2. Lineage (NCBI taxonomy): Eukaryota > Metazoa > Chordata > Mammalia > Chiroptera > Phyllostomidae > Phyllostomus > Phyllostomus hastatus. The sequence goes on along the minus strand of NW_025334016.1, from coordinate 2,812,274 downwards.
TTCTGTGTTTCTTCAATTTACAATGAAAGGAAATGGTAATTTCCTGGACATAAGTGAAAATTAATCTCTGCTGTCTAGGGGCATGTTCTCTACACCAATTCTGGCTAGAGTTGGTGCAAAGTCGAAGGGAAAAGTCCTAAAAGGGGACTCTGTGGAAGAATCAAAGAGATAGAGATAGATTGTTAGCATAAGTAACAATTTTACTTATGACTATGGTGACCATATTATTTCAAACAAACAAAAAAATAAGATCTGGCAAGTATAAATTTACTTATTTGGACATTCTAGTGTTTGAAATGTCCCCCAAATATCAGGTATTTGTGGCCTTGTGCCTATGGTGAGTCCTACAAGTAAGAATTATTTGGGGGAAAATGCTACAGGATCAAAATTTAAGTTAGTTTCCCAGTGTGTATATATATTGCAATTAGTATGGCTTTGGTGGGAGAACCCCCAAGACTTTAAATCTGTTTAAAGAAGAGCAGGATTATTTTTCCCCATTTCTCTGTGACTCACTAAGAGTTGAGGTTCTATTAAGAAGCCAGTGTATTTATGCAGGGAGTTTCTGTTAATCCATTAAGAAGCTTTGTGACAATTTTATAAGGATTAAAATAAAATGTTTACCAAACCAGAAGTCTACTTCCATAGTGCTGCTGGTGTTTTACGGGGACAGTGAATCTTTAGCTTTTTGAGAAGGTCAAACTAATTTTGTTCTTAGTGGTAGTGATAAGATTTGGAAAAACAAACAGCCCACAGAGCAAACATTTGTGGAGTATTAAGAGGGTATTTGTTGCTTGGCACTTACTGGTCTCACTAACTTCCAGGTAATTCTTGCAATCACTTCAAATCCATTTGAACAAAATGTTCAGCTTATCAGCAGGATTCCAAATAGGCAATTTGAATCAACTTTCTCCTGTTTCTCTCTCCTCCTCTTTCCTCCCTCACTCTGCTCTAAAATGATGGAATCAACCACATAAAAATGAAGCCACAAGGTAAATGGCTATTTCTAGGCTGGGATATGTGGTCTCTTGATAATATAAAATTCTTCCTTGCTTGGTGGCCCATCTCAGCTGAGCCCACTGTGTGGAACAAAAGAGAACACATACTTTGGTTTTCGGCATGAAGAGTAGACCAGCATAAGGAGCTCTTGTCAGCTTTTATTGGGCAAGAACAAGGCTTCAAGAAAAGCCATAGTAACTTTAGATACTTTTACACAGCTTATAGGTCAGAACTGTTAGTAAATACGAGGCTAAAGAAATATTTTCTGTTTTGTTCCATTTCTCTGACAACTATTAGTAAATCTGTCGGTGGGCTTTTGACAGGGTCCAAATAAGTACAGTTATTGCATAGGCATAGAGAAAAGGGAAGCAATATGGAAAGAGAGAATCTTAGCTTTCATGTTTACTAGCTGACCAAATAATTTAATCTAAGTTTCAGTTATGACAGCTATAGTGAATTTTTAAAAAGATTTTATTTATTTATTTTTTTAGAGAGAGAGGGGAAGGAGAAAAAGAGGGAGAGAAACATCAATGTGTGGTTGTTTCTCATGCGCCCCCTACTGGGGACCTGGCCTGCAACCCAGGCATGTGCCCTGACTGGGAACCAAACCTGCGACCCACTGGTTCTCAGGCCAGCACTCAATCCACTGAACCACACCATCCAGGGCCTATATTAAATTTTAATAGTACATAGCTTAGGGATGACATGGGGATTAAATGAATATAAAATTGGGAACTGAGTAATGTATTTTCTGGTGTGAGGTAGGCATTGATAGTTTACCATCTCTTTTTTCTGTCTCAGCCCCAAAAGGTCAGATATGTCACTCAGAAGTTAAAGGTGACCTAAAAGTGGCATTTGAACTCTAGAGCCAGACTGTGGAGATACAGATCACATTTCTACCACTTCCTACCTGTGTGACCTTTAACAGGTTGTTTAACTATTAACTTCAGTTTCACCATCTATAAAGGGGGATTTTGATAGTTCTTATCTCATTGGGAAAGTGAATTTGTAATCTTCTCTTTGCAATTTTGCCAAACCTTTTGCTACTTCTTGGTAATTTCCATAGCTTCAGATTGATTTTGCTGTTTGTCTATAGGGGTGATGAAACACATGTAAGGTGTTCCAGCACATGAGCCACTACAGATTGGGTGACACATTACAATCTCCTGGACAACAGGTAATTGCTGGGGGCACTGGGGTACAAGGGGGGACTAAAAGGTAATATAAAAGAATATAATTTAAAAAACTAAAGAAAAAAAGATAAATATTTAACTTACATTATTCAATAAAAATCTTCTGGAAATGACAGGACTCTGGAGAATCACCTAACATCCCAGACAGAAACCCACACACTATCTCTAATAGCTGATGATTTTTAGTCCAACTCCATCTTATCTCTTGGACTATAAATGTCCTTCTTCTCCCTGAGATTCTTTGTCGATATTTCAGGTGTATGAGGCTATTCCCAAGGTGAGCAACTACCAAGGTAGTGTTTTCAACACCAAAGGTCAGCAAACTACAGCCCTTGGGCCAAATCCAGCCCTTTGCCTGTTTTTGTAAATAAAGTTTTATTGGAACATGAGTCATACCCATTTGTCTACATATTGCCTATATCTGTTTTCATACTACAATGGCAGAGTGAAGTGGTCATAACAGAGAATATGTGCACTTTAGAGCCTAAAATATTTACTGTTTGGCCTTTTTAAAAAAGTTTTTATTGTTGTTCAAGTACAGTTTGCTGTCTTTTACCCCCACTCCAGCCCAATACTCCAGCACTCCCCACCTCCCTTCCATTTCCACTCCCCTGTTAATTTCCCATGTGTCCTTTATAATTGTTCCTGCAAACCCTTCACCCTATTCCCCTGAAATTCCCTCTCCTCTCCCTTCTGGTCACTGTCAGCCTGTTCTCAATTTCAATGTCTTTGGTTATATTTTGTTTGTTTGTTTGTTTTGTTGATTAGGTTCCTGTTAATGGTGAGGTCATATGGTATTTATCTTTCACCACCTGGCTTATTTCACTTAGTGTAATGCTTTCCAGTTCCATCCATGCTCTCATGAAGGGTAGAAGCTCCTTTTTTCTTTCTTCTGCATAGAATTCCACTGTGTAATTGTATCATAGTTTTTTAAAGATTTTATGCATTTATTTTTAGAGAGACAGGAAGGGAGAGAGAAACTGGGAGAGAAAGATCAATGTGTGGTTGCCTCTCATGCACCCCCTACTGGAGACCTGGCCTGCAGCCCAGGCATGTGCCCTGACTGGGAATCAAACCAGTGAACCTTTGTTTCACAAGCTGGCATTCAATCCACTGAGCCACACCAATCAGGGCTAAATGTGCCATAGTTTTTGATCCATTCATTTACTGATGGCCACTTAGGTTGCTTCCAGCACTTCACTATTGTAAATTGTGCTGCTATGGACATTAGAGTGCATATGTTCTTTTGGATTGGTGTTTCAGGGTTCTTAGGATATAATCCTAGCAGTGGCATTGCCAGGTCAAACAGCAGTTCCATTTTTAGTTTTCTGAGGGAATTCCATACTGTTTTCCATAGTGTTGTTGCACCAGCCTGCAATCCCAGCAATTGTGCACTAGGGTTCCCTTTTCTCCACATCCTTCACAACACTTGTTTGTTGATTTGTTTATGATGGCCATTCTCAAGAGTGTGAGGTGGTATCTCATTGTGGTTTTAATTTGCATCTCTCTGTACTATCTTGCCTTTTATACAGAAAGTTTTCTGAGCCCTGGTCTAGACCACCGACAAAGCCTAATCCATAGCTACAAGCATCTTTATGTTTATGACCTCAACAAGCATTTAGATTGTGTCTCTGCCCAACTCCACTATTCTAACAATACATACATAGCACTGGGCCTGTGGAAGGTGCTCAACAAATATCAATTAGTTCTGACTCCTAGGAACTGTAGGATGCTCTTGGCTGCATGTAACAGAAAATCTGATTGAAACCACTATAAATAAAACAGAAATATGTTGCTTTAAAAAGTCCAACTTATTTCACTATGCATGATATTTTCAAGGTCTATCCATTTTGTTGCAAATGGCATTATTTCATCATTTCTCATGGCTGAATAGTATTACATTGTATATACATACCACATCATCTTTAATTATTCATTATTTAAAGGACACCTTGGTTGTCTCCATGTCTTGGCCACTATGAATAATGCTGCAATGAACATAGGGGTGCATATATCTTTGCAAATAAATGTTTTCAAATTTTGAGGTAGACACCCAGAAGAGGGGTTGCTGGGTCATATGATAACTCTCTTCTTATTTTTTTGAGGAACTGCCAGACTGTTTTCCATAGTGGCTGCACCAGTCTACATTCCCACCAGCAGAAAATGAGGGGTCCTTTATCTCCACAACCTCTCCAACACATGTTATCACTTGTTTTGTTCATAACAGTCATTCTAACAGCTGTGAGGTGGTATCTCATTGTGGTTTTGATTTGCATTTCCCTAATAGGTAGTGAAATTTAGCATCTTTTTATGTATCTGTTGGCCATTTCTATGTCTTCTTGGGAGAGGTGTATGTTCAGGTCCTCTGCCCATTTTTTAATTGGATTGTTTGTTTGGTGTTGAATTCTATGAGTTTTTTTTAATATATTTTGGATATTAACCCTTCGTTGGAGCTGTTCTTTGCAAATATCTTCTCCCAGTTGGTTGGTTGCCTTTTGTTTTGTTGGCATTTTCTTTTGCTGTGCAGAAGCTTTTTTTTGTTTGATATAATCCCATTCACTTATTTTTGCTTTTACTTCCCTTTCCTTTGGCATCAAATTCACATAATCTTCTCTAAGACCAAGGTCCATAAGTTTAGTACCTATGCTTTCTTTATGTAATTTATTGTTTGAGATCTTATATTTAGGTCTTTGGGATATAAACCTGATAGCAACAAATGAACAAACAAGAAAAACAAACAAAAATTTATAGACACAGACAACCGTATGGTGATTACCAGAGAGTAGGGGAGTAAGGGGTAGTAAAGGGTAAAGGGGGTAAAACATATGGTGATAAAAGATAATTTGACTTTGGGTGGTGGGCACACAATGCAATATACAGGTGATATATCATAGAATTGTACACTTGAAATCTATATGATCTTATTAACTGATGTCACCCCAATAAATGTAATAAAAAATAAGAAGTCCAGAAGTGCGGCTGATTCTAGTATATCAGGTTCTTGATAACAATTCTCTGCCATTCTTTAGGACCAGCTTCATCTTTGTGCTGGTTATCACAGTCAACAGCAACTGTTTTATTAAACTTTTCTACTGGGAAATAGAACCCTCTGTAAATTTGGGCTATATGTACAAATGAGTCATATTTGGTCTCATGTCCACCTCCAGACTCATAATAGTTGCCAGAGGAGTATCCATGAAGGGATTATTAATTATTCTTTAAAAAGCCACTGCTGGAGATGAGCAAAACTGAGAGTTGGGTAGGGAGGAAGAAAAAAGAAATATATGCTGTAAGGAAATGAATAGAGTTAATCACTGAGACAAATACAAGAATAGGTACCAAAGAGAACCGAAGTCTAGACATGTTTTCAGGCATTATGGCCAAATGAAAATGACATCTTCTTAGTGAGAATAAAGCCTACAAATGAACTGCTAAAATGAATAGTCTAATTATAAGTTGAAGATTTCTTATATAGGCCAATACCACAAAGTAGACATTTAGCATTATTTGGTTTTAGGTGCAGAAGATCAAATACAGTAAGAATTTGTTAGTGAAATTTGAGCGGTATTCATTAAAATGAGCCATATACTTTGTTATGTTAGGCTGAGTTATTCAAAAGTTAGAAAAATCTAAAGTACAAAATGATCAACAAATATTTTTATATTATGCTCCCAAATGGAAGGTACTTTTTTACCTTTGTAATCACTCTTGATAGCTCAATATTATTTGTATCAGTTTTTCCCTCTTTCTTCATTGTATTGAAGCATCAATGAATCTAATTGATTTGTTCTTCACAGAGAACATGTAAAATACTCTTACTCTCTAATAGTCAAAACCCATGTCTGGAAATCTTCTATTATTCCTTCCTGCTTGGAATAAAGGAGAAAAATAGATCTATGTGAGCCTCTTGGATGAGCCTAGAATGATCTGATAATAGGCAGATGCCTCTCCCCAAACTATAGGTCATTACCTGGTGGTAATAATCAGGCTTCTCATATGCTTTTGGGTGCAGAGCACTTTTAGGAGCATGCAGAGACTGATCCCACCTTAATTATTGCCACACTTCAGTGGCTATGTGGACTGTGGAGCATAGTTGGGTAATAGGCTTGTAAAATGTTGATTCAATACAATTTTCACACTCTTCCATTATTCTATTTTCTTAATGTCTAAGTACAGCTTGCTTGAGCAAATAAATACACAAATAAAAGATCCACTGCTTCCCAACCTCCAGTTTACTAAATTTCTACATCAGTTTCTTCTTTGTAATCACAATAATGCCTATTTTTTCCCCTTTGGCTTTCATTTCCTTCTGAAACCTATTAGCAGAGTCTGAAGATTTTGTGGTTCATGGTAATCAGCTGAAACACAGTTGCCATATTTGCTAATATCAAAATCCTTTTCACGTTTCATGGCTAAGCTCAAATGTTACCTCTCCTGTGAAACCATTTCTTCCATTTCTATTTTATTCATAATTGATTACTTCTTCCTCTAGACTCCCACCAAATATCAACCTATACCTCTGTAGCTTGCTGAAAACAATTATTGTACTAGCTAGCACAAAAGTTTACCTGTGCAATAAAATCTATTACACTATAAATTTCTTGTGTTGATAACTTTGGAGGATATCCAGGAATAAGGAGTAAGTTCCTATCTAGTCTGGCAACCCCCTAGTTGAGTTTTCTAGAAGCTAATTCCAAGATGCCCATTTGTTGTGCAAATGATTTAAGGAGTGCTTTCAGGAGAACCCTGTACGTGAGTAGGTAAAGCAGGAGAGGAAGAGGTGAAGGGCCTAACCAAAGATGAAGTCCAGCCTCAGCATGATCCCATTGGGGTCTGTCTTGCCTCAAGACAAAGTGTTTCTGTATGTCAGTTATTGGCTTGGGGCTGCCCAATAGGGACATAAACTGAAGTTTATGTGGCACTGTAGCTCTCTAATACTATGGGCAACTCCAGCCACCCAAAGATAGTTATCGAAAAAAGTTAGTGGGTGCCAGCCCTTAGAAGTAAAGTGGAAACTGGGAAATGAGAGCACAGATCCAACAAGGGACCCTAGAGGATATGAATGGAGCACTGATAGTGGTTACTACAACTAGTAAATCAAGAGCCAAACAAATCAACCATAGGAATAATAATTATAGCCAGAAATTATTGAGTGCTTACTATATGTCAGCATTGCTCTAAGTTCTTGCTAATATCAGCTTATTTAGTCCTTGCAACAACCTTACAAGGTAGCTAATGTTGTTATTTCTGTTTTATCAAAAGAGGAAACTAGATTTATCTATGGAAGTAACATGTCTAAGGTGACACAAAGATTTCATGGTTCAGACAGGATTTCAATCAACAAGTGTGGATGTATGCTTCAACAGCATGCACTTAAACACCATGCTGCTGCCTTTGGCATGGCTTCTCAAGTAGCAGAACCTGAGTCATCTGGCCTGAGTTCATATATTGATAGCTCAGGACAAAATGAGGCAATGCATTTAACACACTCAAAACAGAAAAAAATACTCATCCTCAAAAAAGTTTAAAGAGCCAGAAAATCACTAACTGTATCCTTGATAGATCTTTTGCATATTACACTATTTGGCTAAATTTCTTTACAAAGAATAAGGGAGAAAAGAAAAGGGAAGAAAAATAGAGAAAAAGGAAAATGAAGTACAGTAGATCATTACTAAAAGTTATTGAGAATGACAAAAACAAATATCCTGAGCAAAGCCTTACTCTTATACTTCAATGTTTCTTGGGATCTGGTTATTAAATTATTTATTTCCTGAAGTGATTTTTTAATTCTTTTAAGAATGTCATCAATAACTGGATAGTGCTTGTCCTCTGTAAACAATATAATTTTGTTTGCAGCACATTAGAAAATTCAGTAACTTTTCATGACTGGGGTACCAATGACAAAAATATATTTCTGATTTCTTTAAGACAGAGGTGTCAAACTCATTTTTCACTGGGGGCCGCATCAGCCTCGTGGTTCCCTTCATAGGGCTAAAGGTAATTTTAGGACAGTGCAAATGTAACTACTCCTTAACTAGGGGCAAGGAGCTCTACATGTGGCCCTTCGAAGGCAACCACAAGGCTGATGTGGCCCCCGGTCAAAATGGTTTTGACGCCCTTGCTTTAAGATCATTAACTACATTTTATTTGCACTTGAATTCTTTTTTTAAAATTTTATTTATTTATTTTTAGACAGAGGGGAAGGGAGGGAGAAAGAGAGGGAGAGAAACAATGATGTGTGGTTGCGTCTAGCGCACCCCACACTGAGGACCTGGCCTGCAACCCAGGCATGTGCCCTAGACTGGGAATTGAATGGGTGACCCCTTGATTCACAGGCCAGCACTCAACCACTGAGCCACAGCAGCCAGGGCTATTTGCACTTGAATTCTAAGCGTAGAAAAAGTGCAATAATTTTAATCAAAACCTCTGTTTCTTTAAAATTGGTGGAATATCTTAGAATAATGGAAATTAAGTTTCTCAGTTCTGAACTATGAAAGAAGCATTAATCAAGAATATTTCAATACATTTCCAATTCTAAGGATCCTAGTTGCTTTAGGTACATTGAATATTTTTGCAACATGTGAAGATAATTTTACCAAGAGTTTTCTCCTCAAGTAAAATAAACAAAGCTTCTGATTATAGTTTTGGGAAACATACAAGACATAAAAACTGCATCTTTCTGCTCTTCTATTAAGGGATGATATATAATAACCAAATATATTTATCAAGAAGGTAACAATCACAGGGGATGCAGCAACCAATCAGAATGACAGTATGACCATTTAGAATAAATGATGCCACCAATCAGAATGGATGCTGGCTGAAACATAGGTAAGGTCATATCTGGGGATCCAGCAAATATCAACCCTGCCTATAACTGATGTGAAACTCAGCTGTGCCCACATTACTCAACTTTTCTCACACAGAAACCTATTTGAGGAAATTTAGGTGCTTTCTGGGGTACAGTGGGTACTCTTCAGATCCCCTTCTTCCCCGAGCTATGGTGGAGGCAAATTCCCAGTAAGACTGATCTGAAAAAAGCATTATAAATAAATAATAGCTAATATTCATTGTATACTTAGGTGTCAGGTTCTGCACATATATTATCTTTATTAACATTTACAACAACCCACATGAGGCAGATACTACTATCATCCTTACTTAATTGATGAGGAAACCAAGGCATGGAGAAGTTGAATAACTTATTCAAGGTCATGTAACTAATACATCCCAGAGCTGGAACTAAAATCTGGCCAATTCTTCCAGTTAGCTACTGGTAATGACATTATTACCAAATACGCATTCTCATCAACACTGTATTATTAGCTAAATTCCATTCTTCTGTCTAGCTAAATAACAAAGTACCAAAAATGTTTTCTAATATTTGAGCTATGGCTGGGAATCAATAAAATCACTGGTCAACATTTGTCTTATATGTGGTTGCAGTTGCCCTATATCTAATCTATATCGATTAAAAAAAAAAAAACAACAGAAAGCAGTCAACGAGGGCACTAAGATAACAGAATATTACCTTATTCTCTTCTCCTCCACTTTTTTCAAATATTCATCTCTCTTTAAGACTCCCAGGATCATTTCCTTCTCATGATCTAATAAAAATGAGAGATTGATGAACTCCAAGTTCTTAGACATGGTATTTTAGCAGCAGCTCTGAGTAGCAGTGGCAGAATCTTCTAGGTGAATTGATATTCCCAGTTCTTAGGGTCCCCCTGAACAACCCAGAGTCACTCAGTTGTTTGATATAGAGTGGTTTTTATAAGGTCTTTGAGGAATTGCCAATGTTAGTTAGGTGTTCTTCCAGGCTACACAGAAAACAGGCTCCACTGGGAATACATTCCAAGAAAGTCATTATTGTTTTAACTAAAAAAGATCTCCAAAGCCTCTCTTGTTGTGTACAGTCAGGTGGTAGCCAAGTTTCACTAATGATGCTCAATGTCAATTCTTCAGAAAGCTACAGGGCAGGAATCAGATCCACTGGAGGAGAATCCAGAAACACTGAAAAGGTAGAGAAAACAAAGGAGAGAAAAATTAATTAAGTCATTTCCCCCATAATGCTTGTAAGAGTGTCCAATTTTTGAAACAGTGATATACTTAAAAAAACAATTTTAATCAGTAAATATGCACTTATTATGTCCATATCTTATATTTATTACCAAGAAATATTATTTATATTTAGTTGATTCCAGGTCCTCTCTACAAATTCAGTTTCTTCATTATAATTAGTGTCCTTTACTAGCCAGATCTCATTACCACACTTGCAGTTAACTTGTGGATGAATTGGGTCACCACTTAGGGACACCAAGTATGCAGTCTTGACTGTCCACAATAGGATACATCCCTTAAATGGCTTCTCCTTCTCTCTCCCTCCCTCCCTACAACAAAGACCACAGCGTGAAAAGCACTGCTAACAAATACTAACCAGTGATGCATGTATCAACCTGAAGATATATCAGAAACATAATACTGAATTAAAAACTCAAGTTACAGAAAACTTAATGCAGAATAATAGCATACAGATGAAGGAAATAACTGCAACAATATTAATTTAGGAATACATGCATTCGTATTATAAATGCAAGGAAATTCAGAGAAATGTGATCATAGAGGAGAACACAGGAACTTCAGCAGTATTGAGTAATGTTTTATTCTCAAGATGAGTATTAATGTCTCATGATGTATATAGTTATTTGTGAATTATTCTAGTTATGTGCACACTGCAAAGTAGATGTTCTAAAACTAGTCCCTTATTAACATCAGAAGCTCACCAGGCCCTGTCCTTTATCCTAACTCTTGAGCACATTCTTTCATTGGCTTTTTAACCTGAATTTTCTCTCTACATCCCCTTAAAATGATGAATATTAGTGATCTACCTGATTTTGTGATTTGTCACCATCACATGAGACTGCCCTTCAGCTCCTCTCCTGCCCCAGGTCTATGAGCTATAATCTATATGTAAGTTACACTTGGTTTGCCAGGTTCCCAAGCATAATTACTTATTCAAAGGCTGCTTAGGCTGACCTAAAAATCTCAGGAGATCTGGATGGATAGGATCTTTTGCAGAGCCTTCCTAACTTTCCAAAGTCCCCACGTGTTTGTTCTATACATAGTACACTAAGCCAGAACTGAAGTTACTCAGAACCAAACTTGACCATGAGCCAGACCATGAGCCAGACCATGAGCCAGACCTCTCTGAGAAAACTGTCCTTGTCAGGACAGACATTCTAGATTTACTCTGGTCGTTTTTTCTACTTCCAAAGTCCTAGAGGCAGAAGGAATTCAGAGCCCCAAGGTTGGTATGAACAGGAAACACAAAACTTAAGATGAAAAGACATTCTTAAGAAAGGTTAAGAATTTGGTTTTTCCATCACTGTCAACTGTGTACTCCTCAGCTAAAGATACAAGTGGTTTATCCACCTATGTGTGCCTCATCTAAACTTATGCTGAAATTGGAAAACCACTTGGTAACTCAGTAAATGAATATATTATCATTACAGCCAGGTTCATTTAAGACACATTTTGTATTTGAAATGTCAGATTTAGAATGTCCAGACTATTCTATAGAATTGCATTTAGAAAGTATTCAAGAGGTTGGGAAACACAAAAATGCTTGACCTGAATCTTATGGCCATCCTTGTCTTGGGCTGTAAATGCAAGTCTGCCCTCTAAAAATTCAAGTATCTGCCCTGTGAGGAGAATAGAGGGAAAGTAGTAACACCATGAAGTAGCAAACGAAGAATACAGAGAAGATGGGAAATTAAGCAAGGGCATAAGAGAAATAAAATTACCCCATGAGACTTTAGTTAACAAAATTAGCCTTAAATAAATTTTGGCTCATCTGTACCAGGACTGCAGGAGCTGATTTGTAAATGGCTGGCCAAGGAGATCAGAAGTAGCCAAAACTATACAAAAAAAAAATCAGGATGTTTCCTCTGTGAGGCAGAACTACACTGTGATTATGATTTGGTAAGATAGACTTTAATTGATAATGTAGTCCTCCTGGAGAAATATGAGAGAAGAGGAGATAGGGAGCCTAGACATAGATAAAGGACACTTGAGGAGCTAGATGTCAATGATGCCCATGCAGACTCTGACCAACTCAGGCCTCAAAATGCAAATAACCTGTTTATTCTCTATAACACATGTTCCATGATAGGTGATGGGGCTTCAGTTTGGCAAATTTTCACTCAAACCATACAACTACTTCCTCTTTCTTGATTTTCATTTCCTCTGGGACACTTCATAGTATAAGTTGATCATCCATCAAGTTGTCCCTTCAGTGGTGGATGTCCTGGTCTTGCCAATGGAGTTTACTTTGGTTTGAACCTGTCTTATTTTTTCTCTGTATGCCAATGAAATCAAATTTCGGAGCCTTCACAGAACCAGTCCTGTGTTTTGATGAATTCATCTATGTACCAGGTTTTGATGTCCCTTTTAGATAGTTCATGGAAACATTCTAGAGAATCCCTTATCCACTACACATTTTAATAAAGTGGAAAAAATGAGTAAAAATGATCATGAGTACATTTTATCTAGAGTAAATTCTCATTCTTTTTGTTACATATGTCTGGTAAGCAATAGTCATATTACAAGAAGAAATTCAGTTTTTTACTTTATTCTTTAATACCTGCACTTAAATAGATATCTCTTCTTAGACACTGTAGATGTTGATTTTTCCCTTTCTAGCTAATAACCTGACAAACTGAGGTAAACTATTTTAAAAAGACAACAGGATGGTTTGTATGTCATTCTGTTGCCTTTCAGCGTAGATAGCTTTGAACAGGTCACTAACTGCTGAGCATCACAAAGTTGTGATAACAAATTCTTATAGCATCACACAGCAACAGTTTTTTTAAAAGCATATTTTGAGTAATAGGCACAAAAATAATAGGGGCTGATATTTTAGTTAAAGGAAAGGATATATCTGAATATATCTCATTAAGGGGTACTTGAAATGCTACTTTAAAAATAGAACATTTCTGAAAGTGCTCTTAGGATGAAATTTACAAGAATAAAATTAATTTCCTGTTTGCCTGTTACTGTGTGACAACACAATAATTAGGTAGATTTTTGGCATGCTTAGAGGGATGTTCAAGATACTCAGAATACAAGCTAAACAGCATATGCAAAATTCTCTTGAGATTACCTTTCAAATAGATGAGCAGGCAAGAATTCAGATGACAGCCAAAGGTAAGAACTGCCAGACAGATAAAGATGCTGTGGGCAGAGAAATAGTTCTTTCACTATGAACCCCAACATGGAAGACTCAAGGGCAGATGCTATGAACTGCAGGCATTTATTTATTTATTTATTTATTTATTTATTTATTTATTTATTTATTTATTTTTAGACAGAGGGGAAAGGAGGGAGAAAGAGAGGGAGAGAAACATCAGTGGGTGGTTGCCTCTCGTGTGCCCACCACCAGGGATCTGGCCCACAACCCAGGCATGTACCCTGACTGAGAATCAAACCATCAACCCTTTGGTTTGCAAGCTGGTGCTCAATCCACTGAACCACTCCAGCCAGAGCTGATTTTTAATGAAGCAGTTTCTTCTGACATAGGCATCTCTGTGTGGCATATGTCATAGGAGTATAGTAATTAAATTTTAAAAAATTTCACAGTGGGAGGCTGGATTGGGAATAAAAAGGAGAAAACTGTAATTGAACAATGATTAAAATAAAATTTAAAAAAGAATAAAAAAATTTCACAGTGGTATTGATTCCCTGAACAGTAATAGGAGACCAATTAACAATACCATCAGCTTTGTAGTGATCTAGCATGAGTAACATCCTCAGAATGTTCCACAATAACAGCCAACACTGACATAACTAGTCTTTATAATCACCTCACAAAATAAGTTCTAATATCCCCATTATAGATATGAGAAAATTGAGGAATAGAGAGCTTAATTATCATGCCCAAAGTCACCTAGATGGTGACCCAGAACACTCTTGGTTTCAGGGACCTTGCTTTTAACCATTGGATGGTGACTGTCTCTCACTGACCCCATAAAACAATAGCATCCCACAAGATATTACCAGATACTCTATGAAATCTTTAAAAGTTTTTCAGTCCAATAAAATTTTGGGTATGTTGAGTGAAACCAAGCTAAAAACTTTTTCTTCTACGGAACTAATTGTCTTTAACGCTCTAATGTTCACTGTAAATTTTCATAGAACTCTCAGTTTGGAAAAGGAATAATTTCTTCATAAACACAGAGAGGGAGGATGATTGGCTAAGCTTCTGACCCCTGCTTCACAGGGAACTTCTGTTTTTATCTGCTCTTAAGTTGAATTTCCTGGCAGGATTTTATTTGAAGAAAGAGTTCCAGGACCTGAAACAGTCTGAAAAGTGCTCCCATGATATCAAGCTACTGAATGCTTTTAAAGCCAAGGAAGAGCCCAGTCAGCTTTCTGTTTTAGATTTGTGTTTAGAAAGACATCAGCACTCAGTGATTACATGAGAGACAGGATAGAGGTTATGTTGATGATGAAGAAGCTCTTGCAAAAGTGCCAAGGAGAGATCAGGAACTAAAGTTGTGTTGTGGGAAAGAAAATAAGGGTCATTTCTTAGCTATTTGGGAATGATCTCAATAAGGTCCAGTTACCAACTAGATGTGGGTAGTAAGAAATAGGAAACAGAGTGATTATAAGGTTTCCAGCATGGGGAACTGCAAAGGATTTTAAAATATTAGTGTGTATAAGAACCACCAATGAGACTTGAAGAATAGATTCCTGCGGATCTGATTCAATAGGGCTGGGGAAAAGCCTAGGAATGTTGATGGTAATACTATTAACAGAGAGAGACTACAAGACAAAAATGGTTGGGCAAATAATATAATTAATTGAAATTTGGGCATGCTGAGGTCCAGGTGCTTATAAGGCAAGCATTAACTAAGATCTGTCCAGAAGGGCATTTAGAATATGGAACCACACTTTATCAGAGATGTCTATACTAGAGATATTTAATTGGGAATCACTGGTGCCTACATGGTAGCTAAAGCCATGCAAGGAAGATCACATACGGAGAAAAGAGAAAAAGGCCAGAGATAGACCATGAGGAATATCAATATTTAAAGAAGGGACAAAGGAATAAATGAGTTGGTGAAAGAGAGTGAGACAAGGTAATCAACAGAGCAGGAGAAGCAGTTAAGTCTAATGCAGTGGGAGAAAGGAATATCACTCAGAGTCATTGTAGCCCACCATTAAGTTCAGATATCAATGAATCAAATAAACTGTTACAAATACCTCCATCAGTACCACACTAAACCTAGAATCTCTGGAAAATGCACTATATCAATACATGCAGCCTAATCCAGTGTTATATCACATTTTCCTTGACTTAATATCCTAGGTTTCTAATAATATGCATTAATACATTGTGCAATTATTTTTGTATATGATGTAATTCCTTCCAGGTCATATGTTGTACTTGTGCCCCTGGGGCATGCCAACATCTGACCACAGTTATGGTCCTTGTGGTAACAAAAAATTGTTTGGGTGGGTATTAAGAATAGAAAACCTCTTGTATGAAAAAGATAGATGATAGATTGATAGATAGACTGAAAAATCAGCCATTATTTAGGAAATCTAAAGCTGTCATTGACCAAGACCAAAGGAAAGAATATATCAAGATAAATGTTTGAGAGGAAGCTGTACAATAGAATTTATGGTGCAGGAGACCATTTGAAGCCTGCAGAATTTTGAAGAGTTCTGCATGTTCTAGCATGAGTTTAGTGTTATCCTTTCCCTAGGAGTCAAAGTAAGCTCCAAGAAGTCAAAGTAGTCCTTTTCAAAAGAGTCTAACTGTTAAAAAAAATAGGCAGAAATGTCTTCAAGATATATGAACTGCATTGTAAGACAGCTTGAAAGTTGGTGTAAGAAGATGCAATATTTTACCTAGAACTTCATCTAACTGACATCCAATCCCAATTAATTGAACTCTCTATAGGACTTGCAAATGACTTCCAAAGCCTCACTGACATGAACTAGCTGAGAAGACACTAGATCCTTTGTGGAAATCCTCCTTTCAAATGTAAGAAAGATCTATTTTTAAACTACACATGATGTCAACCCTCACCCGCTCAGACCTCTCTTCTAGAACCTCTCTTCTAGAAGGGGAATTATAAACAACTACAGCCAGCCTTGCTGCCCCTCATAAGATTCATATAAGTCTAATTTGTAATTTCATGCCTGTCTAATGCAGCAAGAAACTGTGGACAGTAAGATGAAGAACATTTATGTTCCTCAAAGGTGGCCTTATACCATAGTCTACACCAGGTGTTGACAAACTTTTTCTAATAAGAGTCAGCCAGTAAGTATTTTAGGCTCTTTGGTACAAGAGGCAAAATCGTGGCTATTTGGTAGATACTTATGTAACAAGAGAGAAACAAATGTCCATAAATATTTTACTGACAAAATGTAGAATATGATAATGACTGAGTATAGTACTTTTATAACACAGATATAAAATGGGATTTTAGAATAGATGTTTCACTTAATTGAGATCCAATGTTAGTATTCCTATAAGCAAACTGATGATAGTAGAACTAACCTCACCTCAGACCTACTAAATTTGAATCCACATTTTTAAAACAGCCCCTAGTGATTAGTACACACCCTGAAGTTTGAGAACACACTAGTCTAGAGTTTCTTAAACACTATCTGGGTTGTGTTTCAATCTCTTTAGAGACTACAGTGAAAACTGGATCCTAGAAAAGGTTCACAAACAATTTGAAGTCCATTCAAGAATTCCTATAGGGTCTGTGGCCCTGAGGTTAAGACCCCAGGAACTCAATGTGCTCATCCCAAGGCAAAAGTGTTCAAAAATTAGAATGTGTGATGGTGTTTAACCTGTAAATATACTTAAAATCATAAAATTGTACATTCCAAATGGGTGGACTGTGTGGTATGTGCAGTCTATGTCAATAAATGTTTGTTTTTAAAAATCAGGACTTTTAAAATTTGGGGGAGAAGTGCTATATTTTTAAAACTCCCCATATGTTTCCAATGGAGATATCAAGTAGAGAATTGCAAGGACTCCAGGTTTGGGAGATTTTGGAGTCAGGTTTTGGGGTCAGGGAGCTCTGAGTTTACATCCCAGCTTTGCCACTTACTGTGTTACAGAAACTAAGATACTAAACTCTCTGAACCTCAGTTTCTTTTTGTGTAAAATGGCAATAACCATACCCACCTCATAGGGTTTCTAGGAGGATAAAAAAGGAAATGCTAATGCAAAATGCCTAGCACAGTCCCTCTCACACACTCTTTATCCATGAGAAGTGATGGAATTCCCCAGACATCAAATGCACAACCAAAAAGGAACCATTATATAATTCATGTTATCCAAGTCATAATGAATCACACCTGTTCTTATTATTCATGGTGTATTATATTTTATATTGGATCGTGTATTTCCTGCTCCATTACTATATTTGTCATAAGTGCTATTTCTTATGACTCATGGCAATAATGACAATAAACATGTAGTATTTATATACAACTGCCAGACACTGTTTTAAGGCCTCAGTTAACATATATTAACTCATTCAATCTTCACATTAATTGTTTGAGTTAGTTACCATATATGTACTTATATGCATATGTGTGTATATAGCATAATATAGCATAACATAATATATAACATAATATATAACATAACGTAACATACAAGTGTATATGTATGTTTTTTAAATTCTAGTAGTAACTACATTTATTTCCATTTTTGATGAAAACTAGTTTGTTCTTAACTACACAACACACATTTATAAATAATAAACATTGTCAATATTTGGAAGAACAAATGGCAGAGCTGGAGCCATCAGGCCATTTTTAACAATATAGCTTTTTAATTTGGGGTGGGTATGATGTTCACAGAAAACTCTATCTAAATATCCACCCTTCCATCCATCCATCCATTCATGGACACAAAATTTTGCCTTGGTAAATTTTATGCCCACCACTCCTGCTTTTGAGTGTGTACCTTTTTAAAAAATTTTATTTTAGAGAGGGGAAGAGAAGGAGAGAGGGAGGGAAACATCATTGTGTGGTTGCCTCTCATGCACGCCTTGTTGGGGACCTGGCCTGCAACCCAGGCATATGCCCTGACTGGGAACAAACCAGAGACCCTTTGGTTTGAGACCATTGCTCAGTCCACTGAGCCACACCAGCCAGGGCTGAGTGTGTACCTTTGTCCATACCAAAGGGTGTACAAAGATGGGCATGCAGGTACACCTGAAAAATGAAAGATGAGCTGCAGTGAATGTAGATCCTTTTGTTCCTGAGAAAGGTGGTTTGTACAGAAGTGCTACTCTGAACGTGGTTCATGGACTGATGCTGATTTGCAAATTCATATTTACTGTTCTGAGACAAGACATGTACAAAATTGAAGGTACTTAAAAACATTTATAGGATTTTGACATTAACATGACATAAGAATGTAATCAGTGCACTCATGTCATTGTGAGCTGAATTTTACAAAAGTATTAGTTTGAGGTGGTTTGATAAACTGAAAACATGAAACTAGTTCTTTACCACATAGAGTTTGGGAAACATACTATGAGGTGATCTTGAATATTTTCTTTTCCTTTTAATGGTCCTCAAACTAAGTGTTTTCTACCAAGAACAAAGCCTAGATGTCTGAATATTGAATTTTATTATAAGACAGTGTAAAGAGGATGTAGGATGTGACATCAGAACTTTATTAGGGGACCTAAGAAAGAAAATAAAGGCTTCAGCAGAGGTCAGGGTGTGGAGCAGGTAGAAGGAAATGAAGTTAGGAAGGGCCTGATGCTACTTGGTGACTGAAAGCATGGCTTCAGTTTAGTTAGGGAGGGAGACTTGGCATCAGTTGAGGAAATGGGAAGTCCTGAAGGGACCAGTGAATCTAAGAGCCTTGAATAATGATGATGGGTCTAGAGAACACAGGGCCCCTTGACAAAGGTCATAGAAAGGATGACAACCATTGAACGAGCATAAGAAAAAGGGCCAGATGGGCAATAGCTCCAGAGACATCAGTACAGATTGGGTGAGCCTGTGAACCAGGGAGAAGGGTAGAAATTGGGGCAGCAGGAAAAAAAAAATTCCAGAGAGACATGTTAAGAACTTACTTAACTTGAACAAGGTAACCCTGGCACACAGCAGGAACTCTGGTTCAAATCCAGGCTCTGAAATTTGTTAGCTATAGCATCTTGGTTACAAGGAAAGAACTTGGGTCATGGTAAATCCTCACAAAATTTGAGCAGTTACTATTATTATTAGTGGCAATATTGGACCTATATTTCATGTTTGCTCACCCAGGCTTAAAAATTTTTTTCCAATATAATCATCCCTGTCTGGTGTAGCTCAGTGGATTGAGTGCTAGTCTGCAAACCAAAGGGTCACCAGTTTGATTCCCAGTCAGGGCACAAAGATGGGTTGTGGGCCAGGTCCCCAGTGAGGAGGGGATGCATGAGAGGCAACCACACATTGATGTTTCTCTCCCTCTCTTTCTCTTTCCCTTCCCCTCTCTCTGAAAGTAAATAAATAAAGTATTTTTTAAAGAAGTTTTTCCAATGGAATTAATCAAACATATGATGATTTTATCTTCATTGTTCAGGAGCCTATTCTGCAGATCTTATGCTAATATTTAGTTACATTCTATTGTGCTTAAGTATAAAACCAAACATATAACTATTACAAGAATAATGAGACAGTCAAATAGGAATTCACTTGAGAGAAAATCAATGGCTAGTGTGTTGTATATAACTGATTTAGAAACAACTTTCCTGTGCTTAGAACACAAACTCAGAAATAGCCAACAAAATTGGACGACATCTGTGATTTGTTTGAAGCAGGTTAAATTCTTCCTTGAACATGGATAATGGAAATAGGATATCCCAGTGTTTTTTGATGTGGTGGTTTCCCATACTAAAGACTGTACTTTCTTGCAGTTATTTACCTTGGGCTGGCCTCTCAATTAGAGGACAATGATTCTTTGTTACAAAATGTGTTTTAATGCATACCTAGTTTAGTCAAAATATGCAAATTAATGATACATTTGTTTGTAGACATGGACGTCTTTACTTACCATTATTTGTTGAAATTTGGAAAAAAATGCCTGTTTCACATTAGACCCTTAGTATGTTGGTAGAAAATGCATCCTTATCCCTGGCTGGCATAGCTCAGTGGATTGAGTGTGGGCTGCGAACCAAAGTGTCGCAGGTTCGATTCCCAGCCAGGGTACATGCCTGGGTTGCAGGCCATAACCCCCAGCAACCGCACATTGATGTTTCTCTCTCTTTCTCTCTCTATCTCCCTCCCTTCCTTCTCTAAAAATAAATAAATAAAATCTTTAAATAAAAGAAAAAAAAAGAAAATGCATCCTTGATATCATACTACTTGATTTAAATAAAATTAATTAATCATATACTAATTTTAGTATAATTCCATGCCACAAGACTAAAAACTATTGCTGTCTACATATGGCTCCTGGGAAGATATATTAATGGATTTGTCTATACTCTGTACTTGAATTAAATGAATATGTTTGATATGATCTCTTTTGGTCTGTGTTTACCAAGTGGGCTGTGGTTGAACTTTCATTTTTATAATACAGATAAAAGTATGTTTAGATTTAAAGTCTATTTTTGAACTCTTGAACATCATTATTTGATGGCTTTGTTCCAAGTATGGTTTCTTTACACAACTCCATCTCCTACTCCATCTCAAGTGAAATCTACCACTTCTGTTATAGAATACACTATGATTGTTAAATAATTTTAAAAATTAAATTGCTCTTGAATATTTTACTTGCTTTAAAATGAAATATAGCTTAATTGCTTTTTAATTCATTTTCATAATTTCCCTCCAACTCCTGATACTTTCTTGGAAATATTTCCTGACAGCACAACATCAAAATGAATATGCCACTTGAAGTCTATTTACATGAACCAAAGACCCTTAAATGAACTGGACATGTTCTTACTGCAGGAACAAAGTGTTTCCTGGCATTTGGTTAGAAAGATTAAATCAAATTAGCCAGAATAAGTCAACTGTTACAAGGACTGAGCACTGCTAAATTAAACTTTAACGAACTTTAAGAGATGATCCTATTCATACTTAGAAATGAATAAGGTTATTAAGGGGTTCAGTGAATCTAAGTCTGATTTTAATATTTTTATTCAGTGAAGAAGAAAATAAAGTAAAAGCTTATTAATTATTTCATAGCTGATAATACAGAAAGTAAAGAAAAAAAACTAAGGTAAGGGAACACTTAAAGGAAGAAGTTAAAATAAGAAACAAACTGGCAACTCCAAATATTGAGCCTGCACTTTTGAAACATTAGCAAAAACAAAGATGGAAATCAACACATACTCAAGAGAGTATCCCCATGGCTAGAAGCAACAATTAAGTACAGTGCAAAGTGGCTGCCAATTTTGAGTATAATATACTGTCTAGCATCATTATTTGAGGTCTTTGATCCTCACATACAGAATAATGACTAAGAAAAATTGGACTTTTCTTGCACAGATATTGGAATACTTAGTATAAATCTTATTTAAGAAGTTTTATATATTATTAAAAATCTATCAAACTTTTAATACCAGTTGTCAAGGAAAACTGGAGCTGCAACATTTAAGAGTGTCTCAATACTCTAAAACTTGCTCACCTAACCAGAGCCTAGCACACAGAGGTGCTAAGATGTTAAGGCCCAATGTTTGAGAATATGGGCTCTGGTGTTATGCTGCCTGGGTTTGAAACCTGGCTCAATTACCCATGAATAATGCATTATGTGTATTTAAGTTTATTCCTTATAAATGAGATAATAATATCTATCTCATGAAGTTCTTCTGAGTATTAAATAAGTTACAATTTAAAACTTTTAGAAAAATCCCTGGAACATTCTAAGTATTATTGTTTGCTCTTTCTTAACATGAAAAGAAACCCTCACCCAAAATGAACTACTATGTGTTAGCAAAAATACACAGTCTGGGCAATGATCCTATACATTCAGAAGAATAGAATTTCTTTGGCCCCTTACAGTCCAAACTACTGTAAGACCATACTTGTTCAAGAAAGAGATTTCTAGAATACAGAGGATAATTATGTTTGTTTCTTAACATTTAGACATTTGGATACTGATATTCTGATTCTGCTACTGTTGGGAACTGCCCTGCCTGTTATCAGAAGCTGTAACCCTGCCAAGGCTAAGGCTGAGGGAGTGGCCTTGGACCATAAGCCAGCAAGGAGACAAAAGCTTATCTCCCTGACAGGAGTGCTGCTTCTGTTGCTTCATTCATAACTGAACCCCAAAGCCTGGTCGGTTAGCCAATGACGGGTAAGATTTCCCAAGGGAGGAACAACCTAAGACAGGCACAATCACGTGGGAGACCCCTGAGAAAGGACTTCGGGGGCTACAGCAAAAGGGGGTGATGGACCCTCACTCCTTGGCTTTGACATAGCCTGAGTCCTCAGGGTCCAGGAGAAAATCTCCTTATCTCTTGGTTGCCTTAGTTCCCTTGCTCCACCTAAGCCTGAAATAATGACAGGGTGGTGCAGCTCTGTGCTGAAAAGGGCAGGTTCCCTGGGTAATCAGGCCTAAGAAAGAATATGTAAAACCCTGTGAAACCTGCTTTGTTTAGAATGCTCAGTTGAATGATAAGGGTCCAAGGAAGAAGTAAGTTTGCTCTTTAAAGTTTTACAGCTGTTTGACCCTGACTCAAAATAGGCCCTCAGACTTCCTTGTTATCTATTGTTTGATCCTTACTTCCTAGCAATGAGTAATGAGCTTTTACCTGAATTCTTATTCAAATGAAACCAATAAAAAGCCTCTCTGGAGGGGGAACAAGGCATGCTCCCCACGTGAGGAGTGGCCCTGCTGTTCCTATTCCCCCACAGGACCTAGTTGTCTCTGTGTATGTTTTTCTCGTGTGTTGACGAACATCTGCAGCCGAGATGGATACTGCTGTCCGGTCTCCTCCACATACTACATACCTACATATTTCATGTCTCTAAAGAAAAAACTACTTACCATTTTTTTATTTAACAAAAAAATTTGTCTGAAAAACCTTTATCCCTACCCTTGAGCCCCAAATGGTTGCTCAGAATGCCTATGCCTCCTTGATGTGCATTTGCTCAGTTCTGTCCCATATGAAAGGATCATTTTTGACCTGAACCTTGAGGGATTCAGTCAGGTAGAGGTGTCCATGCTGTGGCTCTATGTTTCCATCCTTGATGTACCAGATCCTCTTGAGGTGACTCAGTTCTGAGAACTTACTCCCACCCTGTACCCCCATGATGCTCCATTGGTTCCCAGCATGATTTCCACTTATAAAGCACTAATTATTTGCCAGACACTGTTTTTAAGTATTTTGCATCTATTAACCCTTTTAATCCTACAAACTCCCTATGAGTGCAAACTAGTATTACCCCCATTTTTTACGTGAGAAAACTCACTTACAGAAAAGCTAAATTTTCCCAGTTTCACACAGCTGGGAAGTAGGAGAACCAGGATTCAAATTTAGGTAGTCTGGTGGCAGAGTCCATGCTCTTAACCCTTACACTATACTGCCTGAGCAGTTCAGACCCAGGGCCCTGTTTCCTGCTCCTGAGTTATTCTTCTATTAACAAATTTTACTTTAATATGTATATAGTGCTTCACAGTTTTAAATGATTTTACCTCCATGATCTTATTTGTTCCTCGTGACCACTGTGTGAGATAAGTTATGTGTGAGGAAACTGAGGCTCAAAGAGAGATAAAGTACATTCGTGGCAGTGAATGGTAGAATAACACTATAAATCTGGGTCTGGCTACTTAAGTCTGGGCTCTTGCTGCCCCTCTCATGATTCTGTTCCCAAGGTTTAAAAGAGAAGATACCCATGAGGTATGGAATTTCTGATGGAGGTGGGGTCTGACCAAGATCTTGAATTCAACTAGTTCTCAGACTGAGGGGTAGAATGGGGAAGTAGAAAATCAAAGAAAAAAACAATAGAGAAGGTACATGGGAAAGCATATATAAAAAATGTGAACAATTCTCATATAAATAAAAGGACTTACTTAGTAGTGTTTTTGGTATTCAACACAAAGAAATGTTAGAAGCAAAATTGACTTTAAGGTTTCAAATGTGAGAAACTAGGACATCAATGTCATTAGCAGAAACATGGATAAAATAGGAAGTGGTTTAACATAAAAGACAGTGAGTTTGTCTACAACCATGATGAATATTGGGTAACACTTGAAAATACAAGTGGAAAAATATATACCAGAGGGAAAGATTGGGAAATTGATATCTTGAAGGCATTTTCTTAGAGGTGATATTTAAAACTATGGGTTGCCCTGGTCATGTGGCTCCACTGGTTGGAGCACCATCCTGTACACCAAAGGGTTGCAGGTTCAATTCCTGGTCAGGGCACATACCAGGGTTGTGAGTTTGATTCACAGTTAGGGTGCATATGGGAAAGTAAGTGATCGACATTTCTCTCTCATTAAAATCGATAAATATATCCTTAGATGAGGATTAAAAAATAAAATAAATAAATAAAACTATAGGTGGATGAGAAGTCATAGGCAAAGAAAATAAGTAATAGTTTATGGGCCAAATGCTAAAACTTTGTGAGAAACCAACACTTAGGTAAGAGAAGAGGGAAAGTTGTAGAAATGTATTTGAATAGATAATATATAATGGTGGATAACAAGGAAGGATGAAACTCAAGAAATAGGAAGTGATCATGAATGGCACACAGAGCAAAGAAGTCAAGTAAGATAAGGATGTGGAAAAGTACCCTGCATAGCACTTATCACAATTGAAAATTATTTGGGTAACTTAACATCTTTCCTAACTAAACCGGAGTTACATAAAGGCAGATCTTAACTTAGTGTTTCCCACTGTAACTTCAGAGCTTAGCAATACCCAATACATAGCTGTCACCAAATAAATATTTATTAAGTGGATAAATAAATAAATGAGTACAATAAAACACCCTAGTAACAGCACAAGTGACCCTTGGAACTACAGTGTCAATAAAGTGATGAAGGTGATATGGTGTCATAGGGGAATTTAAAGAAAGAGGGCTTTTAAAAGAGAGAAAGTGGGGTAGTAAGGCAATAGGAACAGGTTTTGTTAGCTTCATCTTAGAGAAGTGTTTTTGCTAAAAGGAGAGAGAAACCAGATCAAGTGAATTTCCTGTCCTAGTACATTATCTATTTGTCAGATGCTGTACCTTTAAGAACTCTACCTGACTTCCAGATGATCTTTCACAACTTAAGATAGGCACTACAGTTGCCAGCTCCACAAGAGATGGAAGCAATGTGACCACCTGCTTTATTACTGCTATATTTAGTAAAATAAGATGTCTATGGGCTAGGCATGATGGAAGATGTGCATAAAGCATGATAAGGAAAGAGGTCAAAGGCAATGGTGATACTACCCACAGAAAGACAGAGCCAGGAAAGAAACCAAGTTGCAGAGAAGTTAAAGAGTCCTATAAAATCATCCAAAATGTGTTAATGTGTGTGGGTAGGTGAATGTGTGAGAGTGACAGCACATACACAAACAACATATGGGATGCACAAAAACATAGTTACAAGTAATTCCAAACTAGAAAGTATTAAAAACAAATAGCTAAGTGTTTACACATGCTGGCAAAATAGTCATAACATATGCCTTTGTATAATAGAGCTTAGGTAAAACAAACTGCTCATTTTACATATAAAATTTCCTTTTCCTTTTCCTTTCCTTAACATACTAAATAATAAGGAAGCAGTTTCAATAAAAATACTAAATGTGCCTGTAGGACACAAAGAGGTATATATAATTATTTTATTATTTAATTCCCTAATACCTATTAGAAGATGTTATCAAACTTGAACGAATTGAATGACACCATGCTAATTCCAAAGCTTATGCTGGCAGAGAATTTTAGAAAATCATAAGTACACAGAAAAAACATGATTTAACAACAAAAGACATTTCCTCATCTTTTCCCCATATATTAGTTGCCCGTACATAAATGTGTGTATGTGTGTGTATGTGTATATGGGTCTATTGAGGGATTGCACTAAAGTCCAATTAAATGTCTTCACATACTTAAGTCATGAAGTATAACTCATAAGTCTGTGTTTAAACTGTTGTCTAAACAACTTACAAGCAACTTATAAAGTAACAAATTAAACACTCAATTCCTGTGCTTAAGAGACATTTTAAGGAGGCTTAGATTTCAGTGGCATTTTTCAATACATTATCATCTTAAGGAATGTTTTCTGTTCACATTTTTGAGTGGTTTAAATGAATAACTCTTTTTTCTAAGTATATATTTTGATATGTTAATGATGTATTTTTCAATTAAATAAGGAAGATGGCATTGCTAATTAAAACAATATATACTAAAGAGAATTTTTAAAAAACCTGATACATCTTTCTAATGTATATTCATATTCACAGCATCTCATCTCCTCATGGTGTTAAAAACACATTTATCTTGAAATTATTCCATAGTTTTCAGACTTTATCAATCCTTCTACTAAATATATATCCATACTCCATGTTTAAACATATTAAAAATATTACTGAATGCAAACAACACTGCAACAATGCTAAATAAAACATCTGAGTTGTCTAAAAAATGAAAGAAATTCAGAACAAAAGGACTGCTATCTTATACATAGATGTATGAGAGGATTTTGGCAAAGTGACATGGTACATCTGCTGTGAACTTGACTCCTTTATGTCCCTAGGATACATATTTGTTCCTGGAGACAATCATTATTCAGTGGGATTAGTGTAATGTTTCAATATGTAGATTAAGTGCTAGTAACAAGATAACTTAATATTTCCCTCTTCAAACCATCAAACCTATATAAAAGCCCAATGGCCAAAATGTCCCTTCTATATATATTCCTTCCTTTCTCCTTATATTGTAAAAGTATTTCCCAACAGCAAACCCAGCCCCTGAGACACACAAAAATTCAAAAATCAAGAAATTAGTTGTGACACTGGAGACCCCTATTCTTACCTCAATTTGGTGGTTAGAACATTTTTGGAGGCTCACTTTTCTTTCAGACACTCAAACTGTAGAATGCTGAGCTACTTGACCCTCATGGAGTGCTAGCAGCAAGAACTTGAAAAACCAGTCACTCATGTTCCCACAATCTATTTACACAATGAACACACCCAGAAGTACCAAGTAATGTTTATCTATGGTGGACAGCTATTCCAAGAAGCAGGCAGTATCTCCATTTTTACAAAGGAATGCCTCATTGATCAGCAGGGTAAAGGTAATAGCTGTTTCATCCTCTAAAGCACATTTAGGAGAATTTTTGTCATGAGATACTTTAAAAATCTATGGTGTAAAGGTGATTCATTCTTTTAATATTTTATTTCCGAAAAGCTCTATATCTTAAAGGACTTGAGAAAAAGTATATCTAATGATAATAATAACTAACACATATATGCACTTTACACATATCAGTTCCCATAATTTCCAACACTTATTAGGTATGAACTATCATTATACCAATATCACAGATGAGCAAACTAAGTATTTTGACCACAGTTACCCAGTTAGTAAATGGTAGAGCTTTAAGTTAAATCTAGATACTCTGGTACCACAGTCCACATATCTAACCATGATGCTGAACTGTTATGACTTTTAGAAGATAATTTCATAACAGGATGTGACTACTCAGCTGAACATCAGACAATAAGTACAGTTTTCTTGCTGTTTGTACTATATTGCATCTTAAGATGGAGTAAGTAAAAGTCTTGGAAGATTATTTCCCTATGATGATTACTCTTTTATAGTATAATAATAGCCTTCTTTTTAGCTACAGGAGCCCTTTGGGGTTCTGTGGATTGATAAAAAAAAGGTAAGTTACCATTATTTGGTAACTCTTGGTATTAGAGTACCAAGAGAGATACCACTTCTGTTACAGAACAGAACAAGGGGGGCCTGGGACGATATACTATTATTGAAAAGGCCCCCAGGTCCGTCATGTCCGCCGCCCGAGGAAAGACGTCTCTCAATGCCAGAGATTCGTGAAAAGGAAAGGAAATGTTTATTTAATGTTATACAAGCTTAAAGTAGTGACCTAATGTCTTTATCAAAAATCCCAAAGTCCCCCAAAACACCCACAAACAGACACAGTCCTTCCTTCCTTCCCCCCTTTGCCCAGTCCAGAGTACCGTATTTCAGGAAAGGAAATAGAAGTCCATGGCTCAGACAGTCCTCTGGTTCTTAGTTAGTCCTCCATCTTGACTGGGAGACCTCCTTGGGTTCCCGGCACCCTCGGCTGAGTCGCCGGGATCTCTGCTAAAACCAGGTGGTGGTTCCCCTTCTAAAGCTGCGGGGGTCCCTGCTCTGTCCAGGCTTCCTGGTTCTCTCTTTCAGGGCTGCGGGAAGGGGAGAGTCCTCACTCTGCCAAAGCCGCGTGGTTCTCTCTCAATGGCCACCAAGTCTCGCTTTTAAATCCCCGCGGCCAATCTTCCTCTGCAGCCTCATTTCCGACTCCTCCCACACTCGGCTTCACATGCCAGAACTCGTATCCTTCCAGCTTTACTGGGCTGCCATCTTGAGTCTGGGCAGGCATGGCCCCATGTCCTGGAGCCAATCTTCTCCGAGCTCCCACGCAGGCGCTGTAGCTTGGGGGGGATCTGCCCCCAGTCACGTGTTGGTGGGGAAGTTACTTCCATTCCCCTGGCTCAGAGATGATCACAGCTATTTAACATATCTAAGCGACCAGCCAAAGGCTATAGATATGTTAAATGACCACACCAGAGGGTAGCTGCAAGGCTGTTGCTATGCAAAACAGCTCTCAATGGCCTTGCTCCATTTGTCCCTTCCCCCAACCCTCACCCTGGGTGGGGGGATGGAGACATCTTAAAATCTCCTGGACACCTTAAGTTCTGGACCCCATTTCAAATGCCCATTTGGGGTCCCCCCTCTTGACTGCACCCTGTAACACTTCCTTATGTTGGAAAAGTCACACAGGAGAAATCATTACAACACTTTAAAAAAGTATGAAGGAAGGCACCGGGGAAAATTGGGACAACTGTGATATACAATAACAGTAAAAAGTTGAAAAAAACACAAAAATGCTTTCTAAAAATATCAAGTATATATGTTTTGTTCTGTTTTTCAGATTCAATGATTCCTATTGATCTGTCAGGTTCATTGATTGTTTCTTTAGCCATCTCCAAGCTGATGTTGAACCCATCTAGTGTGATTTTTATTTTGGTTATTGTAATTTTAAAATTTTCATTTATTATTTATAGTTTCTATTTATATGCTGAAATTACCTACACATTCATTCATTAAGACATTCCCTAAACATTCATTCATTAAGACATAGAATAATTGCTTTAAAGTATTTGTCTAAAGAGTACAACAACTGGGCATCTTAGGATTTGTTTCTACTGGCTTTTTTTTTCTGGACTATAGGTCATATTTTCCTGCTTATCTGCATGTTGAATACTTTCGTTGTATATTGAACAATGTGGATGATATATTTAGAAACTGTGGGTTCTGCTATCTTCTTCAGAAGAGTGATTTGTGTTCTAGTCAAGTTGAATATATTTGGTATTCTGCTTTGTTAAGGCAGTTATGCAGAAAACTTAAGGTTTGTCCTAATCCTGATTAAGTTTGAGGAATCAGATTTCAAATTCTATGTCCTTTATGGACCTTATAAGGGTTGGGTTTTAGAATTATTTTCTTTTGTTTTATTGTTGTTCAACTACAGTTGTCCCCATTCCCCCCACCACCACACCCATCCCCAGTTCCTGCCTTTGATCATACCTCCCTTTGGCTTTGTCCATGTGTTCTTTATACAGGTTCCTTGATGATCCTCCTTTTCCCCATTATCTTCTCCACTCTCCCTTCTGATTACTGTCAGTTTGTTCTTTATCTCAATGTCTCTGGTTATATTTTGCTTGCTTGTTTGTTTTGTTGATTAGGTTCCACTTATAGGTTCTCCAAGGAGGACATACAGAGGGCCCAGAGACATATGAAAGGATGCTCACCATTACTAGTCATCAGAGAGATGCAAATTGAAACCACAGTGAGATACCACTTCACACCGGTCAGAATGGCCACCATAAACAAATCAACAAACAACAAGCGTTGGTGAGGTTGTGAAGAAAAGGGAACCCTAGTGCACTGTTGGTGGGATTGCAGACTGGTACAGCCACTGTGGAAAACAGTATGGAATTTCCTCAGAAAACAAAAGATGGGACTTTCTTTTGACCCAGCAGTTCCACTGCTGGGATTATACCCTAAAAATCCTGAAACACCAATTCAAAAGAACCTATGCACCCCAATGTTCATAGCAGCACAATTTACAATAGCCAAGGGTTTTAGAATTTTTAAGGGTGGATCCATTGTAGGTCTTACTTTACAACATGGCCTTTACTCCTAAGGCTACTGGTGTCTCAGCTGGATGCCCAGGTTACTTATGAGGTATTATCAGAGTTTCCTCACTCTTGTTGACTGAAACTCCAGCATCCCCCAGTATGAGTCAGCTGGTAATAGCTCTGTTCCCTTCTCAACCCTGAACCCTCTGGTACGTTTCAGGTAGTTTTGCCTTGTGAATATTCAGCCCAGTTCTCAGCTAAAGATTCTTGAATAATCTCCAAATGGAGTTCTGAAGATGTTCCTTAATATAGCTCCCTCTTCTTTGATGCCCTGTATTGCAAATTCCAGCTTTTTTATGTCTACTGAACTCTGTTTTCTGCTTTCTCAGCCCAGCAGTACTACTGTGTTCTATCCAAAATTCAATTCACTATGTCATTGGGACATTTTCCCCAGGCAGAGAACTGGAGTGGTGGTTGAGCTACCTTGTGGGTTTCCTTTCTCTCTGTAATCACAGCATTGTGCTGCCTATTGTATAATGCTCCAGAACAATCAGCTCATATATAGTGTCCAGTTTTATGGTTGTTTATGGCAAAAGGGCTAGTCCAGTACCAGTTTCTTCATCATAATCAGAGTAACATCTTTCAAGGGGATTCATTTTTTACTACATTGAAGTGTCACGAGAAACCAATTTGCTCTGTCCAGTCTTACACAGTCTTGTGAAATTTTAACTATCTCAAAACATAATCAGCCCTGGCTGGTGTGGCTCAGTGGGTTGAGTGCCAGCCTGTGAACCAAAGGGTTGCCAGTTTGATTCCCAGTCAGGGCAGATGCCTGAATTTCAGGCCAGGTCCCCAGTAGGGGGCATGTGAGAGGCAATCGTAAACTGATGTTTCCCTCTCTCCTTCCTTTCCCCTCTCTCTAAAAATAAATAAATAAAATATTTTAAAAAACACAAAACCATGTGCCTCATGTCACAGGAAGGTTATGGGAACAACTTCAGGGAACATGAGAAAATTAGCTGACTGCTGTGTCCTTTATCCTCACCTAGCATCTTATTTTGGATTCCCTTAGAAGCAGATGCTGAGACGTGAATTTCAATAGAAGTAGTTTATTTGAGATATTTTAATTTCCTATGGCTTCTCTAACAATTACCACAATTTTGATTGCTTAAAACAACACACATTTATTATCTTACAGTTCAGAAGGTCAAAAGTTTGAAATCACTTACAGTAAGCTAAACTCTGGATGTTTGCAGGACCATATTCCCTACACAGGCTACAGGGAAGGATCTGTTTCCTTGCCTTTTCTAGCTCCTAGAAACAAATCCATTATCAGGGGGTGGGGAAAGGGCTAGATAATTCCTCCAAAAAAAATGGAATTATCTTCTGTAGGGCAGGCCCCTTATACTGCAGGCTTCCTTGGCTAGGTGAGTGTTCTAGGAACCCATCTGTATCAGTGTATCAGTTGACGTTGTTGTGAGAGGCTGCATTTGGCTTCAGTGATTTTTTTTTTTTTTGAAAACTCTTTCAACACAATTGCCCATTTCATGATGGGTGATTTACAAGTACACCTGCCCACAACACACTGCATGTTCAGCAGTTTTTGATCAAAAATGGCATGAACCCTGTGCCCCACCCTCCCTATTCACCCAACCTCACCCTGAGTCTCCTTTTTTTGTTTCCCCTAGTGAAAAAAGTCCTCAAAGGGAAGTGGGGTTTTTTTTTGCCAATGTGGAAGAGATGAAACAAAAAATGGCAGAAGCACTAAAAGGTGTCAAAATGGATGAGTTCAAAAATTCTTTTGAGCAGTGGAAAAGAGTCTTGATAGGTGTACTGCAACAAAGAGTACTTTGGAGAGTACTTTGAAGGTGACTGAAATTTAAATGTGTAAGAATAAATACACAATTTTTTATTAATAAATTCTGGGATTTTTTGGTCCCCCTTTGTATTCCTTGCCTGTGGCCCCTTCCACCATCTTCAAATCCAATAATAGGACAGCATTTGCTTCAATGGTCACATTGGCTTCTTTTTCTGTATCAAATCTCTCTCTACCTTCTTCCTATAAACACACTTGTAATTGCATTTAGGGCACATCCACATAATTGAGAATGTTCTCATCTCAAAATCTTTCACTTAATCATGTTTGCAAAGTCTCTTTTGCCATATAAGGTAACATTCACAGGTTTATTAATCAGAACTTTGGTATCTTTTTAGGCCATTAACTGGCCTACCAAAGTCCATCCTCAAGCCCCTTTAGATTCATGTCCATCTCACATGCAAAATATATTCACCTCATGCCATCAACTTCAAAAGTCTGAACCCTTTTTAGTACCAGTTCAAGGTCTAAAATCTCATCATCTATATCAGGTATGGGTGAAATTCTGGGAATGATTCATCCTGGGGCAAAATTCCTCTCCAGTTGTGGATTTCTGAAACTGGAAAATATGTTATCTACTCTCAAAATACAATGGTGGGACAGACATAGGATAACTAAAGTTATAGAAATTCTGATTCCACAAGGGAGAACACGGTGAGTCAGTAGCCTGAAACAATTTCAAAATCCAGCTAGTAAATTCCATTAGGTTTCGAGGCCTTAAAATAATCCTCTATGGCTTAAAATTCTGCCCTCAGCCTGTGGTTCAACCCTTACTGCCACAGCCTCCATCTTAGGACCTGTAACTCTGACCTCTGGGCAAATTTCAAAATTACTGAACAATATTCTTATGTCTCCTCTTTGTATTCTCTTTTTAAATGATTATAACATCTGCTGGTTCTCTCATGAGTTAAGTAAAAAATCTTTTAACATGTGTTTATTTCATATCTGTATGAGTGTCATGCTTTTATCTTGTTCTGAAAATTATCTTTTAGTCATTTCAGATGTCAAACCAAAATGTCCAATACATTAACGTACCAGAGCCAGGTAAATTTCAATGACAGAGAAGTATACCTCATGCAGAGTTTAAGTCTAGGCATTCCTTTTCATGGTCTGGGTGAATCCAAAGCACCAATATATTAACTGTTTCTCTAATTTTCATTTTCTGATCTCCTAACTCAGTCTTTGTTTTATTTTGGATACATTATAGCCCATGAGTTATTCCCCATTGTTGGCAGAAATGGGTAGGAATTTGGTTTTAGAGTCAGACCATTTTGAGGTCTCTCTAAATGGATTCATGATTTATAGAGATCTAATCTAGACTGGAAGAGAGACAACAAAAAATTTGAGTTTGTCAGTCTTTTGTCTTTTGGTTTATCTGTTTTTAATTCAAATCAATTAAGAATTTCATACCCACTTGCAGAACAGCATTTTGATAACTGGACTGGCAAGATTTTCTGTTTCTGTGCTTATTCTTAATTCATGGCACAATTATAGAATTGAAGCTCTTATTTCTAGTTCTCTCTCCTTGTATGTCTAAGTGTCTGTAATTCAGAACTGCCTTCTGATTGTATGAGTGTGTAATACTTTTCTACCTCTGGGTAATATTGATATATTCAATCATAAAATCTCTGAATTTAAAGGAGGTCTGTCGTGATTGGCATATCTAATAAATAATTGATTATACAAATGGAATATTCTTAAAATTAAACTGTGATACTTATAATGAACTAAATTTAAACAATATAAATTCTGCTAGAAACTGACTCACACCATTTCAATAACACAAATTCATGTAAATTAGGTGAGAATCTTCAGCAAACAAGCGTAGCTTAATAGATTAGGTTTTGTGAAAACAATTATGTCTTCTCTGATTTATTAATATTAAGTATAATATAAGCATACATTTTTATGTTACTTGGGTATATTTTTCCTAAGTTAGTTTTACTGATCAAATGAACTACAATTACTTCCACTAAAACTTCAAGATTTGGAGAACGTGAATTTGTTTAGCCAAATAGAAACCATGTTTCTGACAATCTTGAATTTTCACAGTAATAAGGTTTTATAGTATGTCAGCTTGACAACATTTCAAACACCTTTAGATAATTGAAAATCTTAGATATTACTTTGAGTTAAATAATAGATGTCTTTGATTATTTATAATTAAGATAAAACACTGAAACATTGATGACTATACTTTAAACCTATTTACTACTGTTTCCTATTTATACATGCTACAAAGAGGCTACATCTTTAATTCTGTCAATGAACATGCTCATCTCTGCCACATTGTGATGTTGTATAAGGAATGTGTGTCACCAAATAAAGCTGGGTTAAGTGTATGCCTGAGCTAGTCTGATAAAATCA
Source organism: Phyllostomus hastatus (assembly GCF_019186645.2). Lineage (NCBI taxonomy): Eukaryota > Metazoa > Chordata > Mammalia > Chiroptera > Phyllostomidae > Phyllostomus > Phyllostomus hastatus. Next base: position 2,777,505 of record NW_025334016.1, on the reverse strand, counting down.
CAGACAATACACAGTTATGAACCCTAGTCTTCTTTCCAAAAAAAAATGACTTCTTTTAAAAGTTATAATTAAATATCCATGAATGAGATTCTAATAAGGGTCTCAAGATTAAGGGGAAAAGGAGAATGCTTCTCTTCTAAAGTAAAATGTCATTTTGTACCAGAATAGAAAAGAGGGGGCTGAAATACAAAACTGAGCATCTACAGAGAGCTTTAGAAGGTTCTTGGGAATAGAATTTGAAAAGGAACACAAATGTGTGTTAAATTTTTTCCAAATCTGAGTCAGTTTTTATGAATTTATTCATAAGATTTTCAAAAAGAGCTTGTGGTTACTTTAGCATCAAATATTACATTACACTCAGTTTGAGAATTTGATTTGTTCTCAGCAAAAAGACCAAGTTTTATTAGAGTATGGGTCTGCTCTTAATGGGTCTTACCTTTGTAAAAGGTCATTCCTCAGCTGTATCAGTTTCCCATGACTGCTACAACAAATTACCACAGTCTTGGGTAGGTTAAAAAAAACATACCTTTATTTGCTTACAGTTTTGGAGGTCAGAAGTTTGAAATCAGTTTCTCTGGGCTACCCTTCTTTGTACTCTGCCTCAAAAGGCAGAGATTATTTATCTCAGCAGAATAAAGGTCTACACCTTTGCTCTGACTTTATTATGACCCTCATTATTCTAATAAAATAAACAGCCCTGGATGGTGTGGCTCAGTGGATTGAGTGCCAGCCTGCAAACCAAAGGGTCACTGGTTCAATTCCCAGTCAGGGCACATGCCTGGGTTGTGGGCCAGGTCCCCAGTAGGGGGCATGTGAGAGGCAACCACACATTGATGTTTCTCTTCCTCTCTTTCTCCCTCCCTTCCTCTCTCTAAACATAAATAAAACCTTTAACAAAATAAAATGAAATAAACAGTGAAAGTTATATAGTTTTTTAATGTTTATTTACTGTATTGCCATTTTGAGTAATAGCTTCCATAATCCTATCTTAAGTGCTCAGATGTCTTGATAATTTTATTTTTGCCTTCCACAAATTGAATTCTAAATGAAAAATGAAATAAAATAATACTACAAAATATGTTTGGCACTTAAAACTGAGATTTCCTAGATGGCCCTGGAAGTCACTAAGATTCTGTCATATTATAAAAAGAGAGGTGATGGACTTACTAGATTTGATGTACTACTATTTATAAGTTGCCCAGAAAAAAATTATCCAAAGAGGTAATCAACCTTTCTTTGGTTAAATTTGAATAGGGAAAATATTATTAACATAAAATTTTAGAAATCATATTGTGTATTGGAAGTTCCTGGAGATTTGTCAGCTCCCTCACTGTCCATTATATGTTGTTATTTACCAGAGTTCTGGTGGCCCTTTCCCTGATGATATCAGGCAACAACACTATCATGTTAACAGGTGTAACATTAGCTGTTATTGTTAAATGTTTTATTGCAACCTTACTATTTTAATTTGTACCTAACATCATATAGGCCAATACTTTCAAACTAAGGATGAATATCAAACTTATCACTAAAGCTTTATTTAAGTACAGATGTTCACACCTACTTTAGACTTTTTCTAAAACAGCCTTAATCATTATGTCCATAGACGTTTTGTCCAAAACTCATGTATTTGAAGTGGCTTTATTATTGTTTATATACCACACAACAATAATAATTTCAACTTCATTTGCATTATTTTTACTAAGTCCTTCCAGAAGGATTTCTTACCTGTGAAGTTTTTAGTAATAAGTTAATCACAGTCATTATAAGTGTATTTCTCCTCCAGATTGTTCAACTCTGATGGTTCCCATAAGGCCATACAATCAGCTAAAGGACAGAGATCTAATTTTCAACAAAGGACTGTCTTGAGAACCCCCAAGAAAAGGAAGAGTATTTCAAAGAAGAGGTTCATTGGCACAGGGTTCAGATGTCATCACATAATCACCTTTAATACCATGTCAGTGGACAGAGTCACAATTTTGAGAACAAGCTGGGAAGCAGAAGTGTTCATAACATGGTTTAACATAATGTACAGTGGAATGAGACTTAGGTTTGCAAAGTTCAATGACCTATACTATGGAACCAATCCTTTTCTTTTAACCTATCAGGATTTCCCAAATAAAATACAAATGAAAGTTCTTGAGAATGAATTATGCAGAGTGTTTTCCTAGAAGCCCAAGAGGCCCTAAGATCTACATTAAAGACTTCACCTTCTTTTTCCCAGAGGAGAACATGAGCTCTTTCTATGTCATGTCTCATTTCTTGGGATATAGTAGAAGAACCAGCCTCAACAATAGGAAGGAGAGTCTGATTTTCCTTCCCACTGTGAACTTGGGAGAGTTGATTACCACCTCTGAGCCTCCAGGACCTCAGTTGTGAAATGGAGACCCAGAAAATGATCTCTATCCTTTGTGTCCCACTTACTCATTTTCAGTAGAAAACATTTCTTGAGAAAGGATCATAGAATGGTAATTGTGCACCTTGATCAGACCTTTGAAATGACTTAGTCATATCTTCTCCTTTTATAGCCACAGAAGTTGACGTGTCCCAAGTAAACTACATTATGAGAGCCCAGAACCTGGTGGAAACACCTATAGTTGCTATGGAGAGGATAGCTGGCCAACTCAAATGAAGAGTAAGAGTTGAACTTGGCTAAGACAAGGAGGGCATTAAGGCTCTCTATAACAAATCACCAAGGAGCTAGAGCAGTTCCCCAGATGGTTAAAGCCCACCAGGACCAAAATCACTACCTGAGGGCACATTATTCTGCCAGGTAGTGATGGTGGCAGAGAAAAGCAATGGCCTGC